>NC_143442.1:36840026-37143640 GCF_987193195.1 Phasianus colchicus
GGGAGCTACAGAAATGAAGGGGGCAGACTTTTCAGTAGGGTCTGTGGTGATGGAACAAGGGAAAATGGCTTCAAGCTCAGGGAGGCTAGACTGAGGTTAGATATAAGGAAAAAATCTTCTACAGTGAGGATGGTGAGGCACTGGAACAGGTTGCTCAGTGTTGTGGTTGATGCCCCATCCCTGGAGACTTCCAAGGCAAGGCTAGATCAGGCCCTGGGCACCCTGATCTAGCTGTGGTGTCCCTGTGCATTGCAGGGGAGTTGGACTGGATGGTCCTCCCTCAGAGGTCCCTTTCAACTCTAAGGATCCTATGATTCTTCTATGATGCTAAAACAGAGCAAGGCAATGCGCCTAACCATTACTACAGAAGGTTAGCAGTAGTGATTAAGAAAGATTCATTACCCTAATACTTTACTATCATCCAGCTCCACAGTTGCTGGGCAGCCCTGGCCACAGCAAAGTTTTGGAGAGCCTTTCTTGGCAACTGGGAGGTCCTACACAGTGTGTATAGTCATAGGTGAGGTTTCCAACTGTGCTGCAAGCAGGTCCAGTTTTTGTATTGTTGAATAAATGAGTTTACATGACAGGCAGAAATGTCCAGTTTAATTCTCCCTTTTTTGGATTCCACCTCAAGTCTGGCCAGGGTTCAAGGAGGAACCAAGGAAGTTTGTGTACTTGTTGGCCTTGACACTGTGCTTCTAAGCAAGGAAAGGTTAATACACTTTCATAGTGCTTTATCTAAGCTACTTATCTCTTGCTGGTGAGATATTTTGTCCAAGATGCATACTTTGCTAATGGTCAAACGTATTTTGCTAATGATTGAATACTGATAATATATAATACTGATAATATATAACATAATTCTCACATAAGTATTCAGGCCTTAGTAATTCAAAAGGATACGAATGCCTTGACTGCCTGATACCTCTAAGCATTTTATTTTCTGGGAGTATTTTATTTTACTGTTTTGTACACACCAAAATAAATTATTCTAGAAAGATTCTTTACTCAGAAGGAAACTGTATCATTCAACAACATTCCCAGTCCTTGCTCTAATGATTAGCTTACTTATGTATTCATTATACTCCTATGCTTAAAAAGCATCACCTTCTTTGGTTTCAATTAATAGTTAAAGAAGTTACCCTCCTTAATATCTTTATTGATGATCTGAATGAGGGAATTGAGTGCACCCTCAGTAAGGCTGCAGATGACACCAGGCTGGGAGGAAGTATTGATCTGCCTGAGGGCAGATTAATTTGTTTCCAAGCTGAATTTAAGACTGCGTGCAACATGCTTGCAACAGTTTGGAGATGATAGAATTTAATTCTTATTCCAAAATAGCTGGTTCATGAGTCGATTTGTCATTAAATATGCACAGCCATGATAAAACAAAGCACCTAGGCTTTCACAGTCATTTTAAACATTATTTTCTTTTGCCTGAAAAAAAAAAAAAGAAAAAAAAAAAGGACTTTGTTGAATATCACCTCAGTTTAAGGAGGAATAGCAGCTCTAGATTTAACCAAAATAAACCAAACAAATGTATATCAGTATGGTGCTGGGTAAACAAGTGCATTGTCAGTGTCTTGACTGCTTGAATTACCTGTGTGTTAACCTGCAGAATGGATTTGACATTAATTTTATGTTGAGACACATTGCTGGCTCCCCATGGGAAGAGCATTGCCTCATTTAATTCATGAAAATTGTCATCCTTAAAAAAAAACAACAAAAAAACCTCAACAACAATAAACAAAACCCACCACCACTAGCTGGTAGTGAGATAAAATATTCTATATGCTCTTTCAGATTAAAAAAAAATGCTGTAGTTTGTGAGAAACAATCAGAGTCAAAAATGTCAGGTTAGGCAAAGATCTTAGTGATAGCAGCAAAGTTTATCATTATTGCAATCATGGACGCACGCTCCCTATCAGCAAGGGAGAAATTACCCACTGCTCAGCGAAATTCATTCTGGTACCCTAAAGCCAACGCTCTCCTGGCACTCACTCACTGGCTGAGCGTCTCAGCTCACAATCTCCCCGACTCTGTTGCTATGATACATTTCCATGTAAGGTCCATTACCAACCTGTTGTTTTTTGGTATGTTTTGTATTTTCCCATGGAGATAGGAGGGCAATATTTCCAAGAGCGAGCATGTCCCGTGCTGGGCTCTCTCTCCACCCTGCATATTTGCCTTATCTTATGCCTGACTCAGTTCTACTCCAGTCAGAATGCCCCAAAGCTTTAACTTTTTACTCTGTTCAGAAATTTTCTTAGTGGAAGAAAAACAGCTATTTCACGAGGGTTATAAGTTCAGTAAAGGCCTTTAGTATATACAGAAAAGAAAATACTGGGAGCTTCTACTGCAAAAATACAACCTACCTCTCACATTTCCCCTTCTTTTTCTTTTTACCCTCTTTTGTTTTTGCACAAACTACTGAACACTTCAATATAGGAGAGCTATCTTTCTAGCCTAGCTTGCTAATTGACTGCAATAATGTATTAGAACTAATCATCTTGCTATTTTCCAAACTCTAATATGTAAGAGTACTAGTAAGAGTAAGCAGATCACGCATAAAATCAAAATAACCACAGCAGGATGCAATATCTTAATGCATAGCCCCGTTGCAGCGGGTGACCATTCAAAAAGAACATCCCACCATTGTTGTTTTCCATCTCTCTTTGCCCATTCCATTATTCAATGCATTTCCTTCACATCGTGGTCTACTGTGATCAGAGTTCTTTGTCCATTCTCTTTGGATTGCTTCTGTAACTGTTTCAGGTCACCACGTTGTAACAACTTCTTCACCATTGTAATATTCATTCCAATATGAACTGGTAGTAAACCTTGCGTAATCAGATTGTAATAGCTGATATGAGGTGACAGGTACAGTAGGTGTAAAATCACACTCTGTTATTTTGGTGAAGTTGCAAATACAAGGATTAGCACGAGTTCTAGTATCTACGGTATCAATATTAAACACAATAAAATTGCAATGCGTCCTCATACAAACACAGCCTTCTCCCATATAGATCAATACAGTTTTAGGTTTTTCGTTAGGATGGATTTCAAAATGACATACATTCTGTTCTGTATTCTGTCAAGACAGATATCCTGGCCCCTGATGGTATTGCTTCCACAAATAAATCCTTGTTGAGTTCTTACTGTACGGGCGCTGACATCAACCGTCTGCCAGTTCTCAGCTTCAAGATAGGCCCATTCTCAGTGTTCAGTAGGGTAAAGAACAGGCTCATCGTGATTTATACCTAAGGCATTTATGGGATATATAGTGTACACTGTTCTTTGGGCTGTGGTCATCACTAATGCCGTGACAGAATCTTGTATCAGGTCATAGGTGAAATTAGCCAAATTCCACCAAGACTGGAACCACACAATCACATACTGGAAAAACATAATCTACCTCTCACAAGTTCATCATTCAGAAAACAAATTCTTGCAAACTTTGTTGAAATTGCAGTTCTGCAACATATATCTCAGCTTACGGAAGTAGCCTTGGACAGCCCACATCAAAAGTAGTGCCCAGACCTCTGCTTTTCAAGGAGATCTAATGCTTTACCTTGTATGTTGGTTATATTAAAGCTTAAATATCCCACTTCCTGTTTTTCAGACAGAAGCAGTCTCTGCCAGCCAAAAAAACCATCAGAAGTATTTCACGATGGATGTAGATGATGAAGAAAACATGAGTAAGATGTGTTTGTTTACTCTACTGAATTATGCAGTCGTTTCAAAGGTGTCTTTTTCTCATAAGTCACAGAGATGACTGAAGGAACTTTGAAGCATGAATTAAAATGATTTTTGTATGTTTTTAAATATAGGATATAAGCATAATTAAGAGCTTTTGAGCAAAAAGTGTTTTTGAAGTATACATGATTATGTGCTAGTCCAGTTATAACTTATGTCTACAAAATATTTTCCTGTTTTGATAAATAGTTTGGTATACTGCATTGACACTATTTATGAGTACTGTGCATCCCAGTCTGAGTGGTGTGTAAGACCCATCCTGAGTTGCAAGTGTACTGTGTCTCAGCTGCTTTTCTGCAAATTCCTTTACCTCACAGAAGGGCTGGCAATAGGGTATAAGGTTGCCCAAAGTAGACTGGGTTAGCTTGACAGCAGATTTGTGCAGAACTCTCAGGATGAGAGCCTTCCGTGCAATTCTAGCAGGCAGATCATTGTGAGACTTGATGGAAATAAAGATCATTATGACAGGAAAAAGCCAGACAATTAGAAAGTTGAAGGCCAAGACAGTACCATGCATCAAGTGAGCATTTTTAACAGAAGACATTTCATGTAGCCAGTAGTATACAACATTTTGATGTTGGTTATTGTGATAATGAGTTCCTTGAGCTTTTTCATTTGAATAATCTGGTGTTGTGTGAGGTTTGATTGTCTGCCAATGGTGCATGTTGTGCAGTGAAAGATACCTCAGCATCCTGCCGTCAGGACATTTGTACTGAGGTCCAGAAGGCTAGTATTAGAAAAAATGTCTTATTTTTTAATCATGGGTAGCTTTTCTGTTTAATAAAACAGGATGCTGTTGTCAATGTTGTATCTATATTGATGCTGTTTCAAAGACCTGAATACACAACAGCTATGATCAACTTGAAAAGGCTGTCTAAAGTATTCAGTACTTGAGAACTTAAAGACTGAAAAATGTATAGACTTGAATATAGATACACATATAGAATCATAGAATATCTCAAGTTGGAATGGATCCATAAAGATAGTTGAATCCAACTCATTGTTCCACGTTGGACCACCCAAAAATCAGACTGTATGTCTGAGAACTGTCCATATGCTTCTTGAATTTCAGCATGCATGTACATATATAAAGTATAGCACTAGTTTCTTTTATAAATCTTGGGTTTTGTGTTTGTTAGATGTACCAAGACTGTATATGTAATCTTGTTGTCAACTGCAAAAAATTGGAAAAAAAAAAAAAAAGAAAAACATCTGTTACTGGATGGAGAGGTTTTCTTTTTTAATAGTTGAGATTGTAATCTTCTTTCCCATCAGCCCTCTCCTAAGTACTGTACTTGCTTGACAATGTTTTAACTTTTACAGTTCTAGTTCTCCTGCTTTGTTTTAGCTGTGATACTGGCAGCACACCGAATCAGACACAAGAAATGAGCTGAGCTGTGTTTTAGACAGCATGTGGAGTGATGGTCAGTGCCTTTGTACTCTGCTATAGAGCAGCAAAATTTTGTTTTGAGTACTGCTGCTCCTAGCTTGAGCTGTGATGGGATCCTGAGCCAGACAGAGATTTCAGGGTTTCTCATTCCCTTCAAAGTGTGTGGGAGACATCTCAGAGTCTGATGGTCTCTAAAACAAACTGTTAACAGAACAAAACACTGCAAAATACAGCAAAAAGGTAAATCTACAGTGTGTCCTGCTCCTTAACACCCAATGGATGTCTGCTCAAAAAGTGGTGGATGGGGTTGACAAGGTTGAAACACCTGATATGCTCCTGATTATGCATATATATATTATTATTATTAGAACCATAACATATAGAAATCAACAAATTAAAAATGACATAGTAAGTGAGATTAGCGGATGGGGATTCAAAGCAAGCAGTGGGATATGTTTTCATTCAGTGTATAATGAAACTCAGAAGTGATACCAAGAGTATGTATGGTCTTGAAAAGCAATTAGAAAAAATGGGGGAAAAAAGACATCTGCAGCTCCCCATCATGCCCCCTCAGGACACTTCAAGAGCTGTAGCACCCTAAAGGCTTGGAAATTTCTCTGAGGATGTGCCATGAGGGTCTTGGTTCTGGTTTTACCCTTCTTTTGGGGTCTGCTATTGGCCCTGCAGGCAATCAGTTGGCTGCTATATGAGGTAGTAAGCCCATTTGAAGTCCTTCACCAGGATAAGGCTTTGCTATAGAGACCTGGTGGAGTGAGAGCCCTTTCTGAACAGCAGGGAGGAGCTGGAATGAAGGAAGTTCAGAATGTCTGAATACGGGAAAGATTATGAAAGATGACTTCTCTGACTTTAGCAGGTGGTCTTAGCTAATACTACTTTTTGACTAACCTGTCAGTTCTTTTTCAGCCCAGAGGTAATTAGGGGAACTCACAGCTGCTGAGCAGGACAGACTAAAGGAAAGTTCTGAAAGGAAATCTTCACCCTTATCCTGGAAAACAGATGTTCTTTCTTCCAGTTCAATATTTAATGGGCTGAAACAAACCAGAGCCCTCTGGTTTACAGAGAAAGACTTTTTCTTTCCACCATGTGCAGGGTTTTGATTTGTATCATCTTAATGATGTGAAAATTTGCCTATTTCCATAGTGTCTGGGGCTTGACACTGGTTGCTTGCTCCCTACTTGCTCTCTCTCCTAGTTTCTTCCACCCTACAGATTCTCTAAAGTTAATATGCCTAGTAACTTGCAGGCAAGAAGTAGTTTTCTTCCCTTCTTTTTCTTTTCTAAACCAAGGTAAGCATACGAGTTTCTTTCCTGCTCCCTGCAAGTCCTCCCTCTTTAACAGGACATGATTTCCAGTACTTGTGTAATGAAATTGACTAAATAGGTCCTCCAGCTGTTGAACTTGGAAATAAAACTTCTCTTCTTGAGTTTGCAGTCTGTTCAGCTCATATTTTCCTTATGTGGCTTCCACAGACACTGGTTATAAAGAGGAAAATGCAAACGGAAGCTGTTTTTTGGCTTTAACTGAAGAAATCTGTTTAGCTGAAACATTACGTTCTGCAGGAAATTTATGTTGCTTCTAGTAAGAACAATGTTTGAAAAGCACTGTTTTAGATAATTTTACATAACTTTTGAAGGTTACAACTTCAGGTGAAAAATCAATGTAAGAAAGTTTTTAAAAATTTGTTCTTTTTTCTTTAAATTCTTTCACTGTAGTAAGGTAAGGAGTGATAAGCATGAACACTGTATTGACTGTTGTGTCTCCACACAACATGTTCTGCAGGGAGTATCATTTGTGGCTGAATGTTACAAGAGATTATTAAATTTAGCAGATTTCTAGCTATGAAATACTCCCGAATGTTTCATGTTTCTGTACAGTATTTGACTGGAATTCAGTGTTAAATACAGTGCAATTCCTTGTTACGCTACTGAAATTTAACAAAAGATGTTCTACTTTAGGGTTTGGTTTTTTTTTTTTGATCTTTATTTTTTCTTTTTTTTTTCTCTTCGAGCACCGAAAGGAGTAACCTATCGAGCTTTTGCTGGAGGATGTTATAAATGAAAATTTAGTAACTATTCCATCAGCTTTGTAAACTGGGCGAAGTGATGTGTGCAGGGTAGTGAATACTTAAGAAAGCATGATCGAAATTTGTTGAGAAGAGATCTTCCATCTTCATTTGCTCTAATTTCAATAAACATTAATTAATTAATTAATTAATTAATATTAATTAATATCAATGTGAATTTAATATAGTACTAGATATTCTGAAGTCTTGAAACAGAAGAGTTAGAAACACTTGACCAAATAAATTTGCCTTTTCATTCATGAATGTTGCTATAAAGCACAAATAAGTCATTTCATTCTTTTTTTTAATCAGAGTAAAAATGGGATCTTTCCAGTTATAGCAAGTATAATTCTTGAAATATATATCCAACGTTATCATTGCCCCAATTTTCTACTTAGAAAATAAATCATTGAATTAATCATTAATTAATAACTGCAATACCACATTTTTTTCATCCCCATTAAAATATCATCATTGTGATTATGTAGATTTTGTCACACATTTTGTGTTCTCCGTAGTCTGAAGAGACAATCCTCATTATTTGTTTTAAAATTTGAAAGAGAAGTTTTTTACTTTGCAAGAAATTTAAAGACTGCATATATATGGCAAATAAAATGTTTCTCAATCAAAGACTATGTGAAAACATATGTATTGTAGTTTTCTGGTGCAGTCTAAGTTAGACGCAGGATTTTTTTACAGCAGTGTTCAGTGTATGCTGCTAAAGGGTCAGAGTTGCTGTGAGCTGTGAGCTTTGCTCTATGCTACCCTCTGTTGAATGAGCCTATTGCTGAAGCTGCTGTGTATTGGGCAGGCAGTCATCCCGGGGCAGATGAAGCTTGTGAGCAAATTGAGTTGAGGTGAAATGAAGACTGGGAAGAGCATAAAAAAGAATTGAATTTGGAGAATATGGTATAGCTACAGAGAAGCAAAGCATACAGTTTTCAGTCAAGGTGCCTAACTAACAAAGAACTGCTCGGTTTTTCATGACTCAGATTTTATTTATGTTATTTCTTGAATTGAGCAAATAAAATCATGTGAGACAGAAATGCAATGTGAATAAAATAAGAATAAAGTATAATTAAATATAAATCTCCTAGTATTGGTCTGAAGTATCCATTTTTACTTAACTGTTGATAGTTTATCCTACAAATAATACAGTGTTTTTCTGTTTTAAAGCATTTTTCACTTCAAGCATAATTTATGAGTAAAAATTTTGTTTCAGCATCAGTTTGTTGAAAAAAAAAAAGCTTCGGTGTTTTATTGTCATATGAAAGTATCAAGAGCAAGTTTGAAAGTCTTAAATGTGTTAATTGCTGAGTTATTAAGAGGCATTGCTCTCCATTAACACTGCAAAAGCTTTTATCTGTGAGCACACATCACTTAACCAATTACAAAGAGAGATAAAGGAATCTATAAATTTTGCATTTACAAGATCCTGCAACAAAGGCATTGTAAGTTACTCTTTCTGGGCACCGCAGGTTCAAGCAGCACTGATGTTAAAGAAAACCGCAACATGGACAACGTTCCCCCCAAGGATGGCAGTGCACAAGGCACCGGGGAGGGGGCTCAGCTCTCCAATGGTGGCAGCAGCAGCAGCAGCAGCAGCAGAAAGCGGCCTTTGGAGGAAGGCAACAATGGCCACTCCAAATTTCGCCCTAAGAAGAGGAAGAAAACACCAGGTCCCGTTTTGCCAAAGAATGCCTTGATGCAACTTAACGAGATCAAACCTGGTTTACAGTATAAGCTGCTGTCCCAGACAGGGCCAGTTCATGCCCCAATGTTTGTGATGGCTGTTGAGGTTAACGGACAGGTGTTTGAGGGCTCCGGCCCCACAAAGAAGAAAGCCAAGCTCCACGCTGCTGAGAAGGCTCTGCGGTCATTTGTCCAGTTCCCAAATGCATCAGAAGCACACCTGGCCATGGGGAGGACTCTCTCTGTCAACACAGACTTCACCTCTGACCAGGCAGACTTTCCTGACACGCTTTTCAATGGATTTGAAACACCGGTTCCTTCTGATGCTTCCTTTTACCTGGGGTCCAATGGGGATGGCTCCTTTGGCTCCAGCAGGGAGTATGGTCTGTCATCGGCTGCTGTGGCAAGTAGCCTTAATCAGTTGCCTCTCCCTGCATCGTTGCCATACCCGACCGCGAGTGGGAAGAATCCTGTGATGATCTTGAACGAGCTGCGGCCAGGCCTGAAGTATGAGTTTCTCTCAGAGAGCGGGGAGAGCCATGCCAAAAATTTCGTCATGGCTGTCGCTGTGGATGGGCAAACATTTGAAGGATCGGGAAGGAATAAAAAGCTTGCGAAAGCTCGGGCTGCTCAGTCAGCCCTAGCATCCTTGTTTAACATGCAGCTGGACCAGACTCCATCTCGACAGCCCATTCCTAGTGAGGGGCTCCAGTTACATTTGCCACAGGTGAGAAACCCTTTAATGTTTGTCAGCATGTTGAGATAATTCCAAAAATAGCCAAGATGAATTGTTTTGAATCAGCTTCAGCATTTCTACTTATTCTGCTTGTATGGATGTGAGTGTGTATGTGTGTATGTTTGTGTGGGCATACACGTATTTGTAAATATGCACACTACATTAGTTGATTGATCCATTTGTGGCTTCTGACAATTGTGTGCAACATTCCTATTCTTTTGGATGGAGATAAGGTTTTGTTGCTAATGCTTTCAGCCTTTCTCATCATGTAATAGGGCACAAAGCACAGCTTGGCATCAGTTTACATTGCTGTTTGCACTGAGCAAAGATTGAGCCATGGTTTACTTGCTTCAGGCAGCTGGTGGAGTTTGAGTCAGGATTAATGCTTCAGGTGGTATTGCTTTCTGACACAATCATTTTTACCAGAGCAGAAAATAATTATCTTCTGCAAAGAGAAATTGTTGATGTTAGCAGAGCTGAATCATAGAAGTCAAGAACAGGTCAGATGAGGCTGATGAAGCCGTCATTCATTTCCAGGGTCAGAATAAAAGGCAGACTGGCAACACTTGTATCTGTAACCTGTGGTTAAATAACTGTCATCTTAAAAATTGTGCTCTAATAAAATTAGTTAATAACTATATGCAAATTACTTAGGCAAATATATCTGGATGAGAAATAGTTTAAATCAAATAAATAATGAAGTAGGGAAGGTAACAAACATACCAGACAGAGACCAAAAAATGTAAAGAAGTTGGAATGGCATAATTCGTACATTCTTAATGAAGAAAAATTCTCACTTGTTTGCTTTTGTTTCACTCCTGTATAAGGGCAATAATAAATGTTTTAACACCCTCTTTCTACTACACTGATATGGTCTTTTTAAGGACATTATATGCCTGCCTAAATTCATATACTTTCCTGTGAATTCCTTGCAATTTTCTGTTTGTTTTAAAGATAGTTTCAAGGCCTTGACCTTTGCTATCTTTAAAATATCATTTTAAATTTCATTTAAAATATTGTATTAGTTTGATTCAACATTATTCAATAATGTCAAGTTAAAGAATATAAATAGATGTGAGTATTTTAAGTGTGTTGTTTCCTGTAGTTGCATGGACAATTTGCATTTTAAGAAACTCCTAAATGCTGTCTCTCTTTTTTTTTAATAATCTTGTACAGTATTGCATTATTGATGAATGTTTCCTCCTTTCTGAAATCTGAGGTTATGCTGTTTCAGGTAGTTGTGATTTCTTTATAAAACAGAGCTTTTGTAGGTGGATTTGGCATCAGACACCAAAAATTTTCACTGCCACGAATCATTAAAATGGTTAAAATTTGATCTGCAATAGGAAAGAGAACAGAATAAGAAGTGATACGTATCAGAATTGTTCAGGGCAACTTCTGGTAAGTCCAAAGTGAGGATAAATCATTATATTCTCTCTCAGCTGACTTTTTCATTGTTCCAAGGGCTTAAAGGTGTTTTTCTGTCTGGCAGATTAATGTATAACAAATTAGTAAGGGACTTTAATGGAAGTTGGGACAATGCTAGGTACTTCTGATTTTCTTGCTCTGTGAGATTTTGTCCTGCATTCTCAGTCCTGTGAACCACTGTTTGTTGCCTCAGAGTGCCGTGCCACAGGTGGGCTGTTGCTGTAGGTAGGTTGTGCAGGATATTCAGAAATTTTGTTGTGATCATTTGCCCTGATGGGGCATTAAAGGCCAGCACTATGGGTTCAAATAACAAGGAAAACAACACATGCAAACACTTTACAACCCCCAGCTGTCATAAACTGACCTTGATACCCATATTGTGTACACCACATCATAACTTAGGGCCAGCTTACATTTTACCTGTCTTATTGCACCCCCAAGAAGGCTGCTCCAGTATGAAACAGAGATCTGTAGTGTCTGTAGGAGTAATTTGGATTATGCAGGCTGCTAGTGCTCTCTGTCATATAGGCCCCATTCAAAGCCAGTTACTGATTTTGAGTTTTTTGGTCAGTTTATAATTAGGACATTGTTGACTTCCTACATGTCACTGTGTTTTATTATCTTTTATTTATAATTAACTGTGAAGTTATTGGAATTGCATCATGGTCTGTTACAAGTGGTCTGGTACATTATAGAGAATAATCGAGGATTTAAGCTTTTGTGATTTTTTAGGGGCTGGTGTTAGATCGTAGAATCATAGAATCATAGAATGGCCTGGGTTGCAAAGGCCCACAATGCTCATCCAGTTCCAACCCCCTGCTGTGTGCAGGTCACCAACCAGCAGACCAGGCTGCCCAGAGCCACATCCAGCCTGGCCCTGAATGCCTGCAGGGATGGGGCATCCACAGCCTCCTTGGGCAACCTGTTCCAGTGCCTCACCACCCTCTGGGTGAAAAACTTCCTCCTAATATCTAATCTAAATCTCCCCTGTCTCAGTTTAAAACCATTCCCCCTTATCCTATCACTATCCACCCTTATAAACAGCCGTTCCCCCTCCTGTTTATATGCTCCCTTCAAATATTGGAATCCCACAATGAGATCCTACTTCACTTATGGCGTTTGTTGTTTGTTTTTTTAACAGTGATTGCTCTCCTTATTTTTTAGACTGTGGGTAGTGAGTATGCATAAGGATGTTAAATTTGGATATTGTCTTGAAGTGTATGAAGTCATAAACATTGGAGAGTACAGGAGCAATGTAAATGAGGGTGGGATTTGTAATAATTCATAGACCAAATAAAATGCTGATAATGGTGATTGTGTGGGAAAATTTGCATGTCAGTAGTTATACACCTTCTGGTAGCTCTCTGGAGGAAAGCAAAAGTGAAAATACACATGTAAGCTATCAAAGGTTAGAGAAGGTCATTATATTAGACATCAGCTTGTAAAATAGATATGGGTATCACTTTCTGGTCAGCACAGATTAATCAATGTCCTGTGATTTATAACATTTACAGCCAGTCTGTGCAAAGCAATCTTGTTTACAGTTTCATCTTTTGTGAGTGTGGTGAAAGACTGTTGGCTGCAATAAGGAAGATGTCTTTGTTCAAAAAATGACTTAAACCCGGCAAGAATTTTGTCATGTACCATGGAGCAGATGAAGGTAACCTGCTGAAAATCTGGCCTTGGGCTTTTATTACCTTTTCAGCTATTGTGTTAAAGTGGGAGAAATTGCCAGTCCTGCATGGTAGGGTTTTACCTCTCCAAAACAAAGAAAATATTTTTGTGGCCAGCTAGATCTTGTAAACTGTTAGCCATCTCACTTCACCTCCCACTCTATTCGAGCAAGATATCCTGTATTGTGCCATAAGTCACAGCAAGCACTAAAGGGCCATAAAATGTGTGCTTCAGGATTTATTCTTTTCTGCGAATGACAGCTGTATATTTCAACATATTCAGGTTAATACCATTAGAACATTTAAGAGTCTGGTTTGGCATGAAATCAGACATGTTGGACCTGTGGCCCAGCACAGCTTACAGTGTGGCCTGCCTCACACTATAAGCAGCTTTAATAGGTGGCAGCTTTTCACTGTCAAGTGACACAACCTGGCCCCAGGTGTGCATTCAGCAACAACCAGACACTGGTGTGCAATTAACATTGTCTTAGCTGAAACCAGGACACAGGGAGAGCACAGTGCCAGCAGTGCCAACTGAAGTTATGGCAAATGATTGTATGCATTTTGATATATTGGCTAAACACAGTCAGTGCTTCTGTGAACAGAGAAAAATATGAGCGTTGATTTTTGCTTTGACATGGGAATTTGAAAATTGGTTTCAGGATTGCAAAAAAATAATTTATGTTTGCAACTTCATTTTCTGTCAGTATAAATACATTATGTGAAAATTTTCAGATGGAATCTATAGAGATGCAATCGTATATTCAACTAAAAAAAATTGTATGTCTCTCTAACAGACTTCCATAAGATCTCTCTTAAGAGAGAAAATATCTCTCACTTCACAGTCACACCTTATTCATGTATTGCTTTTTGGCAGTACATACATTTGTGAATAATTGACAAGGATGAAGCACAGAATGAGTAATATTTCATTAGAAATCTTTGATGGACCCCTTGATACCTCACTAAGAATTGCAGCCACTGCCACTGAACCAGACTTGTGTTAGTTTCATAAAAACAGTCAAACATCCCACTTGTTTTGTTTGTTTGTTTGTTTTGTTGCTTTCTTTTTAAAAAAGTTTCCATAAAAATATTAAGAATTAAAATGTTTTGTTACTTATGTATTAAATATATTGTATGAGGGCCGCTTTGAAAGTAATGCCTCCTGTTTTATTATGTTTGCTTATGATCATAGGATCCTTAGAGTTGAAAGGGACCTCTGAGGGCCATCCAGTCCAACTCCCCTGCAATGCACAGGGACACCACAGCTAGATCAGGGTGCCCAGGGCCTGATCTAGCCTTGCCTTGGAAGTCTCCAGGGATGGGGCATCAACCACAACACTGAGCAACCTGTTCCAGTGCCTCACCACCCTCAGCATAAGAGATTTTCTCTTTATATCTACCCATCCTGAGCTTGAAGCCATTTTCCCTTGTTCTATCTTCTTCTGAAGAGTCTGTCCCTTTCTTTCCTGTAGCTCCCCTTTTGATACTGACAGGCCACTTAACTTAACTGGTCACTTTGCAGCCTTCTCTTCTCCAGGTTGAACAGTCCCAGCTCTCTCTGCCTGTCCTCATAAGAGAACTGGTCCATTCCATGGATCAGTTTTGTGGCCCTTCTCTGGACACACTCCACCAGGTCTGTGTCTCTCCTTTACTGAGGAATCCCTGTCTGGGCGCAGTAACCCAGGTGAGGTCTCACCAGCACAGAGCAGAGGGGCAGGATCACCTCTCATCCTGCTGGTTGCACAGCTTTTGATGCAGTCCACCACTTGTCACCACCCCTTCCAGACATTAAGCCATTGACCACCACTTTCTTGGCACGGTCTTGCAACCAGTCCTTCATGCATCGAATAGTACACCCATCAGATCTCTATCTTTCCAACTTGGAGAGAAGGATGATGTGGGGTACTATGTCAAAAGCCTTACTGAAGTCAAGATAGATGATATCAGTGGCTCTTACCAGCATCATAGAAAGCCACTAGGTTGGTCAAGCAGGATTTGCCCTTGGTGAAGCCATGCTGGTTCTTCAGTATCAACTTGGTGCCTTCCATGTGCCTTAGCATGGCTTTCAGGAGGATCAGTTCTATAATCTTCCCTGGTACAGAGATGAGACTGACAGGTTGGAAGTTCCCAGGCTCATTCTTCTTACCCGTTTAAAATTTGGGTGTGATGTTGCCCTTTTTCCAGTCACCACAGATTTTATCTGATTGCCACATCTTTTCAAATATCATTGAGAGTGGCTTTGTGGCTACATCAGCCAATTCCCCCACAACTCTGGGATGAATCACATTGGGACCCATAGATTTGTGGATGTTTGGGTTCCTCAGGTGGTTACAAACCTGATCTTCAGTGACAGTGGGAGGGATGTTGCTTCCCCAGTTCCCTGCTACCAAACCAATTGTTTAAGGGCTGTGTGGCAAGCAGTTATCAGAGTTTTCTGAGGCAAAAAAGTTAAGTACCTCAGCCTTGTTTGTTGTTACCAGGTATCAGAGTCAGATGGTGGCAGTATGACAGTGGAGGTCCAAGCTGTGAGAAGCACTCGCAAGCCAATAGCTGAGGCCCAGGCAGGAGTCTCGGTAAACAGCATTTTATTTTGCAATTGCAATGGTGGGTGTTCTGCAAGCAGAAGTGCCTGCTGTAATGAAACAATGCTCTTACATCTCCTACTTCCCGATACTGCATCCCTCCCCTACTTCCAGGGTCACATTCTCCCCTGTTTGCATATCATGTGCGCATCCTCTATGCAGGAATTTGACAAAAGTCCATCTTTCTTTGTCTCGCCAAGTAAGCAAAATCCACAAGTTAGTTGCCTCTCCAGTTTATCCTGCCACATATCTGCCAGATAAGTTTGTTTCTTCTTGTGCAGTTCTGGATACAGATGTATGTCTTAAAGATGTTACCTTTGGTTGCCCCCACCTCCTTTCCAGCAATCTTCCCAAGGAAGGAGAGTTAAAATGCCAGCCAGATTCTTCTGTTAGCTTTAAAAATGACATTCTTTCACAGACTTTTATCTCTCAAGAATACACGTTCTCCACAGACAAACACTTACCTGGTATCATGGATTCCAAAATATGTCCCTTTTGTATCACATTCTATTGCTTGTGCAAAAACAATATGTTGTCTCCCAGAATCTCCCCTTACTTTTGTTTACACAACTACTGCTTTTTGCAATTTCTATTAAGGCATGGTCCCGCAGGTGACTTCCAGCCTTCACAGTTCTCTTCTGTGCAGAGGTTGCCCTGATCACCATTTTCTACTTCTTCCCATAACATCAACATCTTTGTTGATGTGGTGGCCTTACGGACATCTGCTTAGGGTGGTTTTGATTAGCCACTGGACCAGTCCTCTAACATGGGGGATAGTTTAGTAGCCAACTGCCGTTAAAACCCCTGGTACCACAATTAAAGATATGTCTGGACTTACAACTACTACTACTCCTTTCCATTTACCAAAGGAAGACTCTAACCATCAAGTAAGTGAATTGTCTATTCCTGAATTCTCTGTCAGTTCATTGGCCAGAGTAGTTTGTCCTTGCAGTGCCCTAATTATGGTGCCATTTGGAGCAGTATTGTTGGGAATAAAAGTGCAACGCTGACCGCCTAGCATCACACAACCTCCTCCCTTTTCAGCCAACTAATGTGTCCAATGCTATCCTATTTTTTTATGCCATCCTACTAGTGGCATCTAATTGTTCTGCAATCTCTTTTATAGCATCTCTAGTATAATTTATGAACCTCTGCAGATTGTAGTAAATATAATTGATGCAATCTACATTCTTATTAATAGTTATCTACCAAAACAGTCTCTGATGTCTGAGAGAAGATACACAGGAAGGCAACCCAAATATAGTTTTGGAGGAAAACACCTCTAGTTTCAAACTGGGGAACAGTTTGGTAATTCAAAAAGCATCTCATAAGGTGAGACTCCCAAATCTTTTTGTGGAGTAGTCCTGATTCATTTTCATTTTTGACTGCAAGACATCATCTTTAGCCTTCTCAGAGCTAAAGAGCTATCAGAGCTATCTGAGACAGTTTCCCCATTGTACTAGAGTTTACTTTTTGGTGCCCTTTTACATGCCCTATAGCAATTTCCTCAGGTAATAACAAGTTTTCCAAAACCTGTCTAATCAATGCTTCATGGGAAAGTTCCTTCCTTCTATTGTATTGATTAAATCTAAACAATTAGGTTCCACGTTCACTGTATCTTCAGTTCCGTTCAAAAAGAAGGAGGCAGGATTCAGAATAGTCAGTGACTATAGCTCTTTCTATTAATATGGCTTCATATTTCAGTATCCTGGAGTCTGTTAGCTGCCTTTCTGCCTTCTGATTAAAGCATATTCTTTACTTGGTGAGGGTCAGTTGTCCTCCAAAGGCGAATTTCCTGCTTTCTTCCACCGATAAGGCAGTTGTTGCCAGTACCTGAAAAAATTCTGGCAATCCACAGGATACAGAATCTAGTAATTTAGACAGGTATGCTATAAGTTTTCTTTTGTCTTCCCATTTTTGGGTTAAGACTCCTAAAGCAGCACCCTCACTTACGGGTATAGAGATGAAATGGTTTATCCAGGGCAAGAAGAACCAAACTGATGTGTCACCAAATCTTGTTTCAGTTTTTCCACCATTTCTTTTGCTTCTTCTGTCTAATTTAATGCATTGGGTTCTTCTAATAGTTTGAGATGAGATTTCTTTGTTTTTTAGGCATGTTTTTATCCCCAGTCTACAATACCCAGTTAAACTTAGGAATTTTCTTAATTTCTTGATTGTTCTGGGAAGATGAAGTCACACAGTTCCCTGAATCCTTTCGGAGTTTATTCTCTACTTGCAAGTTTTCCTTCAGGTGAAAGAGATAGGTCTTCCTAATTTTGAGATAGGTATGCTATACAAGTGGCACTCTTAAATTTGCAAGTATCTTGTTTTTAAAAAAGAAGATGATTTAACCACTATTGAAAAGAAATTAATTCTTAGTATGTAGTAGCCAGGTAGTTCATTTGACTGTTATAAAAGTTTTCCATGTCAGTTTGAAGAGGCTGGGTTTTACACTTCTTTCTTCCTGTCAGGTCCAGTGTTGATGCTGAAATGATGTATTTTGAGGTTTGAGTGTGAAAATATTGACTCATCTATGCAGTTTATGCAGTTGTTCTGCTAATCTAATGTTCATAATATCATGAACATTAGATACTTTGATGCTTGACTTAGGGTTGCGTGACCCTGTTTTAAAAGGTGTGAAGCACACAGAACTCTACTCCATATAAAGAGTGTTCAGTGTGCCTGAAAATTAGACCTGGCCCATCCTTGACGTACTGAAGATGCTTCAAAATCTTTGCCTATTTTCAAAATGAACAATGCAAGCACTTTTAATCTGTTGTGTTGAATCATTCAAAAATGCAGATCTTTATAACATAGTGCAGTTGTATTTTTTTTAAAGTTATTTAATTTTCTAATGTGCATTTCTGTGTGATCCAACAGGTTTTAGCTGATGCTGTTGCACGCTTGGTTGTAGATAAATTCAGTGATTTGACAGAAAATTTCACATCTCCACATGCACGTAGAAAAGTCCTTGCTGGAATTGTCATGACAACAGGTAAAGAAAAAAGTACTGTTTTAACTGTCTAACCACCAAAGCTTTGTTTGTATTGTAAGAAACTATGGGGTTTTTTTTTTCAGTCAACCAGTATTGAAGTATATGTTTACTGTTTAATCCAGAATGTGCACTAAATATAGCAATTAAATATTGGCTAAGGATGATTAGTCTGTTTCCTGAGTTGCTGTCTTCTGTGTAGTTGAGACTACTGAGGTAACTCACAGTCTACAAAATAGATCTTTTTAAAGTACTTTTTAGAATGAAGTATGGAACTTTTTGAAAATAAGTCTAAAATACATTTCATCACATTGTTCACACAGATGGCATTCTTGTTTTTGGCATATTATGTAAGATACTATGCTTGCTTTCCAAGTCTTCAAAATTTTGCATGTTGTTTAGTTAGTTGTGCTGTATTTCATTCTCAGTGCTTTGTGTCTCAGTTGTTTTAATAAAAAAGAAAGCACCTTGTGTTTCAGCAGCTGCTTCTAGTGTGCATGTGCAAACAGCAATATTGTCACGGGTCTCTGGTTGCTGTCCTGAGATATGTGTTCTGCCAGAACACTGAGAACAGTGAATCTTCATCCTAAACTGAATTCTGTCCCTGAATTTTCCTTAGGTTAAGGTTTATCTTTTTCTTCAGTCCAGCTGATCCTTTGCAATGGGCACTTCATTTTGTGCCTGTCATGAGGTGCCTCCACTTAGCTGTACAAATCAGACCAAGGTCGGGGATAAACATGCAGCCACATTTCTTTTGGATGGCCTTTATGCAGCTATGTGCTGTGAACTTTATTCTTGTTCTTTTGGGTTGAATGTTAGCTTCTGTTTTCTTGGGTAGCGCCAGCCCTTTCCTACTGTGGGGATATTTGTAGGGGCCTTCCAATTTCATTTCTGAAGTCACGGGGTGTTAGTTAAGGTGGAAAGTAATGCATACTTTAGAACAAGAGTGTGACCTGGAGACCTTTGGCCCAAGCCATGTTGCCAGAATATCTCTGGCTGGGTTGACCCTGTCCAGCAGCCAAACACCCATCCGGCTTCTTACTCAGTGCCCACTTTCAGGGAGTGGAGAGAAGATGGAAGGAAGGTGAGAAGTCTTGAGGACTGAGATAATGATAGTTTATTAGGGAAGCAAAAGCTGCTTGTAGAAGCAAAGCAAGGAAACCACAAGATCACAGAATAATTCTGCAACATTGACTGTTGTAGAAGTCTGACAGGTATGACGGAAGTAAACATTATAGCGTTGACCATTTCTGACCAACTGCACCACTCAGCTCACAGATGAAAGCAAGCTGAGTGATACAGTTGACGCGCTAGAGGGAAGGGATGCTATCTAGAGGGAAGGGATACTATCTAGACGGACCTGGACAGGCTTGAGGGGTGGGTCTGTGCCAACCTCATGCAGTTCAAGGCCAAGTGCAAGGTCTTGCATCTGGATTGGGGCAATCCCAAGCACAAATACAGACTGGGTGGAGAGTGGCTTGAGCGCAGCCTTGAGGAGAAGGATCTGGCAGTTGTCCATTGATGAAAACCGCAACAGGAGCCAGCAATGTGCACTCGCAGCCCAGAAGGCCAGCCGTATGCTAGGTTGCATCAAGAGAAGCATGACCAGCAGATTGAAGGAGGTGATTTTGCCCCTCTGCTCTGTTCTTGTGAGACCTCACCTGGAGTATCACATCCAGTTCTGGAGCCCACAATACAAGAAGGACATGGAGCTGTTGGAGCAGGTCCAGAGGAGGGCCACGATGATGATCAGAGGGCTGGAGCTCTAACTTCAGAGGGCTGAAGCCTAACTTCTCTGACATCCCTAGTTTTCATGAAGTATCATATGAACCATAAAAGCGCTTTTAATACAGGTCCTTAAATGTAAGCCTGTAAAAAATTCTGCTGTCTTCTGGAAGATTTAAAAGAAGCCCTGAGTGTGAATGTCTTCCATCACTGACTTTGTACTTCAGGTAAATTCCACGTGTGTATGGAGTTAGACACCAAAATATTTCCTGGAGCCCATCTGATGAGAAACTGCTAGAGAGGAAAAGAATCTGGGGAGACCTTATAGCAGCCTTTCAGTCCTTAAAAGGAGGCCTACGGGAAAACTGGGGAGAATTCTTTATCAGGGAGTGTAATGATAAGACATGAGATAACAGTTTTAATCGATAAAAATGAGGTTTAGATTGGATATAAGGAAGAAATTCTTCACAATGAAGTTGGTGAGGCACTGGAACAGTCTACATGGAAGTTATGGGTGCCCCATCCCTGGCAGTACTCAAGGCCGGACTGGATGGGGCTTTGGGCAACCTGGGCTGGGTGATGCCCCACGGATAGGGGTCCCATGGGCAGGGGTTGGGACTGGGTGAACTTTAAGGTCCATTCCAAGCCAAGTCATTCTGTGATTCTGTGGTTCTGTGATTCATAACAATGACCAATCTGTGAAGAACATGCTGTAGAACTGTATTTCTTTTTTCTTTTTTTTCTAATTTCACCATATTTAGCAAGGTTTTATTGCATCTGTGTCCAACATTATCAGAAAAGACATTTGCCCAAAGAATCCAGATGTTAGTTAACATGCAAATGCATTTTGATTAACTCAAGAACTAGCTTTACATGGATTTAGAAATGGGTTTCTCATAAGTAAGTTCAGTATCTAGAGGGTGCCTGGACTCCCTTGCACAGCTGTTCTGTGTTGTAGCAGTGAAGTAGTTCCCAATTCTCCACCTGCAGGAGATGGGGCAGCTGGCCTCATCCATTTTTGTCAAGGCTGTACTTCAATGAATATTTATTTCATAAGCAGTGAGAGCTGGTAGGACTGTCCTCTTTATGGTGTAATTTGCTTTATTTTGATGGATGGATGTAAGGCTCTGATCTATCTTTCTGAATTCTGAATGGAGCTGACCTTTTTTTTTAATTTAATGACAAAGGTACTTTTTTTGTATAGAAAACACAAAAAATATTTTTAAGTTCTGTTGTGCCGAATTATTTAACACCAAGGAATACATCTCAAGAAGTCCTGTACTGCTGATAAGTTCTGCAGTGGCTTAAGCACTCAAACTTCCTTCGTTCTTAGTTTTACCTTTCATGTTTCAATTTCTAACTTATCTGAACTCCAAAATGAAGAACTCTCAAGAACCATAGGCCATACTGGATAAGTCTGTATAAACCTTTTGCTTTTAAGAAAGAATAAGAAAGAATCATAAGAAAAATTTTCTTTGAAAGAGGAACAGAGTAAAAAAGAGCCTTGTTTGAATTCTACAGGAAATTCTCTTGCTAGATTGTTTGTGATTTTAATTGTATCTTCTAAAATTTTGTTTTTCCAGGTGCGGATGTGAAAGATGCTCTGGTAATAAGTGTTTCTACAGGAACAAAATGCATTAATGGTGAATACATGAGCGATCGTGGTCTTGCATTAAACGATTGCCATGCAGAAATTGTATCCCGACGGTGCCTGCTTAAATTTCTGTATACGCAACTTGAGCTTTATCTAAGGTAAGCTTATGGGAAGATAAGCTGGCCCCATTCAGTTGAAAAGCTGTTAAAAATGTATCTTTTAATAATTTCAGTGTGAAACACTTGTTCTAAAGTGGCCTGCTGAAACAAACTGATGTGCAAAGTACCACTTGTTGCATTAGGATGTTTAACTGAGAACTCATGATCTCTACCCTAAAGTTTGACATGAACAGAGCCTGTATTTGTTTCATTGTCAATCCTGAGAAGGAAAACATGTAAATCAAAGTCATCTCAAGTGGTCTAATGCATGATGTTGTTTTGTTTTCTGAGAAGTCTCCAAAGCCCATTGTGATGGACGTAAAGGGCTCTATATATCTTCTCCATTCACTTTTCATTCTGTAATAACTTGTTAGAGTTATACTGCAAAATTTCCAGACATCTTGTGTTTGTTTTTAATGCCTGTTAGGACCAAGCAGCTTATGTTATTTATGTATTAATTTTCTTTTTGACTTTAGCTTTATTCTCTGTTTCAGCAATAAAGATGATCAGGAAAAATCCATTTTTATCAAATCAGAGCGAGGCGGTTTTAAACTGAAGGAGAATGTGCAGTTCCATCTTTATATCAGCACATCTCCTTGTGGAGATGCTAGAATTTTCTCACCACATGAAGCAGCACAAGAGGGTACGACAGCATAATATTCTAGTATTGGTGTTTAAAGTATTATTTGAGCATGTGGAAGTGACATGGTTGAAATTCAGGCATCTTCTTTTCTCTTAGTGCAGATGTGTATTAGTCAAAGATCTGAGCTGTTCTTACTGTATTGTGGAATTTAGATATAGACTGATCATCCACATGGTCCACATGTTGGCCTTCCAATATATGAAGGGAGCTTATAAACAGGAGGGGGAACGGATGTTTATGAGGGTGGACAGTGATAGGACAAGGGGGAATGGTTTTAAACTGAGATGGGAGGTTTAGGTTAGATATTAGGAGGAAGTTTTCCACACAGAGGGTGGTGAGTTACTGGAACAGGTTGCCTAAGGAGGTTGTGGATGCCTCATCCCTGCAGGCATTCAAGGCCAAGCTGGATGTGGCTCTGGGCACCTGGTCTGGTGGTTGGTGACCCTGCACATAGCAGGGGGTTGGAACTGGATGATCTTTGAAGTCCTTTTCAACCCAGGCCATTCTGTGATTCCATGATTCTGTGATTCTGTGGTCTTCAAGAGACTGATTGCCAGCAAGGATAAGGCAGTGATTCAGCAAGCATTCTTACAAAACGAATCTAGCCATCTCGGTTTCTATTTTTAATGGTTGTTCTCTGTCCTGGTTTGTTAATTGACTTCATTTTAATATTCAAATGCCCAAAACACTATTTAAGAATTGCCTGCTGACTGCGCTTCCTGATGGAAAGCTTGGCTTAACTGCAGTTTTAGAAGACATTATGCATGTGTTGCTGTAACTAAATTGTAAGGAATGATAGAAATTGTTATGCAGACTTTAATAGACTCTTCTCATTTAATGCTGTATGTAGAATACCTTGAGAATGTTTCTTGTTTGATTGTAAGTAACTTTTGTCATTTAGATCAAGGGGACAGACATCCAAACCGCAAAGCGAGAGGACAGCTACGAACAAAAATAGAATCTGGGGAAGGGACGATCCCTGTGCGCTCTACTACCACCATCCAAACATGGGATGGAGTATTGCAAGGAGAAAGGCTACTTACTATGTCATGCAGTGACAAGATAGCAAGGTGAGAGACTAAAGAACTGTTTTTTGTACTGTTGCCTTTTATTGCTGAATAAGACAGGAGGGTTGCATGGCAGCTATAATGAATGTGCAGGCTGTTGATTGCTTTCATTGCTTAGCCATAGCATGTCTGTAATTCCAGTGATAAAGTTCTGATTCCTCACCAGCAGTTGGTGTCAGACCTCCTGCTGGCTTCAGAAGTGAGATGAAAACATTATGTGTCATTTCAGGTACTTCAAGTCATGACAGCTTTGTTTTGTATTTCTATCACAGGAAAATATCAGAGGAATTCCTTTTCCCCCCTAGTCCCAACGTAGCATTAGCAAAAGAGTGTGATAAATGTATTACATTAGTTAAATTTGAATGAAATGTTCTGGTGGTGTACAGCCTTGTGTATCAATGGGACATATGTATTCCATGGACAGATTTAGATTTATACTATTGTAATAGAGAGAGTATATATATAACTATAAATATATATGAAGTATAAATAAAAAAACAAAATATATTTTATGTATACAGTATATATATATATACTTATGTATAAGTGTGTATATATGTGTCCAGTTAATTGATGGGCACTTTTAATTTCTAACTTTATAATTATTTAAACTTTAGTTTCAGTATTTTTACTGTAATTAAATATTTTGTTTCCAGTACAAGTACTTTTATTTATATTTTATCCAGTACCTTCTTTCTTATCATTTTTGAGAGGCAAATATTGAGAGATTGAAAGATTATTTTTTTTTAAATTGGGAATGGACAGGTGATAACCACCAAATTTAGAAGTAGCATCCTTAAAAAAAAGTGCCAGACATCTAGGAGAGCTGCTGGAAAATTGTAATTTTTTTAAAATGAGTCTGTGTGTGCAGACTCTTTTTTTTGTGTGTGAAATAGATAGGAAATACCAAGTTTTTTTGGCTGAATATATTTCAGTTGTTTTATAAGTAAAATAGCTGTGCTGTTTTGTCTAATCACAGTCTGATGCCAAATTTATTAAGTGTATTTTAACATAGAAAGATATATTTGAACTATAATTATGAATGGTGTACATCAAATTAAAAAACACAGGATGAATTTTAAGTAATTGCTTTTTTCCTCTAGTCTTGTCTCAAGTAATCATCATCCCCACCAAAGAAAGACATTTTACTTCAGTATAAAATCCCTCTAACATAAATGATTAAGACCTTTCAGAAGCTAGGGCAGTAGGTTGTTGAGAAGTAGTTCTACAAAAGTGACATTGAAATTTTTTTAATAATATTTTCAATAATTTGCAAGACAGGTTTCCCAGCTTCAATCAATGGCTTCCTCTAACCATCCAATGTGGTACTCAAGCTACATTCGTTGACTTCTATTATTGCATCATCATTGCTGTTAGTGAAAATAAAAAATGAAGGCAGTTATTGAGCTAGAACACATTTGACTATTTTGTTGATTTTGTGTGATGCAGAACAGAATTCATCTCTCGCTTGCGTAGCTAGCTGTCACCTGTCCTTGGGGCTAATGGGAATAATTTTGTTTGTGCCAGTGAAGGAAGCAAATAGAACCCTTTGACACAGAACAAAGACTGTATGACGGGTAAGGAGGCCCAAATTTTCATATTCTTTTTTTTCTTCATTTTTTTCCTTTTTACATTTCCCTGACACTTATGACCATGTTTTGTCCATTTAAATTTGAAAGAATGCATTGCTTTGTAGTTTCCAGCAGTCAGTACTCCAGAACGCCCTTGCCCTGTGTGCTTCCACTGAGGTTTCCCAAAGGTTCACAGTGCCAGTCTGGAAAATGCATGGTTAAGTACTGTGTGGAGGATTACATGGGCAGTCCAGAGCAGGAAGACTCCTTCTGTATGAACAGATGTATCTGTGTGGATTGTGTGGATTATGTGCATAACCTAAGCTACTATTGTCAGCCTCTGAGTGCTTCTTTATCCTGCAAAGAAATGCTAAAAAATACAATTTCTCCAGTGACTGCTGCTCATTACAGTGATGGGCCAAGCCCACCATTAGTAATGGGTGAGATCTAATGCAAGAGTTAATGAGCATCCTGGGCTGACTGTACTTTGGCAGGTTTAGCCATTTCAAGCCAGGGCTTGTGTTGTGCCAGGGCTTGAGGTAGTGCATGTGAAACAGCTCTTGAATCTGCTGCTTTGCTCCAGCTAGCTCAGCTCACCTCATTCTTCCTTAGCTGGGGGCATCCCTTTCTCTCCCTAAGTAACCTCCTGGGAAAGCACTTTGTACTTGTGGTGGGAGAGGCAGGAAAAAAGATAAAAAGTCAAGAGATTGATAGCTGTGCTTTAGGTAGAAAGGAAATGAGGGGTGCTGTACCCTTAATGATTTTGCCAGATAAAAAGCTGTGGAAAACAGCAACAGGCTTGTGTAGGTAAAAGAATATACTCTCATCTGGCTCAGGAGCATCTGAAGAGGATTATCCCAGTGTCTTGGTGACATTTCAGAGCAACTTTATTCTATGACAAGAGCACCTGTTTGGTGGCATTATATGTATGCATTTGTCTTAAAAAAAGATCCTAAGCTTGTTCCATAGTACTTCATTATGTATATTTTTGTCCTTTTTGATATGTTTTTTTGTGTACATTCATTTGAAGCTTTTTGGCTTCAAATAAATAGTTAATTTCTCACCAAACATTAAGACAGCAAACCAAATCATGGTTTGCTGTCTTAATAAGAAGACTTAATTTGTTTTTTTTTTTAACCCTATTTCCTTGCTAGGAAGGCTCTGGGATTTGAGAAGTGATTTAATTGAGAAGTGGTTCAGTTGTGTAAAGGGGAAGTCATTGGTGCTCTTCTACCATGGAAGAAGGAAAAATATTACTTCATTGCTGTGCAAGAACATCATGTACCTGCGTACTGACTTTGTTTTCTGTTGTTTACAGTGTCACATCCAAATGGAAGTTTGTAACTCTGTCTTTCTGTTTATTCCTTTGATGGCTTCTCGGTCATGACCCCACCACCTAGGTGGAGACTAATGAGTTGGCACAAAACAAACTTGAAAATTCTCTGTGTGCTCACTAAAGGCTGTATGTTCAGCAGCTGCCTATGCAGCTTTTTTTGAGTTTCAGAGTTATTCTGAATGGAAAGCTCCATGGTAGAGCTGGTGCACTTTCTGAACAGCACTAGGAAGAAAATTTCTTCTGAGCAGGTCTTAGTCCACGTGGCTGATTTGAATGCCTTGCTTGTGATATGTAATGGCTGTGCAACACCTAGATTAAAAACCTCAGAGAAAGAGGTAGGAAACCACCACCCAGTATGTATCATCACGTTACCATGCGAACCAGTGACACATGCTTAGCAATGTGCCACAGATCCAGACAACACCAGAAACGCTGGGACAAATCAGAGCTGTCTGTGAACAGCCTAGATGTTCAGCTGCAAGTGAAGATAAATCTTACTGCCTGTAGTTGAAAATCTGACCTTGGAATGAGTAGAAAGATGCTTTTGAGAAGAGCTTCTGCCAAAGACTGTGGACTTGTGCTTATTGATGTAAATTGTGGTGACTACACCAGCTGAAGAAAAAGACTGTACATGAAGATGTTGCTGCCTGTTGATACCGTGGCTCAAGAAAGGAAGACTGATCATAGAGACTGAGTTAATCTCTTCAGAAAGCAAAGAGAAATCAGGTTTACACATGAGAGAAAGGAGAGAGAGGAGAGAGGGGTTAGGTGAATTAAATCAGCTCTGCCTGTTCCATCTGCAGGGAACAGCATGTAAGTGGTGAATATACAAGGGCTGCTCCACAAGTGATGCCTCCTATTTTATGATGTTGGCCCATGGTGTCAGAGGCGGATGGTGGTGGTAGAGGTTGAATCAATATTCCATTACATTTTGATGCTGTGTGACAGATGGCAGCAGAGGGGCATCTGACATGAAAGTGTATATGGAGCAAAGGTGTGCTATTCTTCCTTGAGGAAAAAATTGCACCCACTGACATTCATTAATGCTTGCTGAACGTTTATGAAGACGAACAGTGGATGTGAGCACAGTGAGGCAGTGGGTAGTGCATTTCAGCAGTGGCAATAGGGGGCCACTTCTGTTGCAGGTTCTGACACACGTGGCGTGCAAGCTATTGTTCATGGCTGGTGCAAGTGCATGGCTAATGATAGTGATTATGCTGAAAAATAGTGTTTTGTAGCTGAGAATGTACTCTATCAAATAGTGTTATTGTGCTCTTTGTATCTGTTCTAGTTTCTGTGAAAATTATACCTGTAAATAAATTTGAGGCTATTAGCAATTAATTTAAACTCCTCAGCAGAACTGTTGTCTTGGGAAAGTTTTGTTCCTGGAGAAGGAAGACATCTGGAGCCTAAAAAGCAAAGATGCCACGTTCTAGCAGCTTTGAGTAGGAGGTAAACTGCACCCTGCTAGGGTTGATAATAGGTGCCATAACAAGATCACAGTGCCAACTAAAAACTTAGTCAACAGCCATATACACTGGTATGGCAAAAGAGGGCGATGTCTGTGCCTTCGAATGGGATACAGGTGCTACAGAGCAATAGCAAGTAATAAAGAAGGAAAATTGCTTTCTAAAAGCAAGCTGTCTCTAAGCTGAGTTTGGGTTTGTGCTTTCCGTGGCATATTTTCTAATGGCAAAACAGTTCTAGGAGCCTACCACTACCCATGCTCAGCTGCTGAACCTCTCTTGCACACTGCCTCTCTCTGTGCTGTCTTTTTATGGAGCTGTGCTGTAAACTAAAGAAAGATTTCACAGTACAAGGCCAGGGATGTTTCAGTGCTGTGACACAGCACAGCTTTGGCAAGCCACAATGCAGGGATAGGACCTGATAGTGCTTTTATGTTCTGACCTTTTGAGAGTCAAGCTGCTCCCCTTTCCTCCCCCCTTTTCAGATTTTTTTTCTTTTTTAAACTTGAGTCATATCACTGCTCTGACTTTACAGGGAGCCTTACAATCACTTTCATAAGAAGACTGAGGAGAATTAAGGTTGTAATATGCAGAGTCCTCTTCAATCAGGCTTAGTGCTGGTAAAACTATAGGGTGCAATTTCATTCTGCAGTTTACAGCATCCTTTCACTGTAATCCTCCCTATGCTTTTTAACCTTTTGAGCTGCTCTGTGACCAAACATATAAACTTACCATTTCTATTTTCTTGTGCCAGAAAAGCAGCAGCAGCTAGTATGTGTGGTGATGGGAATGGAGAAGCTCTTACTCCAGGGACTAAGAAGGGCTGTTGTGGTAGATCAATTTTCCAATCTGAGGAATAAAGAGAACTGTGATTTTGACATGTAGCTTTTGTTTACCTTTTTATGCTTAAGTATTTTTCTGATAATTACTAGAAGAACCTTAGGAAGTGAGGTGCCTCATCAAACATAGTTGTGGTTCTACAACATCTTAGCGAGCCTCTGCTAAGAGCAGTAAAGTACTCAGTGACTGTCTGAAGGAACTTCTGTGTCACAAAAGGCTGCTCAGAATTGCAGAGAGTCAGTTTAGGACAAGTAAACAATCCTTTGAGCTTACTGGCACCACGTCAGGTTGCCTTCGCTTGTGTTGTGCATCATTTCTGGAACTGCAGAGAAAAGGTGAAGGGATATCACATGCTGCTTGACTGTGGGTATCCCTGTCTGCACAAGGTGCCCTAGCTCCCCTTGCACTTGCCAGCCATTTCATTGATGGAGAGCTGTTCAGGCAAATAAAAATGGCCTTTCTTGGATACTGAATAAATCACCATTAACTGTAATGAGGTTGAGACATTCGACTCAAGTAGAGACAGCTCTATTTAAGTGTTGACAGTCTGGAACTAAGTCTTGCGGCTTGTGCTTTGTATCAGCATAAAAGCTGGTATTTAGAATGTCCATGTAGCTTGAAATTTTATGAAGCTTGTGAAAGAAGATCTCTTGGTTCTTGTGGTAACTTAAAATTAGAACATTCAGAATATCATATGAGTGAATATCATCAGAATATGCCATAGAGGGCATATCTTTTATGCTCAGATAGACAGTCTTTTCCTGCAAAAGGTTTTACACAGGAGGGTCTCTCTTTGCCTGCTGAGGCTGTCTTCTATGAAACTCTTATATATGAGCCTGTAGACATGTCAGTATTTCCACTGACATAACGCAGCAGCCATTTTCTGCTTAATCTTGTGCTTTGTTGCTTTTTTTTTTTTTTTTTTTTGTATTGCAAATGTGGTGCTATTTTCCTGTTTTGATGTTGAGAAAAGGTATTGCCTGGGTCTGGTTCACTCTGGTCTGCCCAGTCAGATTTGGACCCAGGATTAAGTAAGTCATTTTATGTGGAAGTTTTGTATTTTTGCCCATGGCTGCTGCAGAAGAGGTTCAAATTACTGAATTAGTGGTGGAGAATTTTCTTCCATTAGCCCTTTCTCAAGCCAACAAACTGTCATACCTGAGCACTGCTCCATGGCCAAGGATCTGCATGCAGTCTGCTGCAATGTGGTGCTGCAGTGTGGCATTGCAGCAGAAAGGTTCCTTTCTGTGTTAGAAATTCAGTGTGAGCACTGGAAGATTTGTGTTTGCAAACTTGATTTATGCAGCTTCAGTTACTCAACTTTTTTCTCATGCTCCTTATATACTAATGTGAAGAAAAAAATGTATTTTTAGGTCTTTCACTGCTTGGTAGAAAAGGTAGAAAAGCTGAATTTATTAACATTTTTTGTAATAAATCTTGCACTCTGTGCTCTGTACCTCGTGGTTTAGAGTGAACCTATACAGAATTTAGTCCATTCACTTCAAAAGAAATTGTGGTTTCAATAAATTGTAGTACTAAATTGATAGCTTTTGTTGACAAATGTTCTGATAAGTCTTGCTTTTGAAATGGAATCAGTTTTACTGTGTCGGGTTTCAGTGGGCCTGTGGCTTTTTGAAAATGGAGGCATCGTATTGGTATAGCTTCTCAGGATGCATCTGTCTGTAGAAGAGGTTTTAGTGTATGTACTAAAAGGAGTGAGAAATTCTTGTTAGCCAGAAAGAAGTACAGCCTAAATAGGAACAAGAAAGTCTCTGTGTAATCCTTCCTTTCTGCCACTGTTGCAATGTATAGAACTTATTTTAAGTTCTGTGTTTATCTGAGTCACTACCAGTTTCTAAAAGAATGATGTATTTCTCTAGATAATTGCATATTATTTCATTAAAACAATTGAAATTTAAAGCAAATGCTATAAACTCAACCATCATCCAACCCCAGCCAGTAGATTTTAAGAGCCTAAGGCTTTGCACATTTGAGTGTTTTCTACAAACCTTGTTCTTGCAGCAAGCTAGTTGCTCTGAATCCAGGCACACACTGAAGTGGTAGAAGTGATAAAGCTCATTCCAGCAAAACCAGAGGCATGGGCAGTTACTACAGGATAGCAACTGTAGTACAGGTTTGTGTAGTTCACCTTTCAGAAGCTAAGTGCCCAAACTCCTTCTCTCGTTTTAGATTTTGAAAGATTCAAGCTTCAGCTGTCATTTTCTGTGCCAGTCAAGACGACTGGGTGTGGGAGGTGGGAGGAAGCAACAAAACACATGCTCTAGAAATAGTGAACGTGGAAGCCAGGCAAAGGATCTGGCAAAAGTTTGATTTAGGGAGCCAGAGGTATACTCTGACCTTTAAAAAACGTCTATCCATCACTCAAGTACTGTTCAAGAAAAATAAAACCTGATATGCCTAACCAAAAGGGGCTTAAACTGTATGTCTGTAAACTTCAGATAGAACTGTAGGAACCTGTTACCTCCGGCAACCACAGTGTCAAAGGCCACACTGCCTGGGGGCTAGCGATCTGCATTCGCTAGGGCCATAGCAACATTGACACCAATATGATGAAGAAGCAAATGACAATTTATTAAGGCACAACAACCCCTTAAATACACATCCCATTTCGCCTAAGCCCCTTAAGCATGTCACCTGTTACTCACACGATACTCACGATACCCCATTATCGCCTACTACAACACAGCAGGCGGTCCTTTTGCATCACAGCCCGATATCTCGTTAACGCCTACGACAACAGGAACCTAATTTATAATATTACTCTTGAATTTTTTCCAGATGTTTCTTCCATAATATTATCTGCCTGTGTTAGTAGTCCATATGCTTCTCTATGCTTCTTGTAGATAATGCTGCCAATATCAAGACACTATTGCAGTTGATTTGGTACTTGAAGTTCCTCTGTTCCTCTAGTCATGGCAAGATCCATAGAAGGGTGTCTAGGAAGCAATAGTTTTCTCTTGATGCATTTAACGTTATGCTTGACTGTTTTTTGCATTTTCGCCATCACAAAAAATAGGTCTTTATTCAATGTAATATATATATACTTCATTTTTTGTTAGTACAGTATTTTTATTCATACATTCGGGCAAACTTTTTTAATGACAGGTGAGTAAGCTAATACACACTTCTTCCATTTTCATCCTCAGTATAGATATGCAAATAAATTGTTTCATTGGGGTACAATTTTTGTTCTACTCTTTTTTCAACATTTTGCAAGCCAAAATGTGTAGTTCCATTTTTCAAAGTAATGAAACACTTATACTATACAGTTACTAGCCTGAACTGATGATGATGTGTAGCCATGCCCTCCCAGGACAAGGTACAAGATACAGTGTTAACAGAGTCCTCTTTTCTTAGGGCACCTTGTAAGACAGTTTAGGTATACATTTTGTTAAGGACAACCAGTCTATATGAGCACAAGAACTTCCGTTATGCTGTTTTTTATTTTTATTTTTTATTTTTATTTTTTAAAAAACACCAAAACAAATTTGCCTTCTGCTTGTAAATCCAGTTGTCTGGGTGTTGCAGTTGTACTCAGTTAAACAATTGTAATAGTGCCAAATTGTTTGCAAGTATACCTCAGAAGAATGTACAGTGGAAATACTCTACAGGACACCAAGGTTTTAAAGTGTTTCATATGATAGTCACGTACAGATTGGGAGCTAAAACCTGATCAAATTAACAAAGACACAAAAACTCTTCAGTATTTTGCTCCTATGCGTGCTAGACTTGGTCCAGTGTGGATCATAATTATGCAGACAGGGATTTTTGATTGGAATCTGTGGAACAGCTGAAATGGCCAAGAGTATGTGCGCATGGAGATTGCTTTCATCCTGCCCATGAGTATTGCAGCCAAGTACAAATATCCTCTTGGCAGCAGGATGCAGACAGTTTGGTTAGGATTTAAAGAATGAACCTTCCCTTACAGTGATGAGGTACTGAGGTCTTACAGACACAATCCTTGCATTCTGGGATGAATGGTTTGCCAGCTGCCAGGTATCTTGGAGGCACCAGCTACTGTTTGACTGAGGATCATAGAATCACAGGATCACTGAGGTTGGAAAAGATCTCTTAAGATCATCTAGTCCAGCTGTCCACCTACCACCAATATAACCCACTAAACCATGTCCCTAGGTACCACGTCTAGACGTTTCTTGAATACCTTCAGGGATGGTGACTCCAGCTCCCTGGACAGCCTGTTCCAGTGCCCAGTTGCTCTTTTGGAGAAGTTTTTCTTAATGTTGATGTTACAGTTTGGCTTTCTCTGATTGAATGATCCTATCCATCTCTTGCGTTAGGCTGCATCTGCAAAATGAATCACCAGACATGTTAGCAGGGAAATACGGTAATGGAATTTGTTCCTGAAGAGGATGCTGACAGTAGACCTTGGTTGCCTTTCTCAGGATTTTGCTGAGTTGATCTCTGCAATTCTGTCAGGTGTCATAGCCGTGTTACCATAGCCATGTTCTGTTCAAGAGAGGAAGGGTTGAAAGCCGTGTGGAGAAGGACCCAGGGATCCTGATGGATGAAAAACTGAACATGAGCCAGCAGTGTGCTCTTGCAGCTCAGAGGGCCGATGGTATGCTGGGCTCCATCAGAAGAGGGGTGGCCACCAGTGACAGGGAGGTGATTGTCCCTCTCTACTCTGCCCTTGTGAGGTCACATCTGGAAAACTGCATCTGAGTCTGAGGCCCTCAATACAGGAGAGATGTGGAGCTGTTAAAGAGGGCCATGAAGATGGTTAGAGAGCTGGAGTACCTCCCCTATGAAGACAGGCAGGGGGGAGCTGGGCTTGTTCAGCCTGGAGAAGAGAAGGCTGTGGGCAGACCTGATTGTGGTCTTCCAGTATTTAAACAGGAGGTGAGTCAACTTTTTACAAGGGTAGACAGTGATAGGACAAGGGGGAATGGTTCTAAGCACAAGGAGGGAAGGTTTAAATTGGATGTCGGAGGGAAGTTCTGTGCAGAGAGAGAGCTGAGGTGCTGGAACAGCTGCCCAGAGAGGCTGCAGATACTTCTTCCCTGAAGGTGTTCAAGGCCAGATGGATGGGGCCCTGGGCAATCTGGTCTAGTACCAGATCTGGAGGTTTGTGGCTGTGCCTGTGGCAGAGGGATGGAACTCGATGGCCCTTGGGGTCCCTTTCAACCTAAGCCATTCTGTGATACTGTGAAAGTCTGGTCCATTGTGATTGACTGCTGTTATGTCTGGCAGATGTTACTTGTTCCATTAAAAAGAAAGTTTTTTGTTTTGTTTTGTTTTGTTTTGTTTTTCCCTCCCTCTTAGGTGGAACGTATTGGGTATTCAAGGAGCCTTACTTAGCCTCTTTGTGGAGCCAATTTACTTCTCTAGCATCATCTTGGGGAGTTTATATCATGGGGATCATCTATCCAGAGCCGTATACCAGAGGATAGCAGAGATAGAAGATCTACCACCTCTTTATACACTCAACAGACCTTTACTTAGTGGCAAGTATCTAATGGAGAGAGCTGCACCGGTAACTAAGTCTGTTCCAGTAGCATTGTGATTTTGCAGTTTTTCAAAACCTTGGAAATTACATCTTGTGAGTAAATTGGTTTCTGCTTACAACACAGAAGATACGGTGTAAACCTAGTAGGGATACACAAACAGAGCTACCATAGCAAGAACCTGTTGTGAGTTAAAAGATGCCAAAAAAAGCCGGGGTATGAACTGAAGGCACTTTCACCTAATTGCCATCTGGAGTGTGCCTTAGCAACAGGTGAGGCAAGTTGAAGGCCCTGGCTTAATGAAACCTCGTATCATCTATGGGATAGTGTGTTAGCTCTCATTTTCACTTCTCTTATTTGCAGGTATTTATTGAATAGCTAGGTCATTTATCAGTTTTCCAAGATGAAAATATTTGGCTCATTATTTTTAGGCCAGCACCCAACTAAAAGTGGATGAAGAGACGATCTCAGATGTCGCTGATTGTATTTTATTTCGTTATCCATCTCTGTTGGTTGCAGAATTAGCTTTAGATAGCATGGCACCCAAGTTGTTTGCATGACCTAGCTGTAACAATATTTTCATTCTCACTTCATAGTTAATGCACAAATGCTCATTTAGAGCCTGCTGGAATGTCCTGGAGAAACATTTTTACACCTTTTTAAGTATTAGCTGACAGACAGCAAAACAGCCAGCCCTGGCAAGTAACCAGCAGCTGCTGTTGAAACTTCAAGGATTATTCTTTAGCACCACACAGATTATAGACGCTAGTGGGGCTGAGAGTATTTGAACTAATTTAATAAAATAATAATTTAAATAATTTAAAAGGAAAGTTCTAAAGTGTCTTAAAATCTAAAAAAAAAAGCTAGTTACATAATGTCGTGAAAGCTTTAAAACTGAAATCTCTTATACTTCCCGTCATTGTGTGTATTGCGTTGTTCTGTAGAGCCAGGCTTTTGTCACATCTGTTTATTTTCCAGGAAAAAAAAATAATTAAAAAAACCCAGTATTTTAAAGCATGTTTCAAGTTTGACATGGATTTTAAAAATGAACATAGGGAGTTTGTCATGTATTTAATTTATTTTATAAGGATTCTCTGAACTGCAATGTACTATAATGTTAAGTGACATGTATATCCTTATAGTAGCAAGTAATTAATAGAGACAACATGCACAGTTCAAAATATTCTATTGTTATATTGACCTAATAGCCCATGTGTAGAATGTTGCTGATATCTGATATCTGGGAATTTTAAGAAGTTCTTCAGTACAGCAAATTTGGAGCAGGGCACCTTGGCTTTATACAGATCTTTTGTTCTGAAATAGTGTTATCATCTGTCTGTCATGACATAGCATCATCTCTTTAAACAGCTCAGCCAGAACTCCCTGGGCAGTAGAGAGAATTCACAAGTGTCCTCAGCTGTTGAGTTTCATGAAAATGCATGTCTCAAAATGCACAGGAGGCTTGCTTGAGAGGAGACAATCACAAGAATTAGTCTGTTGGATTTCCTTGTGCTGGATTAGTCTTCAAAGCTAGTTTTCTGATCTGTGATGTTGGATCCAAATGGGGCCTAGATGTAGCTACACATCTACTGTTTGACTCACTTATTTCACAGTGTACTCTTACACGGAAATAAACACTGCAGGAGTAACTCTCCCAAATTCCAATCTCTCCCTTATTTGCACCACTGTGGGGTCATTACTTCTTTTTAACAATGGAGTTGACTAAAACAGAAATAGCTATTCAGTTATGGCATTCTGTCTTTCCCCACTGTCTCCCAACTGGTTTAGCTGAGAAAACACTGTAAGAGCTGTTTTTAAATCTCTTATGAGATTACTTCTGTGTCTGCAGGGACAGTTGCGTTAAGATGAACTTACCTACTCTACTGGTAAAAATAATCTTTTCATCAAATGTTCTTTCTTTCTTCATAGGAGATTTTCTACTTATACATCCTTTCCCCATCAAGTTAATTGGAAGCATACATATCAGAGCAGCAGTTTTTCAGCTAAGAGTGCAGAAAACCCTTATGTTGGCAGGAAATTCCTCATATGTATTACCAGCTATTTATCTTCAGTTAATTTCATCTGCCTTGAAGAGAAGTTCCATCTTGTGAACATACCCACACTCTTGCGGGCAGTCTAGATGCAAAAACTCAATTTATTTTTTTGTATTCAACAAGATGTTGACAAACATGGAAGGAATTTCTAGAGATTTTAAATATTCATGCTTCAGCAGCTCTCTGAATGACTACTGTGTTCGTTTTTTTAAATTTATTGAATTTGCTCTTTTGTTTTTTACAAAAAAAAACAAAACAAAACATCCTTTAGCAGACTCTTTGGTGATTTTTCGTGTTTCCTGGTACCTTATCAACTCTTTCACTTTGGTGTTTTTAGCCCCTTACCTCCTTTGGATGAAGCTTGCTGCGAGCTCTGTCAGGCATTGCTAGTATGTACACGCTGACCTAAAGTGGTGATCTTTGATTTTGCCTGGTTATAAGAATATCCAAGAAGAAGTTCAAAGCGATGTTCTCTAAAATATCGTAGTTGTAACACTTTTCAAAGGAGAATGAAATATTTTACTTTCTATCCTGTCTTTCCCTCCCATTACTAGTCTCAGTTAATTGTGTTGCATTCATGTCTAGCTCTTGAGAGAGAAGATATGATCCACCTAAATGACTGTCAGATGCTTTGCTTTTGCAACCTTAGTTTCCTGTTCATGCTGCCTGTGATCTGCCTTCAGAGACTCCTTTGGCATTTTTCCAGGGTTCATGCAGATAAGTGCTGCTTACCAAGGTGTCATTTAAGTGTACTTGAAATTCAGAGTCATTCTTGTTTGTTATGACATCAAAATAACCTAAGAAATGCAGTTGTGTAACTGCTGCTGAAATACATTGCATGCTGGATGTTATGTTCACTGCCATTTTTATCTGAAAATCCTTTCTATACATCCTCCACTGTGCATGAGCAAGGTGGTAGAGAAATGTAAATTGTCTCCAGTGTTTGCTGAAAGAGTTGCTCACACTCTGGACGTGTTGGTCTGGGGAGAGAATCACTCATTAAAGGAAAATGTAGGGCAGGATTTTGTTTTTTAATGGAAATGATCTCTTTCCCAGTAATAAGAAAAGGAGCAAAAGGCCTTTTTTGCAATATGGAATATATGATATCCGATCACCGTGCTTGTTCAGTGGTACATGAAACAAGCAAAAGTAATAGTACAGATATTTTTAAGTTAAATTAAAAATGTGACTGACTCACTTCTCATGTAGTAGCCATTTTTAACCCCTCTTGCCTCAGTTGGTTTGCTAAGTTCTCCAGTATGTGCCGCCTTAAGCAAATGACTGTTTCACATCAGCTTCATAAAACAAGCCTGAATTTACACGCTTATAGAGAGTCAGGGTTTAGATTCCTTTTTAATTATATATATTATATATAATTAATAGTTCTTTTAGGTGTAGGTCTTCTATTGTGTGACTCCTGGAACAGTAGGGTTTGTTTGCTCTGCAGTATTTGGTCTTTAATGGCACAGAAGCAGTTGTGTTGTGCATGATCCGTTCCAGTTCTCATGCGACTCGATGCACGGACTTTTTGGCAACCACTCAGAATGGACAGCAGAAGTTGTGACAATCTCACCTGAAAGAAACTGGAAAATAATAATAAAGGAAACTTTCATTCCAATTCCATTTTTTTCAACTCCTATTTTAAGCAAATTGGAATGGTGGGACTGTTTATTATTTACTTGGCTTATTGTCTGTCTGTGACAGTGACCAGGTCGACATAAGCCAAGCATAAAAACACATCTGCATCAGAAAATTCATTATTTCAGAATGTTCATTTAGTAAGCGAGGAACTGGTTATCTGAATTTTGCTTTGTAATTTTGCATCTAGGACCTCACAGCTCTCACATAGTCTCATCTTTGCATCCTACAAGTGGGAGCGGGACCCAGAAGTGCTATAAGACCTGGGCCAATATACGAGTCCTGTGCTTATCTGCTTTAGGCTGACTTAACTTTTAGATTGTAGATTGTTAGATTGTATTTCAAATACCATCAAGAAACGCATCTTGCCACAATGCTAATATTGGTTCATACAAATTTACTAGATTATTTTAGATGTAGGACCCAGCAGAGACTCAGAGTAGGTACAAAATAGACTTTCAAAGAGTTATGTTAAAGTAAAAATGGGATTTTTATTTATCAGAAAAAGAAAAAACAAACATCCCTGTCTTTTGTTCCCTTTCTCCTCCCCTCTTAATGAGAAATTGAAACATATGAAGTTTCACCACCCTGTAATGTGTGTGAGGCCACCATGCTGCACAGCCTTAAACTGCACAGTGCTTAAACTGAAGTGCAGCTTAAACCACTTGCTGTGCTGGTGGCCCTGGCTGCTGCCTGAGAGCATTAGGGACATGCTGAGAGGATTCCTGATACGTGCAGAAAATGGGCTGTGTCACTGGAGACCTACAGTTGCCATTTCTGGGCATCTTCAGCAGTAATGAGCACGAGAAGCGGAGAGGCAGCTGAAGCACAGCTGGATTTATGAGAAAAGAGGCAAGGGTCTGCTGGTTTTGGCTTTCTGCATAGGATGCTGAGCTTGGGGCTCACTTTGTCTAACTTGGATGCCTACAGCATCTCTAGCCATGTGTGTGCTAGTTGCACCATGCCCCTGTGCAGTTGGTAGGAAGGAAGTGCTGTCAGGCAAGACATCCTCTGCTGATGAGAACCAGAGTGAGGTCAGACCCCCTTGAAGCATTCCTCTTCTCACAGCTATAAGGAGGGAGGTGAATCAGTAAACAGAAGTGTTACTGGTTCCCAGCTTGTCTTTCAGGCACTAAAGCTTGCATTTGAACATGTAAAACATTTATGGAATCAACACTGCAATACCTTTTAAGGCAGTTGTATTTATGTAGAATTAATGGTAATTTTAATGAAACATACTCTACAGCTACTGAAATGGGGATGCCTTCATGCCTTAGTTTGCAAGACATTCCTCATCTCATACTACCGCTCTTATTCTAACTCCTTTTTTTTACAAGGGAAAGTGAAAAAGCACATTGTAGGCACTTCTAAATAGGATTGAATGCTTTAAATAAGATTGCAGTTACAAGTTGTTGGCTGACTTTTAATTGTTTGTGCTGAGACATGACGAGGGTTCATCGTTCTGCACTGGTTTTAAAGTGCAGACATAGTGAGACATGCACTTAGTTACTTGAACTTTTACAGCAGCAGAGTGAAAGGGAATTGATCGGACAGTTACAGCTAGGGAAGCCTTGCTGGATCTGCTCTGTCTGGAACTCAGCTAGCATTGCTGCTGAGTGGGCTTTGAGGGCAGTGGTTACCTGTGCAGGACTCCAGCAACATTTCTTCTTCTTCGTAGTTATTTGCAGGTCAGTAATTCATGAATTGGTTTGACCTGTAAACCAGACCAGATATTCCTGAGGTGCGTGTTGTCATTTAACCCAGCAGGCAGCTAAGTACCACCTGGCTGCCCGGTCACTCCCCCTTAGCGGGGTGGAAAAGAGAATTGAGAAAGATAAATGTGGGAGAATTCCTGGGCTGAGAAAAGGACAGTTTAACGTGAAAGAAATAATAAGTCAAAATTAAAAAGAAAAAAAAAAAAAAAGGTGAGGAAGGCAATTGCTCACCAGCAACTGACCAACGCCCTGCTGGACACAGAGTGAGGACTGCTCCTGTGGCCAGCTCCTGCAGCTTTTACTGCTGAGCATGGCACCCTTGGTATGGAATATCCCTGTGGCAGCTTAGGTCAGCTCCTGGTTTTGTTCTGTCCCAGTTCCTTGTGGCCCCTGGCCTCCCCATTAGCAGAACAGTGTCAGAAGCAGAACTGTCCTTGATTTGGCTCAGCAACTAAAAATGTTGATGTGTTATCATTTTCATCCTGAATCCCAAACACATCACTATGCCAGATGCTCTGAAGAAAATTAACTCTATCCCAGGCCAATATGGCAAGGTGCTAATATCACTGTCCACGTGGAGCTCTACGTAAGTCTACATAGTCTTCTACATAATCCTCCACTGAGAAGGCTGGTATTTCGTGGCTCCACTGATGCTCACCTGCCGAGCTAGGAATGACAAAGTGAGAGGGGATTTTTAATCACAATGAGAATGAAATATGCATGGCAGTATTTCTACGATTCGGTGAAAAATCTGCAGGAGAACGTCCCCATAAAAAAGAATTGACTGCAGTGTGATTTCAGTAGCCTAGTAGGAAGAACAATCGGCAGTTAGTGTTTATTGTAGTCATTAAATCTCTCTTCTTTCAGGTATTAGCAATGCAGAAGCACGCCAACCAGGGAAAGCACCAAACTTCAGTGTAAATTGGACAGTGGGAGACACTGGTCTTGAAGTTATTAATGCTACAACTGGCAAAGATGAAATGGGCCGTGCATCTCGCCTCTGTAAGCATGCTTTGTACAGCCGCTGGATGCGTGTTCATGCAAAGGTATATATTCCAGTGTGGAACATTTTTCACGTCCAGTTTATTCTTTATGGCATGTCCATGTGTATCTTTCTGTATTCAGAAGCCATTTTTTGTGCCTGTCTTAAGCTGAGCCTGACATTAGCTACCAGTCCACAGTGTAATGGAAGATAACACATTCATTTAGGTTATTTAATGGTATAACGCCTGGTACAAAATGCATGCAAGGGTCTGATAATCCTTGATTATAGTTCCTAACTCCTTTCCTATTGCCTTCTCATTTTAATTTCTTTGGAAATACAATCCCAATTGCGCTGAAATCCAGCCTATAGAGATTTCACTCTGTTCTTAGAAAGAAAAGAGTCAAATAGTATACATGAATGGCTTTTCAGTGCCTAGATTTTTTCTGCCCAAGGACATGGATAGTACAGAAAAAGCTAAAGGCATGCTAAGTGTAGAAGAGCTACCACAGCACTGCTGAAAAGTGAAGTCCAAAGATTGCTTCTCTGTGTATGTAGTTTGGTCTTGCAGGAGGGCATGTTTTGCAAGAGGATGAGTGTGAGTTATTGCAGTGAAACTGAATACAGATCTAGAATGGCTGGAAGTAGTATATTGTGCTTTTGGCTTGTTGCCTTTGCCTGCACGTTTGGTTGAGTAGTTCATTACCTTGTTTTCTAATTGCTATTTTAATAACTCAGTTTCTTTCCAAATGTTTGTCTGAGTAAATCATTTGCTCTCTTCTTTTCTTGTCTTTTTCATCTGCACAGCTTTCGTCCAGCTCGCGCTTGAAGATCTTCAAGCCTAACCTGTACCATGAAACCAAGCAAGGAGCCACTGAGTATCAAACTGCCAAAGAGTGTTTATTTAAAGCATTCCTGAAGGCAGGACTTGGAGCATGGGTGAAGAAACCCATAGAACAGGATCAGTTTTCACTCACTGTCTAGTTCACAGTCTGCACGTCAGTTTGGAAAGGGGGTCGCTTTGGAAATCCTGGTGTCCAGCATTGCTTTTGGCATCTCCACGCCACGTTAAAACATCTTTTTACTATTTTTTCTTTTTCAAAACTTGGTAGTAACTGTTTTGGTTTTACCTAAGTATTGAAACTCAATGATAATCTGACACATAATGGTATATTTTGTTATGGGAAAGTAATTTCTGGTGTATTTCTAGAAATACTTTTACTGTAGAAAATCTGCAGTAAGGCTGTCCTTACAGTACACAATGACTCATTTTTTCTGGGTTAAAATAATTGCTTTTTTACTTCGATGTCATCAAGTGCATGAAGAAATGAATTTTTCTTTAGATTTTACACCACACTTGTAAGAAGTAGCTTAATTTTTTAGGAGGAAAAAAGGCAACAAAGTTGATTCTTCTCCTCTTTTAAGTTGTTTTTGAATTGCAGGTGTTGCTAGCATATGGACCACTAAGCCAGAATGAAGTCTGGACAAGTAGTTTTCCCCACTTCCTTGCTCTTTAAAACCAGCTGCTGAGAAGTTCATGTCTTTGATGTATGTATTTATTAGTCTGTGATCCCATTTTTAACATGCAGCTTTCTGTTCTGGTTTTAAAAATACATTTGCCTCCCATTTACACACATTGTGAAGTCTTTTTTTTTTAAACCATTGTAAACTGGAAACAACAAAATGATTATTTGTAAGTTAGGAAGTATAGTCTATAATGTGCAGAACTCTGTTTAGATGTAGGTGATTTGTATATCCTTTGAACTCGTTAGAGTACAATAATAATTACAACATGACAACTTAGAAAAATCTGCTCATTTTGAGGTCACTCAGCTTGAATGGTCAAAAAAAAAGGGCACTCAGTGAACATTAATTGCTCTCTTCTTGAAGAAATGAAAAGCTCTTGTATGGACAAAAAAGTTGTTAAAACTTCTTTTCTGCTTTCATTCAAGTTGCTACGTTCCTTTTAAGATTTCGTTACCTTTTGGCTTTACACGTGTGATGGTCTTCATGAAACTAATTGGTAAGTTGTTAAATGTGGTTTAATTTGCTTTGACAGTTAGTTAGGTCTTTTTCACAAAGGTGTAAACACGTCAGCTTTATGTAAAAATGTAAAATGGAAAGAAAATATTTTGAGATCTGTTTGATTAGCTGGTGTACTGAAGGCACTATTAAAAACTCTTTTTAGTATATGATATTTAGGTGTGGATTAGAGAATGTCTGGAACCAGTTATCCGCTCCCAAAGTCTATGTCCAAACGCATCCTGTGGCTCATACTTTTTCAAGTGTCATGCTTGCTTTCTGGAAGGCCCCTTGGTGATCGTCATTCTTTTGCAAACAGTGAAGTGATGTTCCTTGACACAGAAGTTTCTGACACAAAACCCAAGCCAAGCATGTTGAAGCCGACGGGCCCTGTCCCTCAGCTCTACATCCCCACTTCTTGCCTGCGCTGCCCTGGACATCAGATCCGTGGGCTGGTCCATATTTTGAAGTCAAGCTAAGGGTTGTTTTTAGACCTGCAGCGGGTCAGAGTTGCAGCTTTGAGTTGTGTCGGCACATCTGTGGAGGAAGTAAAGTGGAGCAAAGGAATCCCTTCAGCCAGCTCTGTGGCTAAAGCCTTTGCCTTCTGAAGCTGTCACTGAAGTTACCATACCTCAGACCAAGCATCTCTGGCGGAGTTACTGACTACTTGGGCCATTGGAGACTTTGCAGAAAGCACTTCTGCCCTATCATAAATGTCAGGGAGACATGCTGCTTTGTTACTGCTCAAGTAGGAACCCGTTTTCAACTTCAAAAATTGGTCAGGCCTGATAAGTCACTGGTGTGTTGGTTTCAGCCTCTGGATTAGTGTCTTGGCAGTGGTGCGCTGAGACGCGGTTGGTGTGCTTTTGGTGGTGGTACGGATAATAGCAAGCACTGCTGCAGGAAGGCAAGCAAATCCGTGGATCCCTTCAGAAAAGACTGATGCTTCCAGAGGCTACCAAGTTTTCCAGGTGCCAGTGGAACAAATATGCGCTGTAGTAGACAGGCTGTGTTGATTCAGCTTTGTTGGCAGCTTAAGCTGTCCTGTCTGTTTCTGCACTGAAACCAGGAGTGCTCTCACGGCCTCTGCCAGCCCCACGAAGCAGGAGGACAACAGTTTCGGAATGCAGTCTGGGCCTTTGCCATTGTCATCTCACTGAGGCTCAGACTGACTTATTCTAAAGCTAAAAGTCATCAAATGGCTTTTGGTCAGAATTTGCAAGTGCTTGGGCGTTTACTTTTGAGATCAGTCCCATCTTGTTAGTGTTGCAGAAATGCCTTTATGGCTGCAGAGAAATCTGTGCATACGTTTTGCAGGATTGAGGGAAAGCTGGTTGCTCTGTGTGCATTTTCTTGGGATCGTTAGCGTTCCTAAGCGAAATACACATTTTTAAGGGACTCAGTCTGTTGATAAATGAAGTCTGCTTATAATTTCAAACAAATAACTTTTACTTGTCTTTCTGAAGTACTCAATGAGACGTTGATCTCTCTTTGGATTTTTTTGAACACTAGGAAAGTATTAGCTCAAACTATTTTTTTTACAAAGTGACAAATATGAGCAATATATTTAAGTATTATTATAGACATAGTTTTTTAAGCTGTTCAAATGAATAATTTTAATGAAACTGTAAAGGAAATCTGTTCCATGCCACAACCTTTTGATGAAGGAATGGTGCCAGGTATTTATGAGGAATGAGTGCTCTCGTTTATAATTCCCGGATTTTAAAAAGAAATTTTCCAGGGTTGTATGCAATCCATATCTGTCTTGTGGGAGTCAATAAAATACTGCCTGGCTTCCTTCACTTGTTTGCTCCTTTTTGTGCAGTTAACTTGCGGGAAATGACGAGGGAAGTCCTCAGTCCCCTCAAGGATGTGACCTGTCACGCTGCCCTAGCCCGTGCTTTGCCCTTGGCTGTTCCACTCAGCGCCTCGGGCCGGGTGTGATTTACGATGCTCCTGTGTTCCACGTGAGTCACCCCCACTGGACATGCGTGAGTAGCGATGTATGTCATTTCAAGCGACTGTGAAAGATAAGACCTTCCAGCAGCTGCTGAATTTTGTGGCTGACCTTTCTGTTCAGAGCTGTTGATTTCTGTGCATTTTGGAAGGCTGATCTCTTTGTGAGAAGCCTCACTGCGCTGCATGGGCCAGGTGCGCGGGAGCTGGCCTGAGCAGCAGTCTGCAGTGCCGCTCTGTGAGCCGCTTTGGTTCTCTGATTTGTACGTTTTTGCGCCCGTGTTTGCCTCAGGATTGCAAAGGGTTTACATAAAGAGGAACAACTTTCATGCCAGTGAGTACTTGAACGCTAATTTAGGGTGTTTTTCTTCACGTGACAGCCCAGCTTTGATACGTATTTATTCCACTGTATCATTTCAAGAAATTTGACCAACTCAACTTCCTTTCTGCTCCCTGCTGCTCCGTGCTGGAGAGCCCTCTGGGCAAGACTCAGGGAGCACAGGCCAAACGAAGTAGCTGCTCAGCCGCCGGTGTTTCCCGGCCACCACCTTTCCTGGAGAAGTCCCAGCTCAGCTGGTTCCCAGCAAATCTGATGGTTTCAGGATGCACTGGTTTTGTGGCAGTTCCTTTACAGCAACAAACAGTCCGGAGTATTTGCAAATTGACCACCAGGGAAGAAGGTTGCAAGAGTCTCTGGCAGACAGGCTGGGCATCACCGCTGCACGGTGTGTGGTATTTTACCATAGGCAGGTGTTCTGATCCCCCTGACACGCAACTGGATAAAAATAAAGGCCTGATTTTCCTGGGAATATCCATTAGATGAAATGCTTTGAGGCTGTAGATCGATCTGTGCATGCATTTCTGCAGGATTGATGGAAAGCTGGTTGGTTAGATTTTAAGAAATGTACGAGCGTTGTACTGTCAACAGGAAATGAGCCCCTGAAATCTTGATATTTGAAGATAATCTGCACCCTGGCCTCATTGCGTTGCTGCAATTTGCATTGCTTTTCTTATCTCGTTGGGTTTTACGGCTTTTAGTAAACTTAAAAAGATGGGAGTGTTTGTTCTTGAAATAGAAATGTTGTGTTTTCCTGAGCAGAGCGTCTCTGAAGCCCAAGTATGGCACTTTGGAAAAGGAAATTCTTCAGAGTGTGAGTCACGTGCAAGCAAAACAGGGCCATAAGTAGGCTAATGGAAACACCTAGAATGGAGCTGGGTCCCAGCGATCCTTCTTTATGAGATATATCAAGAGGATCTGAGCAAATGTTTAATGACTGTGAAATTCCTTCTTGGAATTTCATTGAGGAATTTCTACTGATAATCTACTGATAATAAAGCATTTTCTTTTTCTTTCTTTCTTTTTTTTTTCCCCAACTGTAATGCAAAAGGAATAATTCTTAGACTAGAATTGTGCTGTTCATGGAGTTGTGAAATAAACACGCTAAAATAAGCTTATCTGGAGTCATAAGTTCAATAGTGCCATGCCTAACAAAGTTGAAGCTCGAGGTAATTTTTAAGTTATTTTTAAAAGAAACTAAGGATGATTTAAAAAACAAACTCGTGAAATCACACACCAAGAAAAAAAACAACCAAGCAAAAACAAAACTCAATCAGTCCAGACTCCTGTCTCACTTCATTGGAATTCACATGCCAAACATTAACCCTTGGCAGCCGGCTTTGCCGTAATTGCTTCCCAGAGCTAGGCCTGAGTGCTTCTTAATAATATTATGTTTGGGTGGTTGTAGGTGGTGATGTCAGTCCTCAGATCTGTTAAACTTCACACTTGGGTCAACACAAGCAGTTTTTGCAGGTCATCCTGGCTCACCAGCACTCCCTGCACTGTGTCTTTTGACCCCTTTGTTCACTCCCTTTATCAACCTGATGATGATTTGCATGTAACTCTTCCATGGTATATCCAACTTCCTAACAAACTGGGAAATGAACCAAGGGGTGTATCTCCTATCTGTTAGATGTGGTCACAGAAGAAACCCATCACAAGCCCTTTGCAACGTGATGTAATGTCATGGAGTCATTAATTGTTACACCAGTCCACGAGTTCCATTTGACACATGGTTGTTGGAAAGCGTCTAAACTTTGATAAGAGATGTGTATATGCTGGGGTAGCCCTTCTTGTAGTTTATATTGTGGGCTACCCTCCACACACTGCTCTCTGAAAGTCCTATAGACCGTATCAACTTCTGAGCTGGCCAAATCAGTTTTTATCCTGAACCACCTGGACTGCCTTGGAGATGCTCAAATGGAAAATTCTATTCGTATTTAACCTTGGAGCAACGTGCAGATTTGCAGTGTGGTACAGTAATACCTCTGCCCAAATTGAGTGCTCGGTTCAGTTCAGAGCTGACCGCTGGACAGAGAATCTCTGTGATATGAGTGAACATATTTGCTCTGTATATGGTCCTGGAAAAACATCAAATGGTCTTTGAAAACACTACCTGGCAAGTCCACAAGTTGTCAAATTGGACTAGACATGCTTTTGAAGAACTAAACTCACAAGTGCTGCCGGTACTGAAAATGGCATTGCAACACCAGTTAGTGCTTGATATGCTGTTACTTAAGGCTTAACAGAGTGCACGTGGCACGTTAGATCTAACCAACGGGTAATGTATTAGTGTTCATCACGCCACAACCTCCCTAGAAGAAGCTTGAAGACAGAAGAGATCACAGAGCAAACATCTGAATTGTTCCACTCTCTGCTGATATAGGTTGGTTTGTTTAGCAATAGGATTAGTACATTAGTTTAAGAACCTGTATATTAATTTAGCAAAAGGAATCCACGAGTGATAGTTCTAAAAGCTTTCCGTTTCAGCTTGAGTGGGCGAACGGTCTTGTTTTCCTAATAATTTTGCACTGGGGACATAATAGAATACTTTCATCTTTTGCCTCAAAAGGTGCAAGGACATTTCCCTCAGGCTCCACATGCACTGTTGTTAAAAAGTGGCTCACTGTGTCCTAAAAAGCAATGGGAATCTTCCAGATGGGGAAAGTGGATGGCAGTGGGTCAGACATCTCGGTGGTAAAGCTGATGGTGGAAAGAGGGGAAGAATAGGTGGGCACTCAACCACCCTAGGTAACACGGGGCATCCAAAGGGACATTAGCACAAATCTGAGTCCTTGAAAAAGAATGAATTTGTATGCCAACGTACTGCATATGCATGTCAGAACTGAACTCTGAGAGGGTGTGCTTGCTTGTCATGTCACCTGGTGCGTGCTGTGAGGAATAAAGCAATGGCACTTTCTGCACACAGTGGAGTTAGTTCTGTCAGCACAGGGACTGATCCCACTGAGACTGGGGAAGGGAGTGGGGCTTGGCTGCTGCGGTGCTGCGTGGCTTCCTGGGGATGGCAGCAAGTCCCAAAGCAACAGGTCTTGCAGATGTCAGGGTAACCCCTGTGAGCTGAAGAAACACAAAGCCAGACATGACCCAAAAAGCAGAATCCAAGTTAAAGGTAAATCTGGAATCAGCATTGGTCAAGACTGTGTAGCCTTTGGCACAGCCCAGCAGCCCTGGGGAATGCCATTTGCAGCTGGCTGAGATGTTTCCTGATGGATTTAGCAGAGACCACAGAGGTGTCTCAAAGAGGTGGTTCTGCAGCATCTCCTCGAGCCGCAGTTGGTTTCTGTAGCGCTCGTGAAAGCTTTTGCTTTTTAGAAATGCACCTTGTGTGAGCAGCAGCCAGTTCCGAGGTACCTCTGTTGGTACGGACACGGACCTGTTGGTACAGACACGGACCTGATCTGAGACAAGTGGGGGTCTGCTATAAAGCCCATCTCAGTATCACAGCAGAACCTCACACCTGTTTGAAGCCACCTGGGATGTGATCCAGGTGTTCTTGTGCCGCTCAGTGCTGATATCTTTCCTTTGATGGGTCCAGCTCCTCTGCTACGACCAGTGAGAAGATCACCAAGCTCTCTGAGCCAGGTGGTGAGCCCGAGAAGAAGATCTGGGTAGCTCAGCCATATCTCTGACTCAGAGCATTTCTCCCCACTTGTTTGTGTTGCCTGTTTCTGGCTTGATAATCTCCTGCTGTCGATGCGTTCACTTTCCATCAAGAATGTACAGGCGACTGATGGATGGCAGCTGTGGCCCATTGGGACTGGGGACTGCAGGGGCTCCTATTCTGATTTTTTGGAGGGGTCTTATTGGGGTTGGGCAGTCCCATTGCGGTTGGGGGGCCCATTGGGCTGTGGGGCTCCCTCGGCTCCTGTTTTATTGTGGGGAGTCCTATAGGGAGTGGGAGGGGCTGAGGGTTCCCACGGGACCTGCCTTTTCTGGGGGGGCTTACTGGATTTAGGAGGGTGTGGGGAGTCCCATTGGGCTTGGAGGGATTTTGGAGGGGTCGAGGGGGTCAAACTCCACCCAGATTGAAGTATTTCTGCTGGGAGCGTGGGATACCCACCAAACCCCTTCCTATTTGATTCTGTCCTAGAACCATAGAGTCATAGTTGGAAGGGACCTTTAAAGGCCATCTGGCCCAGCTCCCTGAAATGCACAGGGACACACCACAGCTAGATCAGGGTGCCTGATCCAGCCCCCCCCCTTGAAAGTCTCCAGGACAGAGCAACAACCACAACACTGGGGAACCTGTTCCAGTGCCTCACCACCCTCACCGTAGATTTTTTCCTTATATCTAACCTCAATCTAGCCTCTGTGAGCTTGAAGCCATTTTCCCTTGTTCCATCACCACAGACCCTGCTGAAGAGTCTGTCCCCTCTGTTGCTGCAGCTCCCCTTTAGATACTGACAGACCGCTATCAGGTCACCTTGCAGCCTTCTCCAGGGTGCACAGCCCCAGCTCTCTGCCTGTCCTCGCAGGAAAGGTGTTCCATCTCTCGCATCATTTATCACTTTCACCAGTTGCAGGTGCTTGCTTTCCAGACCATCTGGGTACGGATGAATCACAACACCATCCTGGGAATTCTGCAGCCTCGTTGGTTATCCTGCACATGGCACGGGACACTGCTTGAGGATAAAGAATGGAAAAGTGTGCAGCTCCTAAAACCTCACCTCATAACGCCGTGATGCATGGTTAGATGTGTGTGTGCAGCTCATAGCTCCAAGAAGGGGGAGGACAGCTGCCGCATTGTGGAATGAATTACAGAACTCGTTGACACTGAAGCTGTGTTGGAAAACTAATCCTGATGAGTGTTTCTAAGAGGTCCTGGCCAGCAAAACGGTTTTATAAGGAGAGGGGAAAAAGATGAATTTTTGTGTTGGTTTTGAGAACTAAAGAGCAGAACAAAGCAATGGCAATTTCAAATTGGAGTCTGTTTTGCCATTTTAAGCATCTGTTACTCTTCCTGGTGACAAAGCATTCAAATCTCAAATTCAAATCATAAGGATCTCCTTTTTCTAGCCTTGAATGTTAGATTCCTGGTGTAAAGCTCCCTAAAGGAAACAAAAACCCTTTTAAGAAGCCAAACTCTTTTCCCAGGAGAGCGTGTAGAAGTCCCTTTGATAAACAGAATTTGGCAGTGAGCAGGGAGGAAATGTGCTTTGTGAGTGGCAGCATGAGTACACCCATCAGGCTTCCAGTCTTCTCCCCTTTCCCTCCTCTAATTTGTGTTTCTTTGAGAAAAGGAAGGTTTGTGTACCTATTGTACCAGTCTGTTTGTTCTGAGTTTCAGCAGATGTAAATGAACCCAGGAATAGCCCCGAGATCTTTGTTTGACCTGCTTAAGTGGTTGTGAGATGTTAGGCTGTAGTATGGTCAAAGACGAGGCATTTCTCTGAGCTAGTGGAGCAAGACTTGCAGCTTCTTGTCCCTCAGGTCTGCCAGGTGTGGCTACTTAGTGCCGATAAAGAAACATCTAGAAGAGCGTGAAAGCCTCAAGAAAAACATACATACGGTTCAGCCTCTCCTCTTCCCCAGATCCGCTAAAAGTTCGACATAAAACCTAGCAGATAATCTGCCAAATCCAGGTGGTAAAAGGTCCTACTGCATTTAGTGCTTTAATGTGTAACCAGGAATGTTCCTAATGCTCATCAAGAAGACTCCGCTGCCAGCACAGAACTGGGGCACAGGACTGCCTGCTGGATTCAATTCTGTAGAATTGATAGATCAATCATGAGCAGCTTGCTAGAGCTTGAAGTAGTTGAATCGTCCCATTCAGAACCGTTAAATAAAACCTCATAATCACTTTGGAATTGTAGCTCTGAGCTAGGCTATGCCACTGGTGTAAGTGTCTGTGCTGCAGACAGTGTCCTTCCTCATCCTCATCCTCCCAGTTGTGCTCCTCCTTGGAGGAAGGTAGCACCGTCAGCTTTCTACCTCACACAGCAGTCTCTATGTGAGCATGGACTCAGTCGCTTTCCAGTTTCCCCGTGGCACTCTCCTATGCTGTAGCAAAGGAACCTCATTGGTGTGGTTGCATCATGGTGCACTGATTTCACGATGATACGTGGTCTTCATGCAGTGAGGGCAAGTCCGGGCATCGGGTGCATGACAGTGTGGCGTCACTGGACACAGCATGCAGCAGACTGGTGATTCCCTTTCCCCCAGTTTAATTTAGAGACCAAATGAGGATTGATTGGGAAATTAATACCAAACACAGCAGTGGCACATTCAGATAAAATCTGTATTGGTACTGGGTTCATAACAATTTCCGGCAGTAACTTCCAGCAGCAGTGCAGCACTTTGGGCAGTGACATGGAACAAGAGTTGGCTTGGCAGATGCTGCTAGTGAGCTGTGTCTGCAGGGGCAGCATGAGTGCCACACTGATCTCTGCTCCCAGATTTGACAGAATGGAATTTAGCTTGGTCCAGATGGAAGAGCTAACTGGGTCTGTCATCTTCTGAAGATCTTCAATCAGTTCACCAAGTTGAAGCAATTTGAACATCTCCCTATTGCTCCTGAAAAAGATTTTGCATAAAACAGTTGACATTTGGTCACTGAAAATCAGTGAGTTACAGCAGTACAGGAAAGACACCACAGAAAATGACTTATAGTATGAGGAAAAACTTGCATTGCTTTGGGAGTTTTGTATAATTCTGTCTCCCAGCTGAACGTTCTCAAGGGACAGAGAGAAAAATCTTGGCGAAAATCATCAGGTACTGTACTTTCACTTGACTAAGTGCTATTGAGACACCATACAATGAAAACTAAGGAATGGTTGTGAGGGGATTTCCCCAATGAAAAGTACAAATTCAGAAATGGGAGACGTTCAGAAAATCCAGAATGATACCAAAGGCAAACGTAACAATGACATGATACAAAGCCAGTGACAAAAAGAAAGAATTCACTTTCAGGAGTATTTCAAAGTCCAGTTAAAAAGATTCATGGCACTGGCTGTAAGATCGTCTTCATTAAAAGCAACAATTAAAAACAATCTGGATTTCTGGGCCAGCTTTTCTTTTAGTTTACTTCCAATGACAGCTGCGATTCAAACCAGGGTATTTCACAGGAAAACACAGCTTTCCCAGAGTTCAGATTTCTTCCTAAGAAAACCCAACAAATCCCAGAGCTCTGGAAATAATGAACTCTAAGGGAAACAACAGCTGGGCTCAGATGCCTGCTTTGGGAAACAAAACAATCCCATTAGGTAACACACCCATGAAACCCAGCAGCACGCTTCCACTGACACAATAAAGACCTGTTTCAATCAACCCATCACCAATAAGCAATGGAAACCTCTGTTCTAAACTTTAACAGTCCCCCAGAAGCCTGAACTGCCTCGTGGCTATAAATCGTGTTTTATCTGGAAAATGTCAGTTTTGTCCATCTCTACTGTCACATGCAAGAGTAAAAGTCCAGAGGCTTTTACCGAGTAAAATGTTTGTCACCGACAGGTAACTGCTAACGAAGAACATCTGACATTGTCCGCACTGGAGCAAGCAAACAGCAAAGCAGAGGTTTTGAAGAAGGAGGAAGAGAAAGGTTCCCACGTGCACTGATCTCTCCAATAACCAACAGAATAATGGTGAGAAGGGATTACCTTATAGCAGAGGGATGTTGCAGTACACCCAGGAGCTTCTCCATGTTTGGAGTGTCTAGCCTGCAGTTATGAAACAAGGCAGAGCAGTGACAGAAAAAGGACTGGTTACTGCAGGCTGCCAGGAAGGACTGTAAGGAACCTGCAAAAGAAAAGGGTGTTAAAATCACTCCACAGAAATTGGGGCAGAACAAAATAGACCGGTAACTGATGGCTTCTGAGGGCTTCATATGCAACCATGAGAACAACGGAGTAACTGGGTTGGTTATGGGCACATGGTGCACAACTCAGGTGGAACTCAGAATGGCGCAGCATTGGTTGCACCTACAAAGGACCCAGTGCCATCCTCCTGATGCAGAGTACATCTCACCAAGCATTACACCATACACTGAAGGCAACAGTATCTGTGGTTGGCACTGTCAGATGACTAAATTGACCAACAGCAAATGCCTTCAGTGCAGAAATGGCACTGTGTGAAGAGGCAGCAGCCCGGGCAGTCAGTGTCTGCAGGGTGTGTACCAAAAAGCCACCCTGAACACATTCCTGCCTGTCAGTAAGCCCCCAGAGATATGGTCAGCAACTAAAGAGCCAAATCAAAGGGACAGAAGGCATACTGTAGGTTTACAGTCAAGCTTGTGTCCAGCACTTCGAGGTGTGCTTTGTCAGAGCAGTCCAATGCTTTGGTCAGTTAGTGCTACAGAACAGAAGCAGACAGCGACTTGTGTGTGGGCAATTGATTCTACCAAAGAGAGAAGCACTGCAGAAAGCTTATCTCCAGCTGCTGAGAAATCAGTTCCCAGTCCTACGTCCATTCAATTAAGCACTGCTCCTCCTTCCCCAAGGAGGATCCTGTATGAGAAGCAACATGGCAAAACGTGACCCTCTCACAACATTACTCCATTATCCTTCCAAACCGAGGCACCTAGCATCTCAAACCAACTACTGCCAGATGTGCTGCTGGTGGAATTCTTCTTCCAAGTCATGCCAGATATGACCAATCCTGCTCAGGTTTCATGATACAGTTGTCTGTTTCTTAATTACTTTATTACCAAGCAAAGCTATGAGGAATTTAAGGAAATGTTTTGTAGTGAGATAAGTGGCAGACACATCTCGTAACACAATGCTAGGGTTGCTGACAGTGAGAAGGAGAGATGCACAGTTGAGAAATGCACCTTGCAACTCCAATCACTTGTACATGACTGTATGGGAACTGCTGAGTCATGGCCTGAACCTCTGATTAGTCACCTGAGGCGAGCAATGAGTCAGCCCTGGGAGCACAGGTGAAAGCAATTCACCTGTGCTGCAGGAAGGGGTGGAGCCTGGCTGCACCTCTCCTAGACCCATTTAAGAGCTGACTCCCAGTGGGGAAGGATCTCTCTCTCTTTGGAAGATCTGCTCTACTGGAGTTTCCTGAGTGAGTCCACGACACGGGTAAGCCTCTTATTTATTCTCTTTTGCCTTGCTGTGCCTAACTCTCTTGCTTATTTCATTATTATAACATCTTAATATTATTTGGTTATATAACATTCCTTTATATAATTTTCATTGATTATACACTTGGCAAGTCAGGCAGGCAAGCCGAATATACTGAAACTTACACTATGTCCTTTCTTTGGAATTTCTGTAAATGGTTCAAGGGGGAGAACACTACCCCCCTGGATAAAATAATTCCAGGGCAGATCCCAGGATTTGCGGGATCCCCTTATTATGAATTGGCAACTATCATTGAAAAATGGGGTCCCCTACATGTTGTGGGAAACATTTCCCCATATCGCCTAGCGGATTACTTTCAGGGACTAGGCAAAGATATATTAGTCACTAGAGAAAGACAATTAGCTGCTTCTATAGTGGCATGGCTGCTATTAAATGCTTTAAACAATGCCGAAATAAGGAATAATACTTTAGTGAACGAAAATGAACTTTTAAAAGATCATATTGAGAAGTTAGAACAGGAACTTGGGATATTAACAGGAAAAAAACCAATTCTACGTCTTCCAATAGGTCAAGTTCGTAGTATTTCAACAAACAATGACCAGGCTACTGAATCAACAGACTGTGTTGATCAGGAAAATAAACCATCTAAATCGGATCTTGAATCTCCAATTTTGATGGACGCACTAGAAGTCCGTCCTGTTATAACTCAAAAAACGAAAAAGGTACAGGACAGACTGGCAGGGGTGCCGCCTGATCAGTGGCCCCCCACTCAAACCCATTTGCACGTAACAGCCCGGTTATACATGGCAACAGAACTGATGGATTTAGTCCAAAGATTCAGGCAGAAACCTAGAGAAAGTGTGCCGGCTTGGTTATTAAGACTATGGGATTCTGGGGCAGAAAGTGTTCTAGTGAATGGCCCGGAAATAGCCAAATTGGCCACAATGACCTTCCATCCTGCTCTTAGACAGAGATTATATGCAGGTAATCAATATAATGATGAAAACCATTCTATAATAGAATGGTTAATGGCGGCCTGCCGTATGGTATGGCCCAATAAATCTGATATTTCTTTACATACAGGGATGTGGTCCTCCATGGAGGACCTTCAAAATTACATCTGTGAGCTAGGTGTAAGGGAAGCGATTTATGAAGATACCTTTGATGGCCCGGATCTGGTCAAATTCTCAGCGGGGTTGAGAGACCTAATTTTACAACAAGCTCCCTCCCATCTGTATGGCACTCTGGTCTCTACATTAAATCCCCTAGTGGCCTCAAGCAGTTGTCCAGCAGGCTGCGCAGTTAGTGGCTGATCTAGGAGAAACAGAACGCCTGCGGAATAGGCGCAACATTCGGACACTAGAAGAAGCTGAGGTCTTGCCGGTGACTAAAACCAAAATGCCGGCTACTCGAGCTCCTCAGTCGGAACCCATAAGGGTCTCCCAAAAACAAATGTTCAATGATTTAATTTGGGCTGGGGTCCAATTTGCTAAGATTGACTGCCAGCCTGACCATATTCTTCTCCAGCTTTGGAGACAACTAAAGGACAACCAAAAATTTCAGACCTACCCTAAGAAACCAAGGGTAAGGGTTATAAATGAAAGAATGCCAACAACAACATGAAACTTAGAGGATTTCATTGTTCCTAATAGGGAAAAAAAAAGCCGCCTCAGGTGTCTTGGGCTACAATGCCTGAGCCACCGGAAGCAAAAGAATTGGCCATAGCTCAATTCATGGCATGACGAGGGATGTTAGTCCCCCTAGGGCCTCCAGACGGGACTGGAGGCCCTAAGTAGAATTAACGATTTATTGGTCCCGAAAGAACATTCAAAGAGTTAAGGCACTAGTGGATACCGGAGCAGAAAAAACCTGATGATGTTAATCTGTATCATTATATTGATGTTCTCCTGCTGACATCCGACTCATTGGAGGCAGTAGGGCAGGCGGCAGGTTCATTAATCGCCTATTTACAACAGAGAGGGTGGGCTATAAATCCCCAAAAGGTGCAAGGTCCGGGCCTGTCTGTAAAATTCCTGGGGGTGGTTTGGTCAGGAAAGACCAAAGTACTACCCAGTGCTGTCATAGATAAGGTTCAGGCGTTCCTAGTCCCTACAACATCGAAGCAGCTGCAAGAGTTTCTAGGTATACTGGGTTACTGGCGTTCCTTTATACCTCACCTAGCACAGCTGCTAAGGCCACTGTACAGACTCACAAAAAAGGGGCAGCTATGGGACTGGGGGAAAACAGAACAGATGCTTTCCAACAAGCAAAACTGGCAGTTAAACAAGCCCAGGCATTGGGTATATTCGATCCTATACCCTCCCAGCTGAGTTGGATGTTCACGTTACTCAAGATGGCTTTGGTTGGGGCCTGTGGCAACGCCAGAGTTCTGTTCGGACCCCCATTGGTTTTTGGTCTCAGGTCTGGCATGGAGCAGAAGGAAGATATAGTATGATTGAAAAACAGTTATTAGCTGCCTATTCAGCATTACAGGCAGTAGAGCCAATAACCCAGATGGCTGAAGTTGTAGTGAAGACCACTCTGCCAATTCAGGGGTGGGTGAAAGATCTGACCCACCTTCCTAAGACAGGGGTGGCCCAAGCACAAACAGTGGCACGATGGGTCGCTTACCTCAGCCAAAGGAGCAGTCTGTCTTCATCACCCTTAAAAGAAGAGCTTCAGAAGATCCTAGGCCCAGTGACCTATCATTGTGATTGCACCAAAAGAAACACTGGTTCGCTCCACCAGAGAAGAGCCCCATTCAGGAGGGGAAATATCCTATCCCTGAAGATGCCTGGTATACAGATGGGTCCAGCAAGGGCAACCTGAGCAAGTGGAGAGCGATAGCATACCATCCTTCAAACCAGATTGTCTCGGTCGATGAGGGGGATGGTCAGAGCAGCCAATGGGCAGAACTGCGAGCCGTGTGGATGGTTATAACCAAGGAACCCGGTGATGGTATCCTGAATATCTGTACAGACAGTTGGGCTGTGTACTGGGGGCTCACTCTTTGGATTGCACAGTGGGCCACCCGGGAATGGACTATCCACGCCCGACAAATCTGGGGCAAAGACATGTGGTTGGACATATGGAATACAGTCAAACACAGGACTATATGTGTCTGCCATGTTTCTGGTCATCAGCCCCTACAGTCACTGGGAAATGATGAAGCTGACACGCTGGCCCGAGTTCGATGGATTGAGAATTCACCATCTGAGAACATCGCCCGTTGGTTACATCAGAAGCTACGGCATGCGGGACAAAAGACAATGTGGGCAGCTGCTAAAGCATGGGGGCTGCCCGTACAGCTACCTGACATCATCCAGGCATGCCAGGATTGCGACGCTTGCTCTAAAATGAGACCGAGATCATTACCAGAAACAACAGCCCATCTTGCTAGAGGACACAATCCTCTCCAGCGATGGCAGATCGATTACATTGGGCCCCTTCCTCGGTCTGAGGGGGCGAGATACGCTCTGACCTGCGTCAACACTGCAAGTGGGCTACTGCAGGTCTATCCAGTGCCGAAAGCAAACCAGGCATATACCATCAAGGCACTGACTAAACTGAGTCTGCCTACGGGACACCTCAAGTCATTGAGAGTGACCAAGGGACTCATTTTAGTGGTGCAATGATACAGCGCTGGGCAGAAGAAAACAACATCGAATGGCGATTCCACCTGCCATATAATCCAACGGGGGCAGGCCTCATTGAACGTTATAACAGCTTTCTTAAGGCTGTCCTGAAGACAGACTCCCAGTCCCTGCAGGGGTGGACGAAAAGACTGTATGAAACCTTGCGGGACCTGAATGAAAGACCCCAACACGGCAGACCCAGTGCCCTGAGAATGTTGCTGACAATGTGGGCCACCCTGCTTAGGATCCAAATTACAGGCACTGATCATCAGGTAAGACCCCAGATTGGTAATGAAAATAATTTTCTGCTCCCTGCCCCTGAGAATTTAGAACCAGGCACCCATAGAATAAAATGGCCTTGGAAGGTGCAGGTAGGACCCAAGTGGTGTGGCCTACTTGCACCTTGGGGGAGATTGTTGGAGGTGGGAGGCTCAGTTGTTCCTCCAGTAATAGGTACATGGCCTACTGACACTGTGGTCAACACTCCGATCTTCATTGCTAAAGGACCCCCATCATGTCCCTATGGCAGATCAGGACACTCCTTTGGTGCCTGATATAATTATGCAGCTGCAGACATCTGGCCAGAAGGTGTGGTACAGGCAGCTGGGACATGTCCCACTACAAGCAGAAGTGCTGACCCAGGATAGAAAGACGGCCTGTATCTTGCCCTGGAGAGCAGACCTTCCCCTTCTGGTACCCCTGATACATCTCTTCTGGAGATCCACTCTGCTGGAGTTTCATAAGCGAGCCCAGGATACAGGTAAGCATCCTACCTATTCTCTTTGTGTTGTTATAATCTGCTTTGCCTAACTATCTTGTTTATTTCATAATTATAACATCTTAATATTCTTTGATTATACATGTCCAAAGGAGGGCACCAGAGCAGAGAGATCTGAAGTTCAAAGTTTCTTTGGGGTTGACTGCTTGTTCAGACTGGGCCTTCTCACATCACACATCCTGTGTTGAGACATACTGCCCACATGGGACTTGGGCCTCAAGACACCCTTGCACTCCATGCAGAGCCTGGGAGCTTCTGTCCTCTTGTCTTTCATTTGACACCTGTCAACGGTTTATGGGTTGATTTGGTCCAGTTCTGTGACTAGCAGGGCAGAGGGATTTCGCAAAATCTGCACCTCCAGAAAAAGGGAACAGGGGACCCCAAAATAATTAAAAACAGTGGCAACGATCTGAGGAGAAACAAACTAATTTAGTAAATATAGTATTGGAATGCAAGATAACGCACCATAATACAATATAATTAGAATTGAAGCTAATAAATCAAATATAATGGGGGAGAGAATGTCTGAAAGGTGGATCGGCCTCACCATAAAGCTGAGGTGAGTTGCGCAGTCCAGTTGAGCAGCAGGAAGACAGGAGGAGAGCTGACAAAGAAGAGCCCATCAGGTGACCTTGCCAGGAGTTTTATCTCCTCTCTGATCGCAAAGCCCCCTGGGGAATGTAGTTCTTCTTCTCTTCTGGACAGGTACCTGGAACTTGAGCATTAACAGTTAAACTCCCAGTGCACTACATGATGTTATGATGTGGAATACCGATAACTAATAATCATAAAACCATGACTGACATCATACAGACCTCCATCCCACTGTCCCAGGAAGGGCCCTGAGCTAGCATGAGGGACAGGATCTCCCTGCCCAGGGTCTCGGGACCAGGGCTTGGCCTTTCTGCTTCACAAGACAAAGGAAGCTGTTCTCAGCATCAGAGTCACCATCCCAGTGCCTTGGTCTGCCTGGCTTTCACTTATCTGCTCTAACAAGTCCCTGGGGAAGCTTGCTTGATAATGGCCTCAGTGGAGCCCATTAATGCTCCAAGAAACTTCACTGTTACTTCTGATTTTGTCGTCTTGAGCACTTTGTACAATCTTGTGTCTACACTGGAGGTTTATGGACTCAGCAGCAAATGCCCCCTGAGGCCTATTACAACGTAAAGAACTCTCCTATGCCTTGTGCCTTCCTGTCATATTCTTCAGGTGTTCAGAACTTGTACAGCAAACTGGAGAGGTATCTGGAGAGAGCTAAAAGAGGAAGGTTATGACGGGCATTTATGAGGATTATTTATTTATTTATTCAAAGTTGGGTTTAAACAAGAAGTTAAAGCAGCACCTGGCAATTTATATTGACCCAGGATGTCCCCTAATGAACTTTGCTCTGTCACTCTGTGGACAGATGTCCTCCTCAACTTTTCCACCCCATTTCTACTCGTATTTCCCTATGGGACTCATATCACTTTTCCTCACATCACTCTTCTCTGCAGTCCCCCACTCAGTGTTAAACCTCCTTTGCACCAACTCCTACTGGCTTTCCTCAGAGAACAAGCTGCACATGGGAAATGAAAGATTTCTCTTTTTTTTTTTTTTGCCAACAGTTGTAAAATTGATGCAATTGAATGAACGGTAAAACACAATGGTCAACTGCATGCCTTGTCTAGGCTGCATCTAATGAGTTTTGCCTTTCACAGGAAATATTTGTACAAGAAATGAGTTAGACAGAGATAGGGAGAGATATAATCACAGTTAAGGAGTTGAGAAAAGAGTCCATCAGTCTTTGGAGAGAGGGAGCAATAATCTTGGTGAAGGTCACAGATCAGCCAGATAGTTGGGAAGCATTTGAGTGAACAAAGAGCAAGGGATTGGGAAGTCTGGAGAGCAGTGGGAAGAGCATGTGTCCAGATGGCCTGCTGAAAACATGCCCTGAACCATGGTCATTTATTTAGAAGAGCTGGAGACACCTGGAGGATGAGGGACATCAAATATGAGGGACATCAAATATGCAGCAGGGTAGAGCAGTGATGGATGCTGGGAATTAGTCACGGGGCACTGGCACCACTGTCTGTGTCCCTGTACCTGAAGGCATTTGTGTCTTGCAAACACAGTTCTGGAAATCATTGACTTTAAGAAAAAAATAAAAACATAAAAAGACACAAAATCCCCTCAAAGACTAGTGTTGTCAACCTAAAAAGGGAGAGGACTCCTTGTAGTTGCAAAGTGTGTTAGCATATTTTCAATGATGTCTATCTTTGTCTTCAATCCTTTCTTTCAGTTTTACTGACATTAATGAACATCTTTCAGACTTACAGCTTCAAAAAGAAAAGAAGATCCATTTGTGTCTTGCCAAGAGCCCTGTGCCCACCAGAATTTCCCTGCCCAGAACTGTCCATGACATTTCTCAGTCTTTGCATGGATGGAGTTACACTGAGCTCTTTTCTTCTTTCTCAGACGTTGTTTTAGATAGTCCCAAGCAGCACAGAACTCATCAAGTTCTTCATGCCCTCCATGCCAGATACCCTGCCCCATTCTATTGTGGGTCCACACTGACCCAAGCATTCCTTGTGCTGCCTATGTACTTCTACAAGCCTTTATTGTATTTGATATGCCTGGGCCGATTCAGCTGTGTTTGAGCTTTAGCCTTCTTAAACACATCTCGGCAGGTACACTAGGACAAACTCTCTGCATTGATCCCAGCTGACCACTTCTTGTTTCTGATAAGCTTTCTTTCTGTACTGTACACCACAGACAGTTGACGAAGCCAAGGTGTGCTCTCCTGAAGCCCAAAGGTGTGAGCTTGTCTTTTGCCCTCCCTTCAGACTCCTCAGCTCCACCATCCCATGGCCACTGCAGCCCAGGTTTTCTTCAGTCTTTACATTCCCCACAATCCCTGCCTTGCCAGTGAGTATGAGATCCAGCAGAGCACCTCTCCTCTTTGGTTCCTCTATGGCTTAGTCAAGAAACTGCCATCTCTGCTCTCCAGGGATCTCTTTATGTCCTGCTGTGCTGTCCCTGCAGCAGATACTGCAGTGAAAAAGGCCTCCAAAGGGCCTGACAACGTGAGGCTCCTGTCTGTTTGCAGAGGGCACCTTCCGCTTGCTCTTCCTGATCAAAAAGCCAGGAACAGACACTGATGATCTCCTCTGTTTGCCATTTCCATTTGCTTTGACCTGACTGCTCTGCCATCCCCAGAAAGGGCTCAGTGCACACTCACAGAGGGCAGTGGCCCTTTCCTTGTCTCCTCACCCATCCATCGTAAAGAATCTGTATCCCCCTTGTGCTACAGTCCAGTTGTGGAAGCCATTTCACCATGTCCCTGTGGTCCAAACAAGAGCTCAGGCCTGCAGCTGTACAAACCTTTCTAGTGCGGCATGTGCTGGTGTACTCATTTGTGTAAAAACACATAAGAAAACATCCTATCCAGGAGGCGTTATTGGATTCAGTGCATCCATGGTATTTATGAAAATGGCACACAGGCATTGGACCCATTGTGGGGCACCAAGTTTTCCAAGCAGCATGGATACTCCTAGGGCATGGCTTTCCTGTGCTGCATTTGCCAGCAGCATGTGGGTGTGCTGGACCCCCTAGCCAACTGGCATGACACTAAGCTGCTTCTGATGTCATTCACATGTAAGCCCATAGAAAACTGAGGTTTTCATCAGTTGAAGAATAAAGATGTGTGTCAGTTCTGCAGTGCCTTGAGCTCCAGAATATGCAGCAGATGGAGAACAGAGAAAGATCTGCCTCTTCTTTCCTGAACTCATCCATTTAGTTAGCTGCATAACTCTGCTGGAGACGGGTAAAAAGACACACTTGGGGGCCAATAACAAAGGAGTCTGTTGTCATTTAGGATGGCCAAGAATACCTCTATCCCTTCTCTGGCCCTCAGCTAACTCTCAGTAAGGAGGTGTCTATCTCAGGGATTTCCCACACACTTTACAAGCACTAGCACACATCCGGGAGCACTCCAGGCACCTTGGTCATCACCCAGGCTCTGTGAGCAACTGGCTCCCCACTGAAGGACCGAGGACTCAGAGCAGGAGATCACATGCAGGCAACTCCTTGTGCACATCTGAACTGAACAAGAGGAATCCAGCTCCTGTGGGTCCTTGGGGAGCTGAATCCGATTTCAGCCCCAGGGTTTCCATCTAGAGATGAGATGCCAGCGCTGCCTCTGCTGGATCCCTGCATGGAACATGGGAAGTCCAACCCTCCCTGTCCTTGTCTGTGTGCCCTTTTTGTTTCAGCCAACACTCTCTGGTAGGACTAACCATATGTATGCAATTACTGTGCACTGGATATTTGGTGGTTAATTCGGCAGATTTCAAAGTAGAGTTATGATGCTGTTGTCTTTCAGGAGCTGTTGGCCATGGGACATCTCAGAGGAGATGAATGGGAAGGACTCACATCCTCTGCTGCTGAGCTGGTTCCAGGCTCCTGGAACACAGGGAACTCCTACAAGTGAGCAGTACTGCATAGAGACAGCTGTGCCCAGGAGCAGCTCTTCTGCACAGCACAGCAGGGCTTGGGCCATGATCTGCAGGTGACATCAGGGCAGAAGAGAAAGGAGAGAGAGCTTACAGGCTGTGTGGGATGTGAGCAGGCTGTGAGCTCACTGGAGAAACATTGCTCGCAGTCCTTGAAAAGGGAAATCTCTTGCAGCAGGAAATACAGCTGCTTTTCCTGCAAGGATCACTAAATCTGGGACATGCCATTGCAGGTGAGGCTGCAGGCACTCCATGTTTTTTTGTTGTAGATAAATACCTGCTCCAGCTGAGGGCTTCCCTGCTGCAGCATCAGAGCACAGCCCTGAGGGCTGTGTGTCCCAGGATGGCTGCAGGCTGTGCAGCCGGGGCTGCAGCTGGATGCCCAGGGCTGTCCTGCAGAGCAGGGTCCCCATCATGACAGATGGAACAGATGAAAATGTCCAGGGATATGGAATAAGATCAGAAAATGAGAGGAAGGAAAAACTCCTTCAGCTTCTTTTTCTGATGGAATGCTGAACTTCATGAAATTACATTCAAGTAATGGAGCTAAACAAGCATTGTTCTATGAGTAAGAAAACATTTTATAGTATAGGAGTAGGAGTGACTCCAGGAACAGACTTGTCATTATCTTCTGCAGTCTGAACAGGACTCCATGCCCAGGAACTGCAGATGCCCAACAGCAGCTCCGTCAGAGTTCCTCCTCCTGACATTGGCAGACACGCGGCAGTTGCAGCTCCTGCACTTCTGGCTCTTGCTGGGCATCTACCTGGCTGCCCTCCTGGGCAACGGCCTCATCAGCACAGCTGTAGCCTGCCACCACTGCCTGCACACCCCCATGTACTTCTTCCTCCTCAACCCCGCCCTCCTTGACCTGGGCTGCATCTTCACCACTCTCCCCAAAGCCATGGCCAATGCTCTCTGGGACACCAGGGCCATCTCCTGTGCAGGATGTGCTGCTCAGGTCTTTTTCTTCCTCTTCTTCATCTCAGCAGAATATTCCATGCTCACCGTCATGTGCTATGTTGCCATCTGCAAGCCCCTGCACTACAGGTCCTTGATGGACAGCAGAGCTTGTGCCAGCATGGCAGCAGCTGCCTGGGGAACCGGGGTTCTCTGTGCTCTGCTGCACATTTCCAATACATTTATGCTTCCTCTCTGCCAAGGCAATGCCATCAACCTGCTTTTTTTGTGAAATCACCCAAATCCTCAAGCTCTACTGCTCACAGTCCTACCTCAGGGAAATTGGGCTTATTGTATTTTGTGTCCCTTTGGAGCTTGGTGTGAGTCCAGCTGGAATAGAGTAAGAGCAAACCCAGAGGAAAGAGTGTGCAAACCTGATGCAAAAAATAAGAGTAAAATATGGAGACAAGTGTGAGTAAACCAGAGTGAAGTGTGAATGAAGTTGAAGAAAAGTTAGAGTAAACCTTGAGACAAGTGTGAGTCAAATACACAAAAAAATAGGTGTGAGTAAACCTGGAGTAAAGTGCAAGTAAACTTGGAGTAAAGTGTGATGTAAGCCTGAGTAAAGTGTGAGACAACCCAGAGTAAAGTGAGAGTAAACGAGGAGACAATTGTGACTAAAACCTAGAGTAAGGTATGAGTTCATCCGGAGTAGAGTAAGAGTAAACCCAGAGAAAAGAGTGTGCAAAACTGGTGCAGAGCATGAGTAAATAATGGAAAAAAAATATGAATAAAACAGGAGTAAAGTGTGAGTAAATTCAAAGTATCAGGAAAACCAGGTGTAAAGTGTGGGTAGGCCCAGAAGAGAGAGTGTACACACTCGGAGTAGGGTGTAGGTAAACCCCAGAGAAAAGTATGAGTAAACTTGGAGTAAAGTGCAAGTAAAGTTGAAGAAAAAATTGAGTTCACCTTGCGTAAAGTGAGTCAAACACACACAAAACAGAAGTTTGAGTAAACCCAGAGTAAAGTGTGAGTAAACTTGGAGTAAAGTGTGATGTAAGCCCAAATAAAGTGTGAGACAACCCAGAGTAAAGTGAGAGTAAACAGGGAAAGGCGACTGATGTCATTTACCTGGACTTGAGCAAGGCCTTTCACATGGTCCCCCACCACATCCTTATCTCCAAACTGGAGGGATGTGGATTTGATGGGTGGACCACTCAATGGATAAGAAACTGGTTGAAAGGCCGCAGACAGAGGGTGGTTATCAATGGCTCCATGTCCAGGTGGAGGCTGGTAACGAGTGGCGTCCCCCAGGGCTCTGTCTTGGGACTGGTGCTCTTTAACATCTTTATCAATGGCATCGATGATGGAATTGAGTGCACCCTCAGCAAGTTTGCTGACGACACCAAGCTGAGTGGTGCGGTCAACACAGTTAAAGGAAGGGATGCCATTCAGAGGGACCTCAACAGACTTGAAAGGTGGGCCTGGGTGAACCTGATGAGGTTCAACATGGCAAAGTGCAGAGTTTTGCACTTGGGCCGGAGGAATCCCAGGCATCCATACAGACTGGAAGGAGCGGTCCTTGAGAGCAGCCCTGTGGAGAAGGACCTGAGAGTCTTGATGGATGAAAAACTTAATATGAGCCAGCAGTGTGCCCTTGCGGCTCGGAAGGCAAATGGGATCCTGGGCTCCATCAAAAGAGGGGTGGCCAGCAGGGACAGGGAGGTAATTGTTCCCCTCTACTCTGCTCTTGTAAGGCCCCATAGAATCATAGAATCATAGAATCACAAGGTTGGAAACGACCTATAAGATCATCTAGTCCAACCGTCTTCACACTGCCACTGCTACCACAAGCTACTAAACCAGATCTCGCAGCTCCTCGTCCAGACGCCTCTTGAACACTGCCAGAGATGGCGACTCCACCACCACCCTTGGCAGGCCATTCCAGTGCCTGACCACTCTCTGAGAGAAGTAGTTCTTCCTTAAGTCTAACCTAAACCTCTTCTGGTACAACTTGTGGCCATTCCCCCGGGAATCTGGAGTACTGCGTCCAAGTGTGGAGCCCCCAGTACAAGAAAGACAGGGAACTGTTGGAGAGGGTCCAGAGGAGGGCCACGAAGATGATCAGGGAACTGGAGCACCTCCACTATGAGGACAGGCTGAGGGAGCTGGGCTTGTTCAGCCTGAGAAAAGAAGGCTGTGGGGTGAGCTCATTGCAGCCTTTCAATACCTAAAGGGAGCCTACAAACAGGAGGGGAATCAACTCTTTGAAAGGGTAGATAACTGCAGGACGAGGGGAAATGGTTTTAAGTTGAGGGAAGGGAGATTTAGGTTGGACGTCAGGGGGAAATTCTTTACAGAGGGAGTGGTGAAGTGCTGGAACAGTCTACCCAGAGAGGTTGTGGATGCCCTGTCCCTGGAGGTGTTCAAGGCCAGATTGGATGGGGCTCTGGGCAGCCTGATCTAGTATTAAATGTGGAGGTTGGTGACTCTGCATGTGGCAGGGGAGTTGGAGATTCATGATCCTTGAGGTCCCTTCCAACCCTGGCAGTTCTGTGATTCTGTGACACCGTGGGTGTTGGGATCAGATGCCTCATTCTGCTTCGAGGAGAAACGTGCAAAAGAAGCGTAGGTACCCATTCGTGTGGGTAAATTCTGTCAGTACACTCGGAGGCGAGGCAATCCTGCATTCCTGGTCCACAAAAGAAATCCTGTAGCACAGAAAAGGCACCTTAGCCTTGTGTATGAACCACTCAGCACTCATCTCTGAGCAGAAATGAAACAAATATCTCAGGTCAATCTGAGCAAATCAGATCCTGGCACAGCCCTCAATTTCTGGGAAGTTGATAACCCATTCACAAGTAAGGCTGTTCTTGAGACACTCCGTAAAAGAATTAAGAATATTTAATTGGTATCATCATCCAGGCTGAGTGGCTTATAGTAGACTCCCACAGTGACGCCCACTTTAGTTCCCTGTCCCTCAATCCATACCCAGAGGCTTTCAACCATGTCATTACTAACTGTAAGCTCCATTCCATCCAGCCCACCAGTACAAGCAGCAACCCCATCCCATCTCACCTGCCCTGCATCTCCGCCCTGGAGAGCCCAGAGCCATCCATCACACACAGCACACCCCTCACAGCACCATTCCCACCACGTCTCACTCATGCTGATGATGCTGCAGCACACAGGGCCCCCAACTCTGGGTGCCAACGTGAAAAACCAGTAACGTGTAACAGCCTTGCACATGGGCACCCGGGGGGCTGGTTGTTCCCTTGGGACCTCTGTCTATGGATGTGTTGATTCCATGAGTGCAGAGGTGACATGAAATTGCTTACTGTGGGGTGGATGCCACTACTGGTAGAATTCACCAAGACAAAGCCTCCCGAGTGAACATCCACCCTGAGAATGGAAGTCCCCCTCCTCCATGCCCACCATTCCTCCACCACAAGGAAAACAAACCATTGTGGAATTTGAAATGCTCCCATTCCTGCAGACGGGGCACTGCAGTCACAACTCTGCAGGGACTCATGTCCACAGCAGAAGGACTTTCCCCAGAGCAGAGGGAAAGCAGGGAAGCAGGAGGAGAGGAAATAATGGAAACTTAGCTTAACGTAATGGAAGTAAATGTGACATGTGAAACAACATTAGGGGGAATCTGCAGTTAAAGAAATGTTTCAGGGTGTAAAAGTGGAAAATCATTTTTATTTTCATTTCAGGGAAAACCTGCTCAATAGTTCTCAGAATAGTGATATAAGATGAAAACAAAGAATAGTGAGAATGCTGTTTGGAGAAATGTAAAAGGAAAGAGGAGACACATGACCGATGAAATATGACAGCAATTATTGGATGCAGCTGAAAAGTAAATCACCCCAAATCTTGGCTGAATGACTGTCTCCTGTTGCTGATTAAAGCATTCGAGAAGAGCAGTAGAACCAATGTGCAGCACGGTTAGGAAGGATGATAGGGTTGTGTGAAAGAAATGCCTTCCCCAGAAGCAAGCAATGGGCTGGAGGAGGCACCCAAACCAAATCCTGATTGCACCTTTCCCTCTCTTCATTCCACATGCTGACATTTCTTTTAAAAGCAAAAAACAGGACTACATTGAAGAAAGCTTCAGAACAACTCAGCTACTTTATTCACCCCCTTCCCTTTCCACTACAAATGGTTCTCAGAAAACCTCCAAGAGTCACATTACTGCTCTCCTGACCCTTCCCACAGATTCATCAGTGCACTCACAAATTACTGAGAGCAACACATGCACAGACACACAGAACATCCCTACACAGCCACTTCTCCTTAGGAAACGGCATCAAAAAGCTGCTGGCAGGAAGAGCAGAAGAGGAAAGCGGGCATGGTGAGAGAACTGCTTAGGGCAGCAAGGAAAGGCCATCTGAAGCTCCTGGCTTAAGTCCCTTCTGCAGAGGGTGCCAGTGATGCACCAGAAACACTTGCAGGGCAAGTGAGGAGCTCTGCCCTCTGCACAAAGCCCTTCTCACACTTCAGGCATTTCTAAGGCTTCCTGCCACATGAACTCACTGGTGCAGGCACGGATTGGACTTCACCCAAGTGCAGACACTCTGGTATCTCAGCAGGTTCCAGCTGTGGCCAAAGATCTTCTTCCAGGCTGCACATTTGTAGGGTTCCTCACGTGGATACACTGGTGTGTGTTGAGCTCCTAGCTCTGGACGGACCTCTTCCTGCAGTCAAGGCACTCACAGAGACTCCCCTGGTTGGTTCTCTGGGGACTACTAAGGGTTGAGCTCCAGATGAAGCTCTTTCCACACAACCTGCACACAAGATTTCTTCCTTCCTGGTGACATATCGGCCCAGCTGAGGTCTCCTTTGGGTCCTTACCTGCTGCCCCACAGCAGAGGAATTTCTGCAGGGGAGATCAGAGGTGACTCTCCTTGCACACAGCCCTGGAAGAAATGTGCCACCTGGCAGAGGGTTTCCTGTGGCTGTGACACATCCCACCCTGGACTCTGCTTTGTATGGCCACTCAACACAGCAACTACAGCTGAAGGAGAGCAATATGCATAATTCTCATGGAAAGACGGAAAAGAGGATTCAGTTTGGCCGCAGAGCTCTTCCTCTACTCAAGGGATTTGTAAGGTCCCTCACCACACAAAGCCATAGTTGGTCACTAAGCTGGGACTCTGGCTGAAGCTCTTACCATGTTCATGTGTCTGCAGGCTCTGTATCTTGTGTGGCTGTGCTGGTAGGTAACGGGGCTGGAACTGCTTTTGAAGGTTCCCAGCGTCTTGAGATGCTTCTACAGCCTGGGTGCGCTGTGGATGTGCTGGTGGATGTTGAGACTAGATCTGCGATTAAAGCTCTTTTCACACTCAGGACACTGAAAAGGTCTCTCCCCTGTGTGGATGCGCTGGTGTTGCTTCAATTCAGAACTTCTTTTGAAGCTCTTCCCACACTCAGGACACTGAAAGGGTCTCTCCCCTGTGTGGATGCGCTGGTGGCACTTCAATTCATAACTTCTTTTGAAGCTCTTCCCACACTCAGGACACTGAAAGGGTCTCTCCCCTGTGTGGATGCGCTGGTGGCACTTCAATTCAGAACTTCTTTTGAAGCTCTTCCCACACTCAGGACACTGAAAGGGTCTCTCTCCTGTGTGGATGCGCTGGTGGTAGATGAAGTGGGAACTGCTTTTTACCATCTTCCCACACTCAGAGCACTTGTAGGGTCTCTCCTCTGTGTGTATACGCTGGTGCAGCTTCAATGCAGAACTGCTTCTGAAGCTCTTCCCACACTCAGAGCACTTGTAGGGTTTCTCTCCTGTGTGTACACGCTGGTGCAGCTTCAATTCATAACTGCTTTTGAAGCTCTTCCCACACTCGGGACACTTGTAGGGTCTCTCTCCTGTGTGGAAGCGTAGATGATAAATGAGGTGGGAACTGCTTTTTACGGTCTTCCCACACTCACTGCACTTGTAGGGTCTCTCTCCTGTGTGGATGCGCTGGTGGCGCTTCAAATCAGAACTGCTTTTGAAGCTCTTCCCACACTGAGAGCACTTGCAGGGTCTCTCTCCTGTGTGGAAACGCTGGTGGTAGATGAGGTGGGAATGGCTTTTTACAGTCTTCCCACACTCAGAGCACTTGTAGGGTCTCTCCTCTGTGTGGAAGCGCTTGTGGCGCTTTAGTTCAGAACTGCTTCTGAAGCTCTTCCCACACTCACTGCACTTGTAGGGTTTCTCTCCTGTGTGTACACGCTGGTGCAGCTTCAATTCAAAACTGCTTTTGAAGCTCTTCTCACACCCAGTGCATTGAAAGGGTTTCTCTCCTGTGTGGATGCGGTGGTGGAACCTAAGGCAAGAACTCCTTGTGAAGCTCTTCCCACACTCAGAGCACCTGTAGGGTCTCTCTCCTGTGTGGATGCGTTGGTGGTACGTGAGTTGGGATCTGCTTTTGAAGCACTTCCCACAATCACAGCACGTGTATGGACTCGTTGCTGAGCGTATGCACTGGTGGTTAATGATGCTGGAATCTTTTTCAAAGCTACTTCCACACTCGGTGCATGGATTCTGCTTTTTCTTCAGGCACACATCCTTGCTCCTGGGTTCTTCAGGCTCCTCTTGACCTATGCTGAAGTCCAGTGGGGCGCTTCCTGTCTTTCGCAGACACTTTCCCTGTGGTTTCATGATGTGCTCACCCTGACCTTGCTCCAGGCCTCCTTGGACATCCCTTCTGATTTCTTCCACACAGGCACTACTGTATCGCCTTTCGGCCACACCACTTTCCTGCAGATCCTCCAATATATCTGTAATATGAGTTCCTGCTGGATGACAGAAAATCCAGAAATAGCACACAGTGCCCAAAATAAAATACAGACAGAGATGGCTCTTCCTGCCCCAACCTCCTCCTTCCCTCCACCGCTTCACCTGGGCTGAGGTCTCCTGGCACGGCCTCAGGGCTATGCACATCTGGGATCCAGGGCTCTTCTCCTCCTTCAAGCAGGGAGATCACCATGGGTTTGGGGGCTGCAAGTGGAGCTTCAAGAAGAGAAACAGGGGAGATGAGAACATTTCCATCATTCTGGCACAGTGCCTGTTCAACAGCTCCACTCTGTGTCCCTCCCCAGGGAGAAAGCACACTTAGGGCCTGAATGACACTGGGCCCAAAGCTTCCTCTGGAGCAAGGAATGCATTCACAGCTCTGAAAATGATGAAGGGATATTTTCTTTAAAATTAACTTGTGAATGGCCTGATTATTCTCTGACAATATATCAATGACCAAGGCATCAAAATGTCTATGGCAACTGAACACAAAATCCTACATGGTAAAGGAGAAACCAGGGAGTCATCTGTTAGCTAAAGCTGGTGGCACCACGCAGCGCAACAACAGAAGGGCTGGTTTTCTCCCTCCTGGATGATGCCTGCTTGCCAGCACTGACTCCGGGGCATTTAGGAGACAGCTGTCCATTCTAATCCCTCCTGAAGCTCATGCTTCTCAGTATTTCCTTTGTTGCTGTTGGAGTTATCAATATGTAACTGCATGGCGATTATTCTAGGCCCGGCCTGCAGAGGCTCATTCTGCACAGCCAAAGGTGCCCTAACGAGGAGGAAAGGCAGCAAAGCCCTCACCCAGCGAGGCCACGCACTGGTACGTCTCCAGCATCACGTCCCGGTAGAGCGCTCGCTGCGCAGGGTCCAGCAGCGCCCACTCCTCCCTGCTGAAATACACGGCCACCTGCGCAAAGCTCACGGGCTCCTGCAAGCAAAGAGGCTCCTTGCTGGGAACAGCCCAGGGAAGCAGCTCGCACAGGACACAAACTCCCGTCCCAGCCGCTTCTCTGGCCCCAGCACACACGTGCTGCATGAGGGCACCTCCCTCTCCCCTGGCATTCACATTCCTCGCCCCTTGGCCTCTCCTGCCTGCTTCCCTCAGCCCCTACCTGAGATGGATGTGTTGTGGCCATCTGCTGCTCTCCTGCAGGTGAGATGATCACGGCTGGAAGGCAGAAGTTGAACTGGAGCCTGCAGGGACAAGAGAAATGGCAAGGGAGCTGTGAGGGAATGCAGCAGACCCTGTCCCAGCACAGCCCTCCACAGCCCATCTGCAGGATACTGCCTGGGGGATGGCACAGCAGGCCTTGCACAGGAAGACAGTCAGCAACAGCACTGGTAACACTCTAGCTACAGCTGATTACAAATCACACAGCTGACTCAAACTGGGGGGCAGAAAGAACAGAAACCGGGTTAAACAGCTGAGAGTACATGAACCGTATGCCTAAAGGCAATGCAAAGCAATGAGTCAGTCATCATACCCATAAACAGGGAGCAGCCCAAGAGCTCCTTGAGCCCTCCTGCACAGCAATGGGCTGTATGACAGGGTCACACAACTAGCAGGGATGTCTCTTAAGGTAACACCTGTAGATCCCACTCAGCTTGATGTCAAGAGAACTTGCTGACCCAGACCTTCTTTAAGGGACCCAACATTAGTTTGGAGCTTCCTGAGCTTCTCTAAGGTGTTGTGTTACAATGAATATCTGAAGGTAATCATAGAAATATACAATGCCCAGGGTGAAAAGAAACACAGTGGCCACCTAGATTCAACCCCCTGCTGCGTGCAGTGTCGCCATCAACCACACCAGGCTGCCCTGAGCCACGCTTAGCCAGGCCTAGAATGCATCGAGGCATGGGGCATCCACAACCTCCCTAGGCAACATCTTCCAGTGTGTCACCACCCTCTGAGTGAAAATCTTCCTCCTAATATCCAACCTAAATCTTGCCTGTCTCAATTTAAAACCATTCCCCCTTGTCCTGTCACTATCCACCCATGTAAGCAGTCGATCCTCCTCCAGTTCATGCGTTTCCTTCAAGTCCTGGAAGGCCACAATGAGGTCTCCCCGGAGCCTTCTCTTCTCCTAGCTGAACAAGCCCCGGTCCCTCATTGCACCAAGAATGCCTCAGCGGCTGCATTTCCCTCCTCCCCCACCAGGGGGCGCAGCTCCCCACTCAGCTCAGCACGCACCCTGCGCTCACTTCCAGGGGACGTTCTCAGCAGCGGGTGCCCTTTGCACAAGGCAGCCCGGGCTGCGCTTCACAGCCCAGTGCCGGAGCTGGCACAGATGCTGGACGTGCTCAGGGCCCGCAGCTGAGCGCTAAAGGCATCTGCATCTGCCGGGACAGCCTGAAGAAAAGCCTCGGGAGGGGTTTGCACAACCCCAGGTGAGCCATCAGCCCAGCGCTAAGCGTACAAAAGGTAACGCTGAAAGGGCCGCTAGAGGCAGATGTTGCCTGCTGGGTCCCCGAAGGAAAACTGCGGGCTGCCGGGGAGGGGAACGGAAATTAAGACACTCAAAAGGACTTATCGGGGAGTTTAAAGCTTCCATCAATTCATGCGTGCAGAGCTGCGGAGCGAGGTCGTCTCGTGTCTCCCGTGGCCCAGAGGGAGAAACGCAGTTGCAGCTGGGCTGTTACACAGAGCCAACCGGGCAGCAGAGCACGCTCAGCTCCTCTGCTCGCTTCCTCTCTGTCGCAGCTCCAACCCCTTCCTGTGCCCCTCGGATCCCAAGCCGGGCTGCAACACGCTTGGCAACCGCTGCTCCCGTCCCCTCGGGGTGCTGCTCGCAAGGAGAAGGAGAGCTTCCTGCAGCACGAGGACAGTGCCACACAGCGTGAGGGGATGGGTAAAAAAAAAGCACACAGATCAACGAGAGTAAGGGATACAAGCAACCAAACAACAACTACTACTGAACAAAATCTAATTAGTATTAATACCGCTTGACGGTAAGAAATCTGTCCCATGATTTAAAAAGAATCCCTTTTTTTCTTGACCTCCCAAAGCTGCAGGTCATCTACTAGTCCTCAAGGTAGTGTTGCAGCCATCCCCAGTCCCTGCCTCGAAACGGCGTTCACCTGGAAGAGAAAAATGCCTGCAGCTCCTCTGCACGAGCCACGAGGGGCACCTACCTCGGGTGCGGAGCAGGCTGCTCCCACCTCTGGTGCAGGCAACCGGGCTCCTGGGAGTCGCGGAGAGCAGGGGATGCCGAGTGTCCTCAGCCCGGAGCTGGCCGCAGGACGGCCTTACTGCACCTCCTGCCGCCGCGGTGCTGCCCGGATGGCTTCCAGACAGGCTCTGGCCGCTTCAGCACAGCCTCAGCTGCCAGGCAGCAATTGCCACAGCGAGCACGCCCCCGAGCCGGCTGCCAGGCCTTGGCAGTTTCACAGCTCGTTCTCATGGCACATCTGCACTGGGGGAGTGGGGGGGGGGGCTGTGTTTTGTTACGCTAATGAAGCGTCGCTTTCTGCTGAGTCCCTTTGCTTCCTTTGCCGGAGCCATTCGCACATCCTTGCGGTCGCACATCCCCACGTTGCTGTCCTGGCGCTCCTTTAACTCCTCTCACCCGTGAGCAGGTCCCAGAAGAGGCAATCTCCGGCTGCCCTGCTCTCGAGGGCAGCATCTCCCTGCAGCTGGCTCACTTCCTCACTGAGCGCTGCCCATGGCACTCATGGCACGTTTCTACTCACTGAGCAAGTGACGTCTATTTCGAACAACTTCCTATCCTGCTTTCTCAATTCGGTCTTCTCAGCAGGGCATGAGCATGGTTAAGCTCCCTGCTCTACCAGGGCCAGCTATGCTAAAAGCTCTTGAGACCCACACATTTTCCGTGGGGCTGTGAAAGAACCTTGGTATGGTCCAGGTATGTTACAGGTACAGGGACCTGTATGTCTTAAGGAGACATCCTACGTGGGAGAGAAGGAGCAAGTGTGCTGCCCCTGAGGGTGGATCCACAGCTATAGGTTGGGTGACGGCGATCGGTGTGGGAGCACAACCCTCGGGAGCAGGGTCCCACTTGGGGAGGTATCTCGAGAATTCTGAGAACCTCACATGTGAAATCTTGCAAGGCACCCTGAGAGCTAGGTTATAATGCGCTTGGGAATGTAAGAATTGGAATGTAAGGTACAGGAACAGTTAATAGAGGTGCTTAGTTTAGCATTGATCACTACCCCTGCTAGGACCAGGATCCCAGGTGATCAGGTCTGTCCTGGGGTGTGGATAATAGGAAGAGGCTCAGGAAGAGCTAAGAATGCAGCACCACTAGCCATTGGAATAAAGCAGGGAGCTCGGCCGGTTTGGATTAAACAGTACCCCCTCAAATTCGGAGATAGGAAAGGAATCCAGCCAATAATTGACAGTTTTCAGAAATTCGGGTCACTGGAGTGTGAGCACAAGATTTAAGGGCCATCAATAGAATAGTGTAGGATTTATACCCATTGGTAGCATACCCATACATGCTGCTTACAAAATTATCAGGTGAATTGGCATGGTTTACCGTTCTCCACCTAGAAGATGCCATCTTTTGTCTGCCATTGAGTCCAGAGAATCAGCTCATGTTTACCTTTGAGTTGGAGAATCCTGATTTAGGAAGAACAACACAACTCAACATAACTTACATGAACAGCGCTTTTCCATGTGTTAAAAAAAAAAAAGTCCCACTGAGTAAGGAAAGGACAAGATAAGGATTAACTCTTGTTTAGGAATGTAGGTAAGCAGGATGTGTGGTCAGATAAGAAAAGGGCATCTGAAAACTCTGTTGACACAAGGAAGGGGTCAGGATCGGATTACTTCTGTCAGAGACAATGGGTCTTCTCCCATGCAAAGGAGACCCCCACTGCTCATGGCTGGACCATATGTTGATAAGTCAGGAATGTAATGAATATGCATGTAAATTCCACTGATTGTGTATTCGTTGGGCCTATATCTGTACCAAGCTTCTTCCTTACGGGGTGCAAGTTTGGAGGAGCTATCCCCCTTGCACCCAGCTTGGTGCCAAATGCTGAATAAAACATACCTGCTTTATAACATAACTCTGGGTTATGGAGTTTGATTCCGCAAATCAATTTGGCACCCCAGATGGGACAATCTCTGTTCGGCTGCAGGACCAGTTGAGGAGGGGGACGCCTTTGGCACGCCCTGAGAATTCTTGGAAGGACTCCCCTTTCTCATCTGATCACTGCGGGGATAGACAAGGACCATCTGGCAGCGGACCAGGTATGTTTAAAGGGAAGGCTCCGTAAGGCATACGCAGGAGCAGGGGACTCCGTAAGACGTGCAGGGATGCCCCATGCGGGAGGGTTTTACCCTGAGGATGGACTAGTCCAGAGGTACGGGACGGGAAGGTAATTACCAGAGGGGCAGGTATCGTAAAGCACTATATCTGATTCCAGGGATTGTGGGTTCGAGTCCCACCTCTGGCTAGCACTTGGAAGCTAGACTAATGCTTGGGCATTAGTAATCACGAGTTCATAACAATCTGGAACTCACGCTAATTCTAGAGATTGTGGGTTAGAGTCCCACCCGGGGTTAGCGAGGTATAGTGCTGATACTTGTCAAATGATAACCTACATTATTGTAGCCGCGGTGGTAGGAATGGTAATCTGCGCAGTTGTTGTCATCTGCTGTAAATGTCCAGTACTGTGTATTTGAATAACTGTCATTGATATTTTGGGATATCCTTTAAACATATGAACTAAGGTGGTACCTGAGCTAGCAAAACTAAGTGTCGGGATGAGTGTGGTGTGATTGAGACGTAGCTAAGCTACGGAGCGAGAGCGCAGTCCCTGATCTGTGGTTCCGTGCTCCCGCGAGGGAAACGGCCGGAGACGGACGAAGCGAAAGTTGTCTTTTCCTGTTGTTTGTCCGTCCATACGGATTTTCTGTTTATGGATTGTGATGGTGATGGGAATTTATACTTTATAAATTGGGAAGAGGGGCCTGAGGAAAGGTGTGCATTCCACCCTGAAAACGAGTGTTGCCCCATTTATATTATATGTTGTCTAGTGTGTGAAGAAATATATCGGGGTTGGTGGCGTCATTTGTGTCCAGAGTGCCACCGTGAGTGGTGGACCGAGCATCACGGACTGGCGTGGGAAAATTTTAGAGTATTGAGAGTTACTTGTGGAAACTTTAGGGCAATAACAAACCAGTGAGACAACATGATGGGAGGATCACAGGGAAAGGAAATACCTAAAAGAACACCCCTCGGATGTATTCTGGCACATTGGCGAGATACTGCAGGGGGACCTGGGGGCACTCTAAGTAAGAAAACTCTGATGAAATATTGTAATCAATGATGGTTAATGTATAAATTGGATGATGGGGAAAAGTGGCCCCTAAATGGGACGTTGAACTACAATACCATTCTGCAACCAATGCTATTTTTAAAACAGGAAGGTAAATGGGATGAAGCAGCATACGCTGATATGGCAAAGAGAATGTGGGATGCGGGCACCACAAGATCCTCTAGTGTATGAATGGGGAATGAATATCAACTCATTTATGTAATATTGTGTTCTGTTTGCAAGGAGATGTGTGAGGGAGGTGGGTCAGTCAGTGCTGTTTCTGTGGTAAGATGTTTATAACCAAATGACACAGATTGTTAAGGGAAAGTTATATGGTATTAAGGGTATTTATGGAAACTGAAGAACTGTATGGTTAGATTTGTGCATTTCGAAGGGAATGAGACAAACTGTTTTGATGATATAAGAAAGTGTAATTGTTAATGGTATAGAATTGAGTGTAACTGCAAGTGTAAATGAGGGTACTAAGAGTGGAACAAAGGAAAAAGGGTTAAAGAGAAAGTGAGTTAATCCTTGCTGGCGTGAGAGCAACCCCTGCACCATTCCCCCGCGAGCAGTACTTGGTGTGAGAGAGAGAGCCGGGACGGAGACTGCTGTACTTGTGAAGGGGGAAGTGAGAATAGCCTCTGTAGAGGTCTAGGAAACCCGAAATCCCAGTGTTAGCACTGGAAGCCTCTGGAGAGGAGGAGGTAAAACTGAAATATGATGTTAGTAGTTTATGTAATGATGAGAGTTTGGAAAGTGAAAAGTTTGGGAAGGACACAGGCTGAGGAAGGCAAGGATGAGCAGGGTGTGACAGGGATGTAGAGGTGAGCGATATGAAGGAAAAACAAACAAACAAAAACTGATTGAGAAACAGAGATAGTAAGGAAATTGGGAATAACAGCAGCTGTTACTGTCGCAGCACTAGAGTAGGGCGTAGGACCCAGGGATCCACTCAGAGAGAGGGGGAAGGGGGGGCTGGAAGAGGGAGGGCTCCGCCCCACTGCAATGAAAGTAATGTGTGAATTACTGAGAAAGAGGGAACCGCCTCTGGTTGCAAAAATGAAGGATGGGAATTTGGGAAGTTTACCCTAGCAGATCCACTGGTTAAATTACAGCTAGGGAAGCAGAATAAAGAGGTAAAGAGATTAAATTCAGTAGAGAAAATTGGAGCTAAGTGTCAAGCAAGACCAATTAATGGAAAAATTTAAGTTTGGCTTTAACACAAGCTGGGAAAAGCAATGTTGTACCCATAGAAGTTAGGTAAATCCTAAATCAGGTATACACAGGATTGCAGGCATCAGGAATGCCTGGCAGAGCCAAAATGCAGCCCAATAAACGTTAAGTTAAAGACGGGAGCCAGCCCAACCAGGGTAAAGCAGTGCCCTTTGAGGATACAAGACTTTAGGAGGATAAAAGAAATAATAAATAATTTTATGAATTTTGGATTATTAATTGGATAGAAATCCAAATAGAACACCCTGATCTTGCAAATGAAAAACTGGCTGGCAAGAGTTATAGTTTGGTGCAAGATTTGAGGGCAATTAATAGAAATGTTGAACCAAGTTAAGGAATAAGTAGGTGGGGTTTACCGTTCTGGATTTGAAGTACACCTTTTTCTGCCTGGTTTTGCCAAAGAAAGTCTACAGTATGTGGATACTACAGTAACAAAGGAGGACTGTGTACAGTGGACTGTGAGTTTGCTGAATTTCTTGACTTAAATGGCTATCAAGTTTCTCAACAGAAAGCAGAACTGATCAAAGAGAAGGAAGCAGTTTGCTGAACACCCAGAACACCAATGCAGAGCTACCTCCAAGCCAGCAGTGTGCACTGCATGGAGACTGTTTATGCCAGTTGGTCAGACCTACAGGAGGAACCACTGGACAACGCTGAGGACAGAAACAGCTTTGTGAGACGAGGAAACTGTAAGGCAAGACATGCAGTAACTGCTACTGACAAGGTAATTGAAGCAAAACCATTACCTGTGGGGACTTCTGCTCAGAAGGCTGAAAAAACTGCCTTGACAAGAACTAAATATGTTTTTGGGGTGGTATCCACTCATGGTACCATCTGCAAAGAGCGAGGTTTTCTTACACACATGGAAAACAAATTCAGTATGATGAAAATCTCCCAAAGAGCGGCGTAGCTGTTATACATTGTAAAGGACATCAGAAGAGTGACACTGTACAGGCAACTGGGAATATGATGGTGGATCAGGTGGCAAAACAGGCAGCTGAAGGAAAAGAAATTGGTGAACTGGCTTTAATTCCAGACGGTAAACTTAAAATATCTGAACCTTAACCAGAACCTATAAGGTATTATAGACAGGATAGGAATTTATTGATTTAAAAGGGAAGAGAGCAAACTGACAGGTGGGTGCATACCCAGATGGACACATTATTGTGCCCTTTATTATTTTATAGAAATTGGTTCTAAGGGAACATAATAAAACATATGGGGGTACAGACATCAGAAAGTAACTGTACAATCCTAGTACCAGGAACAGGGTACAAGTGGGGCTTGTTGGGAAAGGGAATCTTTTAGGACAACAATTGTAAATTGATTTTTTTCAGAACTGTCAGGAAAAAGGAGGGCTTCAGTATATGCTAGTTCTAACAAATACCCTTTTCAGGGTGACCAGAAGCATTCCCTTGCAGGACCAATAAAGCCAAAGAAATAACCAAGGTATTGCTGCAGGAGATTATACCAAGGTTTGGATGTCCTGCAACAATACCCTTCAACCAGGGAACTCACTTTATTGCAGAGATTGTCCAACAGGTCAGTAAGCATTGGGAATACATTGGAATTAAATCACAGGTTGTAAAACTGGCCCAGGAAGCTGGACTATCCTGGCCACAGTTGTTGCCTTTGGCTCTCCTTAGGAAACCTAGAGCCAAAGAGGGGTTAAGTCTTTCAAAATACTGTACAAAAGGCCTTATGTTGTACAAACAGGATCTCTACCCAGGTAGGGAGTGAAATACTGAGTATGTGGTAAGTCTACAAGAATAGCTTCAGGAAATAGAGAAACTGGTTCTAGGAACTAGAGCCCAAGGCCTTGACAGCTTGATCCCTCAAGTACAATGGGAACTGAAGCCAGCTGGACCCTTAAAATTGTGAATCCAAAGACAGTAATATGGGCTCTTATAATTGTTAGAAATGTTAATTTGATTAAGTGCAGCATTTGATGTAAATGCTTATATATCTCTTGTGGAAAACATCATTGCAGTAATTGTTTGGTATGTGGGCTCTGTATATAGGTGTATATATGTATATTTTGTCATACACGTTGCAAGAAGATCCTGCACGAGATCAAACCAGAGAACAAGGCATGGCATGCCCGAGGAACCGCCTGAAGAAGATGGTCTGACCACAGTGGACTGCGAGGAGAAAGGACCCCTCCGACTAACAATTAAGAAAAATGTATAAACTATGCATTGTAATTAACCTTACAAGATTTGCTTTAGCCTAGGAAGGTAATAGCTACTCGGGCAGTGGCCCAAAATTTTAACCTAACAAATTGTTGGATATGTACGGCCCTCCCCAGAGCAGGGGGGGTGCAAGTCTATGGGGTAGTAGCGCTTAATTGGACAATTCCAAATTGGGTGGAACACAAGGAATGTAAGTATGGAATAGAGGATACATTACAAAAGGGCCCCAAGTTTGATCTGTTGATTACTAATTCCTCTAAATCTGTCTTCGTGGATAAGGAAAATGATAGCGAAATTAGTGTGAAAGTCGGGTGGCGAAATTTAACAGGTATAGGATGTAGTTGGGAATATGGGAATTTGGGAACAGTATCAGGACTCAACGAAAGTACAAGGTGGAAGCAGGGCATAGTGTGCGATCCTAGAACAAGTAAAAATTCATCTTGGCCTATAGATAAGAATGTACTTGGGATTGTGGGAATGGGAACATCTTTCACCCAACAAGAGGGTACGTCTAATCCATGCAGATTACCTTATGGATACTGGTGGTTATGTGGGGATGGGCAGGCACAAAAAGCACTGCCTCCAAATTGATTGGAACATGCACTACCGGATGGATACTTGGTACCTCAGACCATGGTGCATGTGGAAATATCACAGGGACTCTTGAGAGCACCCTGTAGACGGGTGAGGAGAGTACTAAATCCTTTGGTGGAAAAACTTACTGGTTTTCACAGCTTTGTGAGATGGCTCATCACATCTCTTGGAATAAGTGAGCTGGAGAAAGCAATTGTTAATATTTTGTCCACTGTAGAGATAATAGAGAACGCAATCAAAGCGTTACAAGTTGAGATTTCAGTGCTTAGAACAAAATAGAATGGCATTCGATCTCCTAACAGCCAAAGAGGGAGGGGTTTGTGTGATAATTAATCAGAGTTGTTGTGCTTATACTCGAAGGATAGAAACTGATCTACAGGCAATATGGGAGCACACTAAATTACTTCATCAGGTAACGATGGATGACACCTCATTAGGATTCACAGAATTGTGGGAAAAACTTACCAGCTGGTTACCTACCTTTATGTGGCTAAAGCAACTCTTTGTGGCTTGTATTATTATAATCATCTTGCTCATTTTTATGTGTGTTGCGATGAGATGTGCATTATGGATATGTAAAACTTCTGGGGATAGTTATGAGGAATGGAAAAAGCACAAGCTAAGGCAGAGAGTGGAAAGCGGGAGTTATTTCAAAACTTCCCTTTTACTGAATGGAGCAATTTAGCAAAAGAATTTGCTAGGTTCAAGAAAAAGGGGGAATTGAGTAAGGAAAGGACAAGATAAGGATTAACTCTTGTTTAGGAATGTAGGTAAGCAGGATGTGTGGTCAGATAAGAAAAGGGCATCTGAAAACTCTGTTGACACAAGGAAGGGGTCAGGATCGGATTACTTCTGTCAGAGACAATGGGTCTTCTCCCATGCAAAGGAGACCCCCACTGCTCATGGCGGGACCATATGTTGATAAGTCAGGAATGTAATGAATATGCATGTAAATTCCCTGATTGTGTATTCGTTGGGCCTATATCTGTACCAAGCTTCTTCCTTACGGGGTGCAAGTTTGGAGGAGCTATCCCCCTTGCACCCAGCTTGGTGCCAAATGCTGAATAAAACATACCTGCTTTATAACATAACTCTGGGTTATAGACTTTGATTCCGCGAATCATGACCATGTCTTGAAGTGAAATAGTGGAGAAAAACATTGTCTAACAAACTGTAGAGCCATTGTTAATAATATGCAATCTGTAACAAGGCTAACTGTTGTATAGAGCTCTCACAGCATGAGTGTTCTTTTCAGCAAGACTACAGGCGGCAGCAGGCTTAAGAATGAGACAAACAAGCGTCTGCCTTGAATTTTCATACAGAATTTTTTTCCTGGAGTGTTGATAAAACCAATCAGAGCTATTTCCTTTGGCAAACTGAAACTGAGGAGTTCAAGTAATGATTGTGAAAGATTTATTTATGTGTATGTGCGATTACATTATGTTTCAACACATACTTATGTCTTGAAATGGATTTTACTTTTTGCTTATAGATATGGAATGACAGGGCATTTTACAGGAAATGGATCAAGATTTGTCTTTTTTCTCTTCTCGAAAGTGAAAGTTTCTTTGTTATCACATGTGATTTGCTTGTCTGGTTTTTCTCTAGAACAGAGACCTTAATCCTGTGAGTTCTGGTCTAGTGGTTGGTGCCCCTGCCCATGGCGGGCATTGAAGCAAGATGATCTTTGAGGTCCTTTTCAACCCAGGCCGTTCTATTATTCGCTTACTGACCTCTTGTGGTAGTTGCAGGCATGAAACCCTAACAGGATCAGACCCTTAGATTTTTTTTTTATCTGAAACTTTTATTTGAATCTTGTACGTCAGTGTATGTTAAATATATATGGCATTTGAATAGAAGCTGCAGTTGGATCGTACAAATTCATCTTATTATTGGCTGTAAAATAGCTTATTTTATAAGTAAAAGATCTAAAATTCCTTAAAATTCTCAAGTGAAGTTCCAGTGGATATAATGGCCCTAAATTATTGATACACAGCTCCAGGTTTTTATTACATTTTCTGATTTACCTTTTCCATAAGGTAGGAGCTTTGTGTTTTAACTGTGCAAAAGTCAACACCTCATTTAGAACATGAGTTGGAGAGAGATGCTATTTCACATTAGGTAATGCTAAGCTATCACTGTTTCCTTCCTCATGTGCCTGTCTTTGGAAGCTTTCTTCTGTTTGAGTTCTATATTCATTTCTTTGATGCTGCTTTGAGGCTAAGAAGCAACTGCAGTAAGAGAGTTAAAATAAGAAGTTGTTGAAGTAAATTAAAATTTAAGCTGAGAAAACTGCTGATTCTTTTTTTTTTTTTTTCCCCATGCACAACTTAGCAGAAGTTGGATCCCTTCTGCTTCAGATTAGTCAGTCAGTGGCTATTAGAAAAGTTCTTTCAGTTTTTGTACTCTGTATGAAGGTCAGTTTTGTCGTTTGTCCTTGACAACTTCTGTAGTTATTTCATTCAGTGATTAGTTTTAGCAGAATAATACAGAAAATTGTGTACAACAGTTAACCGTGATGTGACATTAGAAGGGGAGAAAAAACGTTGGCTGCAAAAAAAACTTGAGTGTCATAAGCAGCTATTTATCAAAAATCCTTACAGTTTGGTATTTTGGAGCAAGGCAAGAGTTGGAGGTACAGAAGGACAGGAGAAACAGTGATAATTTGCCCACAACATCAGCAAAAACTGGAGCCCTTCAGAATGCTTGAAATGCTTCACGTTTGGCTGTAAACTTCAAAAAATATGCTACTTTGTAAGTAGGTGGAAGGTAAATAGCATTTTTTAAACATGTACCAAAATACCAACATCTTATCAGAATCCTGAAGTACTTTATTTCTGAAACACCAACTGTGGCTATAGAAACCCATCATTACACTGAATTGCTTTTCCTTTGAACAATAATTTGGAAAATATTTATTTCTCCCTTTCTGAGTGTAGCCTGTGATGCAATGAATATCACACTGGAGTGGGCAGGTGTACTTAGTCTATCAGAGTGTTTATTTCCAAACATCTGTTGTTGTTATACTCACCAGGGTGTAGCAGGTGCTGACTGCTACACTTAGAGTTTTGCCTCTTTGGTGCCCAGCCGTATGGAAACTGCTGAATCATGACCTGAACCTCGGATTGATGATCTGAGACAAGCCCTGGAGTCAGCCCTGGAGTCAGCCCTAGGAGCGCAGGCGAAGGCAATTCAGCTGTACTGCTGGAAGGGGTGGAGCTTGGCTCCACCTCTCCTAGACCCCATTTAAGAGCTGACTACCAATACAGAAGGATCTCTTTTTGGAAATCCTTCCTCTGGAGTTTTGCAGCAAGCCCAGGACAAGGGTAAGCCCTTTATCTATTTTTTTTGGTGTAATAACCTGCTTAGCCAAACTCTCTCATGTATTTCTTAATTATAACACCTGTATATTCATTGATTATACACCAGTGTAAATATTCTGTCTGTGAGAGCAGGGGGAATGTTTTGCTGGTTGTAGGTGAGCAGAAAGAGGAAAAATGTGGCTTTCTCAAGATACACCACTTCTGCTAACAAGAAAACGTGTTGACCCTTCTTTGAGAATGAAATGTTGTCTGAAAGGAGGTGAGCAGTGATTTTAATAATGAGAGTTTAGGGAATGGTCAAACTTGCAGCTGGATAAAATCTGCTTTGTCAGTTGAGGGAAGAAGGTTTTGGTTACTCACTTACTGGTGTTTCTTTTCCTGCTAGAAGGACTGTAACTGTCTTATAGGAGTAATGCAAACAAGTAGTGTGATTTTTTTAAAAAGGGAAACAAAACTTGTAATCAGGTTTTTCTTACACTGGTGAGGTGTTTTTCAGCTCATTCTGAATAATGTGACCTATGAATAATAGATATGATTAATTAGTAAAGCACTAGCATTCAGTAGTAGGAATGCTGTTCCTACATTTCTGTCTTGTGCTTTGCAGGGCATTTCAGCACGCTGTTTACCTTAGCCAATATGCTTCTCGCCTTAAAGAGATTCTTTGCATTGTCACTTTCTGTAATCTCTGTGCCAATGGCAGAGCAGCCTGCTGGGGACAGCAGTTCTGTGTCAGGAATTGCTTTCTGTCTATCAGAGAGGAGCGGGTGCAAGAGGGAGCTGGGAGTCCCTGTTCAGGAGGGTGAAGGGACAGCAGGAGGGAGCGGCGGCTGGAAGGCTGTTGATTGCTGGTTGCCCGATTTTGCACAAAGTGAGGCTGTTGGCAAGGTGGCTTAAGCTGTAGCATTTAAAAGCGCCAACTTCCTTTACTTACTACTGTGTGTTTTCTTGGTGTGCCACAATGCTGTGTATATAGGAGTACAAGAGGCAATCTTGTCAATTCTGCAGCTTGTCATGCTTGAAAACATAGCAACAAATAGCACCTTCTGTTAAGCTTCCCCAGAGAAATGGTTGTATTTCCACATAAGAAATGAATAAGGGAGCATGTAAAATGAATTAAAGTGTATTGCAACTGTGGACAGCACACAAGGAAAAATGGGAAAGTTGCACCCAGGCAGTAGAACAAGTATAGAGGCTGGAGTGAGAAAGTTCTGACATCCTCCTGCATCATGGACTTTACTTGTTGCAGATATAAATGTAAAAAGTGTGAGGAGAGAGATCTGTATTCTGCAGCATTACACTCAAAATATGAACTTATGGGAAATTCCTGAAGCGCGGTGTTAATGGAACAAGCCACTGCATTAGCATCACTGGATGCCTGTGTGACAATTTGCTGTCATTTCTGTGCCAGCCCACCTCTGTTACTGCCTGCACTCCCAGCACAGCAGCTGAACGTGCTCAGGTGATCTCTTACTGGCTCTTGGAAGCTGAGGGTATTCACAGTGACCTGGCCACTTCCCTGGCTGGGCTAGGTTTCCCTGGTCAGCTGGAATATGGCCAGGCTTCTGGGCAGTCATTGAAATAACAACATGAAGTGATACTAAGAAATTATCAGATGTTAAAATTTCTGTTTTAATCAGAGAGTTCAAAAGCACAGTTGTGCAAAGAGGGAGCTGATTGTGCTCCTTCAATGGTGAAAGAAATGCCAGGAAAGGGCTGAGTGGCTAAAATAAGAATTGCGTGCATAGTTGGCTGTTCTTTGTGCACAGGACTGACTGCCATGTGCTGGGAAGTGCAGTGCTGAGTGGTGTAGTTGTGGTACTTTGGATGTTGGCATTACCACATGCACCTAACAAGGACCCCCAAATTTTGGGCTAAGAGGAAGGAATGATCTCCTTGTTAGTGCTCAGGCACCGAATGATAAAATCCTGTTGGTGTTGGTCACAGTGTGGACACCTCAGACAAGCGAAGGTTTGTAGCTGTTAACTGAACACCACTGATGGCTCTACTATGCAAATTGAGCATGAAATGGGCAGTGTGGAAATGGTTAATGGGGCTATGGAGGCAGATCTTAAATGCTGTTCTTAGGCATGTTCCACTGAAGAAGCAGTGGCACCAGGGAGAGAGGAGAGCGAGGGAACTGAATGTAGAGAGTTTGATCTGGTTTTGCTGGCCTAAAGCTCTTGCAGCACATAGCCAATGTTTACAAGTTTTTCTCGGTTAGCTTCTGGGAAACTGAAATACCCTGGAACTGTTAGGCCTTGACTGGGGATCCACCTGTGCAAAGAGCAGATCATTGTAGCAGCAGAAGTAGTACGCAGCCTTTCAGAGTTCCTCTGTACTTGGTATAAGATCCATTTTGTTTGCTGGCCCAGTATAACAGCAGTGCTAAAATAAAAGCAGATAAAAGAAAGCCTTACACATGGCACCAAATGTTAATGTGACAATAAAGAATTAATCAACCACAATTAAACAGGCAGTGATGTCTTTGCAGAATTAGCAGATATAATTTGGAGAAGCTGTGAATATATTGCATTTTTGTGTCTTATCTTGGAGATTTTAAAGATAGGGATAACGCTAGCTGTGACCCTGCTTGTAGAGATCAGCCTGCGGCCTTTTGGAAGGTTTTGTGCTGAGCAAGTCAGTCTGAGAGGAGTATTGGTGAGGGGTGAAGAAATAGGTGGAACAGGACTGGGGGATGTCCCAGCAGTGGGTTTCTACCTCAGCAGAGCTGAATGGCTGTTCTGATTGATTTGTTTTAACTTCCATGAGTCTTACACTAACTAGAGAAATGAGGAGCCCGTGTAGAAAGGAAAGTGCCACATTTTATGGTGCTCTGAACTGTTGTTAACCTGGAACGCTTCCTTTTTGATGGGGAGAGATTTAGTAAGATTTTTTGTTTCCAAATGAGAATGCTTCATAATATACTTCCTTTTCACTGATCTTTCATAGTCCTTGGAAAATTATAAATTAGAATTATAAATTAATATTATTGCTGAAGGGAATATGTAATCATCCTGCGGTTTTATCTGCATATAGAATTTTCTAAGCATCTATGTACATGTTTCTTTTTGACACAGATGTTGTGGCATGGAACATAGATTTGGATGTATCTTTAGTCAGGTGCAGGGACATGTAATGCTCCTCTTAGGTGTCATGCTGATAGGAGCAACAGAAAACAGTAGACAGGTAACTTTTTAAAGGGTTGCATGCTTTTTATTTTTTGTATTTTTATTCTTTATTTTTCATTCATAGTCATAGAACCATTAACCAGACAAAATCACTATTTGCCACCTGGACTTTCTGTGAGCAACTTTGTCCGCGTGCCTACCTCGAGCATTCCTGCCACAAGCAGCTTAGTACTATCTCAAATTCAGGCATTGAAAATCAGTATGAAGCATCCATAAGACCCCTGCAGAGTAATGGTGAGAATTACCCTGGCACCCTCCTTTGGAAAGCTGAAGCATCTGTAAGCTCTTAAGCTGTGCCATAACTCCTCCTGTTGTGCTGACTCGGCTCTCCCTGTCTTTTGTGTAGGAGAGCTGGACTTGCATCCTTTCCTATTTCCTGCCTATCTGCTCCCCACTTTGCACGTGGCCCAGTGAGCCTTTTGTTCCTCACACCCAGATTTGCATATATGGATAAGGGCATCTCTTTATGTACGTTTATTTTCTGCTTGTGGTGTCAGGCTGAGTGACAGCTCACAACTGAACTTGTGGCTAGCGAAACACACAATAGCTGGAGGTGCAGTTCTGTATGTCACTAAAACATGAGCTTCATTGCTGCCATGAGCAAAGAAACAGAGTTTCTGTGTTTTATTTCTGTGTTTGGCTGAGCGGTGAGAGCAGGGCAAGGAGACTGATTTGGACATGCTGCTTTCAAAATACAGTGCTGTTTATATAGCAGTGCTTCTTATGTGCAAAATTCTGTAACTGTGAGATATAAATTGATTCTTTGGAATCTGTTTAGTTGACATGTGCTGGTTTCTTTCTCCTACTGAGTCCTTCCAGCATGCTTCTGTGCATAGCTGTGGCCTTTGCCACAGCCCATTCCAGTGCTTGACCGCTCTTTCAGAAAAGTAGTATTTTCTAATGTCCAGCCTAAATCTCCTTCTTCCTCTGTTGTGTTTCACACTCTGCAAGCTGTGAATTGCCAGGGAACAGTTCAATGTGCTCTGGAGTTCAGGGGGACAAACTACCAACGAAAACCATGTGGTTTCAAACCTCACAAGCTCAGAAAAATGAGAGATGAGCAGTGCTCTGCCTGGTGCAGGACATCATATGATCTGCAATGTTTCTTCGGAACATATAGCATTTTCCCATATGCTTCTGCCGCCAAAATGGGACTTTGGCTCTCCAAAATAAGACATTTTCTCCCAGAAATACCAGGACTCTTAGAAATACCTCACGTTTCATCTCAAGAATACTGCTTTCCACTCCTCAAGATCACACTGACTCCCATCACAATGGCCTTTTCTCCCACATACACCAGCTTTCTCCCAAATACACGACATTTTCTCCCACATACACCCGTTTTCTCCCAAAGATGGGACATATTCTCCCAGAAATGCCAGCTTATTCTTTAAAAAACGGCCTTTTTTCCCCAAAATACCAGCTTTCTCACAAACACCTGTCATTTTCCAACCAAGTCTGCTACTATCTCCCAGAAACAGCCGGTTTCCGAGAAATACCTGACGTTTGCTCTCCCAAATACTACTTGACACTCCTCCAGAGGACATTGTCTCCCCTATTTACCACGTTGTCTCCCCAAGAGACCACTTGGCACACCAAAAAGACCACCGTTGCTCTCCAGTACAAGATCTTCTTTCCCACCGGTTCCCACTTTTCTCCCCCAGCTATGTCATTTCCTCCCAGAAATGCCACTTTTCCCTTGGAAATTTCACCTTCTCTTCCAAAAAGAGGAGATTTGCTCCCAGAAATACCCCTTCTCTTACAACTGCCACACGCTTTCTCCCCAAAAAGCCTCCATGACAATGCCAAATGGGACACTTGCAGCCAAGAAGAGGACACCTTCTCTCAGAAAGACCACTTTTCTCCCCAAGAGAGGAGATTTTCTCCCAGTTGGATGACATTTGCTGTAAGAAAGACCCGATTTCTTCCCTCAAGAGGACATTGTCTTTCCCACTGAGGACATTTTCTCCCAGAAGTGCCGCTACTCTGTGAAACACCTCCATTTCCTCCCAAATCTACTCCATGACACGCCTCAGGATGACACTTACTCCCCGATTTGGGGCATTTTCTCCCAGAAATACCACTTCTCTCCCAAAGGGATGGCCTTTTCCCTCTCTAGCATCTGTTTCCTCACCAATACCTGGCATTTTCTCCCAGAAACACCAGCTTTCTCACAGATACATCACCTTCCCCCCCCCACATCAGTCCTCTTCTCCCAGAAATACCAGGACTCTGCTGAATATTTCCCATTTCCTCCGGAACATACAGAATTACACTCCGCAAGAGGACAGTTTCTTTCAGAAATGTGGCATTTTATCACAGATACACCATTTCTATGCCCAGTAGAGCTCCTTTTCTCCCAGAAATAGCACTGCTCTTAGGAAGAGCTCCCATTTTCTAACCAAAATGCTGCTTTACACTCCTCAAGATCACACTTACCCCCATCAAGATGGCAGTGTCACAGAAATACCAGCTTCTGCCCCCAAAATGGGACTTTGGCTCTCCAAAACAAGACATTTTCTCCCAGAAATACCAGGACTCTTAGAAATACCTCACGTTTCATCTCAAGAATACTGCTTTCCACTCCTCAAGATCACACTGACTCCCATCACAATGGCCTTTTCTCCCACATACACCAGCTTTCTCCCAAATACACGACATTTTCTCCCACATACACCCGTTTTCTCCCAAAGATGGGACATATTCTCCCAGAAATGCCAGCTTATTCTTTAAAAAACGGCCTTTTTTTTCCCAAAATACCAGCTTTCTCACAAACACCTGTCATTTTCCAACCAAGTCTGCTACTATCTCCCAGAAACAGCCGGTTTCCGAGAAATACCTGACGTTTGCTCTCCCAAATACTACTTGACACTCCTCCAGAGGACATTGTCTCCCCTATTTACCACGTTTTCTCCCCAAGAGACCACTTGGCACACCAAAAAGACCACCGTTGCTCTCCAGTACAAGATCTTCTTTCCCACCGGTTCCCACTTTTCTCCCTCAGCGATGTCATTTCCTCCCAGAAATGCCACTTTTCCCTTGGAAATTTCACCTTCTCTTCCAAAAAGAGGAGATTTGCTCCCAGAAATACCCCTTCTCTTACAACTGCCACACGCTTTCTCCCCAAAAAGCCTCCATGACAATGCCAAATGGGACACTTGCAGCCAAGAAGAGGACACCTTCTCTCAGAAAGACCACTTTTCTCCCCAAGAGAGGAGATTTTCTCCCAATTGGATGACATTTGCTGTAAGAAAGACCTGTTTTCTTCCCTCAAGAGGACATTGTCTTTCCCACTGAGGACATTTTCTCCCAGAAGTGCCGCTACTCTGTGAAACACCTCCATTTCCTCCCAAATCTACTCCATGACACGCCTCAGGATGACACTTACTCCCCGATTTGGGGCATTTTCTCCCAGAAATACCACTTCTCTCCCAAAGGGATGGCCTTTTCCCTCTCTAGCATCTGTTTCTTCACCAATACCTGGCATTTTCTCCCAGAAACACCAGCTTTCTCACAGATGCATCACCTCCTCCCCCCCACATCAGACCTCTTCTCCCAGAAATACCAGGACTCTGCTGAATATTTCCCATTTCCTCCGGAACATACAGCATTACACTCCGCAAGAGGACAGTTTCTTTCAGAAATGTTGCATTTTATCACAGATACACCATTTCTATGCCCAGTAGAGCTCCTTTTCTCCCAGAAATAGCACTGCTCTTAGCAAGAGCTCCCATTTTCTAACCAAAATGCTGCTTTACACTCCTCAAGATCACACTTACCCCCATCAAGATGGCAGTGTCACAGAAATACCAGCTTCTGCCCCCAAAATGGGACTTTGGCTCTCCAAAACAAGACATTTTCTCCCAGAAATACCAGGACTCTTAGAAATACCTCACGTTTCATCTCAAGAATACTGCTTTCCACTCCTCAAGATCACACTGACTCCCATCACAATGGCCTTTTCTCCCACATACACCAGCTTACTCCCAAATACACGACATTTTCTCCCACATACACCCGTTTTCTCCCAAAGATGGGACATATTCTCCCAGAAATGCCAGCTTATTCTTTAAAAAACGGCCTTTTTTTCCCAAAATACCAGCTTTCTCACAAACACCTGTCATTTTCCAACCAAGTCTGCTACTATCTCCCAGAAACAGCCGGTTTCCGAGAAATACCTGACGTTTGCTCTCCCAAATGCTACTTGACACTCCTCCAGAGGACATTGTCTCCCCTATTTACCACGTTTTCTCCCCAAGAGACCACTTGGCACACCAAAAAGACCACCGTTGCTCTCCAGTACAAGATCTTCTTTCCCACCGGTTCCCACTTTTCTCCCTCAGCGATGTCATTTCCTCCCAGAAATGCCACTTTTCCCTTGGAAATTTCACCTTCTCTTCCAAAAAGAGGAGATTTGCTCCCAGAAATACCCCTTCTCTTACAACTGCCACACGCTTTCTCCCCAAAAAGCCTCCATGACAATGCCAAATGGGACACTTGCAGCCAAGAAGAGGACACCTTCTCTCAGAAAGACCACTTTTCTCCCCAAGAGAGGAGATTTTCTCCCAGTTGGATGACATTTGCTGTAAGAAAGACCTGTTTTCTTCCCTCAAGAGGACATTGTCTTTCCCACTGAGGACATTTTCTCCCAGAAGTACCGCTACTCTTTGAAACACCTCCATTTCCTCCCAAATCTACTCCATGACACGCCTCAGGATGACACTTACTCCCCGATTTGGGGCATTTTCTCCCAGAAATACCACTTCTCTCCCAAAGGGATGGCCTTTTCCCTCTCTAGCATCTGTTTCCTCACCAATACCTGGCATTTTCTCCCAGAAACACCAGCTTTCTCACAGATGCATCACCTCCTCCCCCCCACATCAGACCTCTTCTCCCAGAAATACCAGGACTCTGCTGAATATTTCCCATTTCCTCCGGAACATACAGCATTACATTCCGCAAGAGGACAGTTTCTTTCAGAAATGTGGCATTTTATCACAGATACACCATTTCTATGCCCAGTAGAGCTCCTTTTCTCCCAGAAATAGCACTGCTCTTAGCAAGAGCTCCCATTTTCTAACCAAAATGCTGCTTTACACTCCTCAAGATCACACTTACCCCCATCAAGATGGCAGTGTCACAGAAATACCAGCTTCTGCCCCCAAAATGGGACTTTGGCTCTCCAAAACAAGACATTTTCTCCCAGAAATACCAGGACTCTTAGAAATACCTCACGTTTCATCTCAAGAATACTGCTTTCCACTCCTCAAGATCACACTGACTCCCATCACAATGGCCTTTTCTCCCACATACACCAGCTTACTCCCAAATACACGACATTTTCTCCCACATACACCCGTTTTCTCCCAAAGATGGGACATATTCTCCCAGAAATGCCAGCTTATTCTTTAAAAAACGGCCTTTTTTTCCCAAAATACCAGCTTTCTCACAAACACCTGTCATTTTCCAACCAAGTCTGCTACTATCTCCCAGAAACAGCCGGTTTCCGAGAAATACCTGACGTTTGCTCTCCCAAATGCTACTTGACACTCCTCCAGAGGACATTGTCTCCCCTATTTACCACGTTTTCTCCCCAAGAGACCACTTGGCACACCAAAAAGACCACCGTTGCTCTCCAGTACAAGATCTTCTTTCCCACCGGTTCCCACTTTTCTCCCTCAGCGATGTCATTTCCTCCCAGAAATGCCACTTTTCCCTTGGAAATTTCACCTTCTCTTCCAAAAAGAGGAGATTTGCTCCCAGAAATACCCCTTCTCTTACAACTGCCACACGCTTTCTCCCCAAAAAGCCTCCATGACAATGCCAAATGGGACACTTGCAGCCAAGAAGAGGACACCTTCTCTCAGAAAGACCACTTTTCTCCCCAAGAGAGGAGATTTTCTCCCAGTTGGATGACATTTGCTGTAAGAAAGACCTGTTTTCTTCCCTCAAGAGGACATTGTCTTTCCCACTGGGATATTTTCTCCCAGAAGTACCGCTACTCTTTGAAACACCTCCATTTCCTCCCAAATCTACTCCATGACACGCCTCAGGATGACACTTACTCCCCGATTTGGGGCATTTTCTCCCAGAAATACCACTTCTCTCCCAAAGGGATGGCCTTTTCCCTCTCTAGCATCTGTTTCCTCACCAATACCTGGCATTTTCTCCCAGAAACACCAGCTTTCTCACACATACATCACCTCCTCCCCCCCACATCAGATGTTCCCTCCCAGAAATATGGCATTTGATCACAGATATACTCTTTTCAGGGAATACCAGGTTTCATAATAATACCTCATAATTTATCCATGAAGTTCGTTAGCAAGGTGACACTTTCACCCTAAATAGGAGATTTTCTCTCAGAAATGCATGCTTCCCCCTCACAGAACGGCATCTTCTCCCCAAATTAGGACAAAATTTCGGGGTATCTTCCTGAAATACCACATTTCTCCAATCCAATGACATTATCTCTACGGAGAGTTTGCAGTTGCTGCTTGTTAAATCGCTTTTCTCCCCGAATACCACTTTCAGACTTCAACAGCGGTCTTGTCTTTCTCTCTCGGATGCCGAGAAAGGGCGACTTCAGCCGGATGCTTCTCTCGGACGAGCGGCTTCTTCTGCGCACATCCCAAAGGAGCGGTTCTGACTTCTCCTTGTGTCCATGCATTCTGCACTACACTTCTCTCTCATTCTTAACCCTTGATTCCTAGGGACATTTCGTTTTTGTGTCTTTATCCGATGCTACACTTCAGCATTCTGTGACGAACAGAGTAGAAGGGAAAAGCCCCTCTAACAAGGCAGCTAGAAGTTCCAGGAGAGACACACGTTGTGCTTTCAGAGAGGACGTTACAGAAAGTTGAGAGATGTGGATTCTTTCCTGCGGAGAAAAAGCCCCGTGTGTTCAGGAAATGCAGTATTCTGAAATCGCACGTTCTCAGCATAGCAATTTCGCTATTTCGCTCTCGTGGGTGGACAGCGCCACTCTCTGTTTACCGCTTCGGAGAGTTTGCAGTTGCTGGCCAAGAAATCGCGGTTCTCCCTGAATGCCGCTTTGTGCCTTCAGCAGCGGTCTCGTCTCTCTCGCATGCCGAGAAAGAGCGACTTCAGCCGGATGCTTTTCTAGGACGAGCGGCTTCTTCTGCGCACATCGCAAAGGAGCGGTTCTGTCTTCTCCTTGTGTCCATGCATTCTGCACTACGCTTCTCTCTCATTCTTATGCCTTTCCTTTTATTCCTAGGGACATTTCGTTTTTCTCTGCTTTTCCGATGCTACACTTCAGCATTCTGTGACGAACAGAGTAGAAGGGAAAAGCCCCTCTAATAAGGCAGCTAGAAGTTCCAGGAGCGACACACATTGTGCTTTCAGAGAGGACGTTAGAGAAAGTCGAGAGATGTGGATTCTTTCCTGAGGAGAAAAAAAACCCTGTTTTCAGGCAATGCAGTATGCAGAATTCACACGTTCTCGGCATCACAGTTCCGTTATTTCGCTCACGAACGTTGTGAGAATCCTTCTTTGTTTTTTGACTCAAAGCTTGCTTCCTGAGGAATTTCTTGTGATAAGACTCTGATTGATTTGTTGAGGAGGCAAGTGATGGGTGCTACCGTGTGAAAATTGACATCCCTCTGGGAACATTTGAAAGCCCCTTCCTCCAGAGCTGCTTACCTCCGGAAGAGAGTGCTCAGGAGTGTTTACTGGCTGAAGATCTGGCCTGTGACTCAATAGCTCCAGCCTGGTAGGGGAAAATTGGGGAATGGTACCATCGTGTCCTGTGAAAAACAGGATGCAGATGGGCATCCCTGCTCCCTCTTATCTGCTGGCACGGCCCGGAAGGTGGGAACAATGGAGTTTCTGCTGAGATCCCAGAGCCAGAAGCTGTCACTCCAAGGAGAGCTGACTCAACCACTTTGGATTGGAGCTGTCACTCCAAAGACAGCTGACTCGACCACTTTGAAAGCATTGAAAAGGAGCCATCATCACCATGGTCGTCGTCGCCATCGTCGTTGTCAACAGAACAACAATGCCCGATGACCCACCACTATTGAAGATCAAAGGCTGAACTACGAACCTCGCTGGATCCATGGTGGTGACTATGTCCCTCTTGCTTCCTATAAAGACTCCTTGCTTCTTCTTTCTTACCTTTTCTATCGCCCTCCTTCCCTTCCCCATTACCCTAATTCATAATAGCGTCCGTCCTCCCCTTCACCATCTCCCTAATTAACATCTGTAATAAACTGGTTGGACCAACATTTGAACCGTTGTTCCTTAATCTCACGCTGGGGATATAGATATTAAAAGAACCTCCTCTCCCTCCTGTAAATCGGAGCGAGACATTTTATTTAATGGCGTCACGGACAGGATCCCCACCATGAGAGTGTTGTCCTTGCAGATATAGTCTGAAACTTTCTTTGTGTATACCTCCTGGAGCTGCATGGAGCGATATTTTTGAAAATTTAAACGTGAGTCCTTCTCCAGGAAGACCGCTCCGTATTCTGAAACTTTACTTTTTATGTGTATACCTCTCGAGGACGTATGAATTAATTTTGATTACGTGTGTGCCTCCTCGGGAAGACCCTTTCTGCATTCTGTGATTTAAGTATCTTGTAACTTAAGTGTGAAATTTGAACTCTTTTTGTGCTTCCCTCAGAGAAAGGGAAGAGTGATTGGAGCATTTGCATTTCTTTAGTAGGTGTTGTGTGCCTCCCTGGGGGGAGGCAAGGAGTTACCTGAGCTTTTGAATACGTATACCTCCCTCTCTCTAAGTGTAGATCTTTCAGCGTATTGAAAAATGAGTGACAGCATTGCCACCAAGAAAAGTGAAGATGTATTATTTGATCTTTTAGAAAAACATGGTGCTCGACCCTCTTTATCAGGTGTGGATTGGGCACGACAGAACTGGTATAACTTGCAGAGTGTTTCGGACCGTATTCATATTTTACAAAATGAGGCTCGTACCCGAGTCGGAAAAGGAAAGTCGTTTATTTGTGTCGTACTCGGGGCTGCTTTAAAAGCTGCCGTGGAGTTCCGAGAGGAAAAGCATTCGGCAGAAACCCAAGCTATACAAGCACTACAGGAATCAGTTAAAGTAACACAAGAACTGGTAAAAACTTTGCAGAATCAAATAGTGAACCTTGAGGAGCAATTAGAAAGAGAGAAACGTAATTCGGCTTTGTTGCAAATGGCTTTTAAGGAACTGTTAACTTCTAAGCATGCCAACAATACTGTCACCCATAGTCTGCCTCAAGAAAAAACTTTTCCTCAGGAGGAACTACAAAGAATAAAGGAAAGGCTAGATAAATTAGAAATGCCAATAGCCCCATTGCGCCCTTTGATAAAAACCGAATATACATTCAGTAACAGTGAGGATCTAGATCCTCAGATGAATGTTAAGGAAATTCCCTTCTCAGTCACTGAACTAGCAAAATTGAAAAAAGATTTTAGCTGCTCTCCAAATGAATCTGAAACAGAGTATGTATGGAGGGTTAGCCTCACTGGTGGAGACCAGATTCTGCTAACAGAAAAGGAAGCGGAGGGTTATTGGGGACCAGGAGTATTTTTAACTACTGGCAACAATCGTGCACCCTGGTCCTTAACACAGAGGGCTGCCTATTGGGCAGGTGGTCTCAACCCTTTAGAAAGGGGAGATCCTCTTGCTATTATTGGAACAGTTGATCAGTTAGCAGAGAGTGTTCAAAAGGCTGCTTGTCTCCAAATGATGTATGATAGAAAGCTGCAGCCAAACCATGAGTCACCTATGATGATGCCTGTCGATCCTGAAAGGATGACCGCCCTAATTAGGGGGCTTCCAGAGTCGTTAAAACCTATAGGTATACAACTGCAAGGAAAAATACAGGTAATGCCTCAGGGAGAGAGAGCCCGGGCAGTGTTGGAAGGAACAGTAACCCCCAACCATCTGCAGTCAGGATTCAAAGTATGGACATGGGGGGAGGTTGCCCAAGAGTTAATTAACTATGGAAGAAAATATGGGCCAGTGGTTTCTTCCTCCAGTAAATTTGAGCCTAGGGGAATAAGACTTGCAGCGGTCAGCCTTGCCCCCAGGCCACCTAGCCCAAAGCTCAGTGGGACTGGCAGGGTCTCATTGCCAGTAAAAACTGGTAGGCGAAATATTGATCATAAACGTCATTGTCTCTGGACACTGGGCTGGCTAAAGGGTGTTCCACGAGATCTGATGAATGGATTAGCCACTGTCAAGTTAGAGAAATTAGTTAATTGGTGGCCAGAACAAAAGCTCAGGGATCTTGAGGAAAGCAAAACCCCAGGTCCTGGGGCCTCTCCCAGGGAACCTGAATGGCTATCCAAGCCATTGGAAAAATGATGTCTTCGCCCCTCCCAAGTGAGCGGGGTGGGGGCAGTGAAGGGTGGATGTATTAGAAAGCTCACAACAAAGGGAAACCAGATCCTCGATTTAGCACCTTCTGTCCAAAGGCCTCACCACTCTTGCCAGTTATCCCTGTGAGTCATGATTCAATGGCTGATAAGCCAGGGAAACCCTTTTATCTCCCTGGCCAGACTGTGTCGATTGACTCAGCTAACCTGAGGCCAGTTTCCCTAACCTTAACAGAATCCCTCAACAATTATCCTTGGAATGCTAAAGACACCCCGAAAAAGGAATATGAAATCAACACTTGCTGGATTGTTCCCTCATTTTTTAACCATGTTAACAAAGCTCAAAAAGGGCAAGTTGGTGTCTTGTTTTATTTTACAGAAGATCCCCGTGGGACGTTGATTGGACGCAAAAAAAAAACTTAATAGCTGATTTTAACCATTTGTGTTTTGTGACAGAAATACTGAAGATTTGATCATGCTAGAATACTGAATATACCTCTTGATTACATTTTTTGGTTGCAATAGCATTATGTTTTGTGTTGTCGTGAGTGCGAGTGGTGATTGATATTAGTCCTTGGATCTGTTAAACTTCACAACTGGGTTCAGAGTTTTTTACAGGTCATCCTGGCTTACTGATACTCCCTGCACAGTGATAGCATTTCTGTTGAGCCCTTCTTTGACCCCTTTTTACCAAACTGATTATGATTTGCATGTAACTCCTCCACAGTGTTTCCAAATTCCTAACAAACTGGGAAATGAATCACGAGACCCATCTAATATGTGTTAGATGTGGGCACAAAAGAAATCTATCATAAATCCTTTTGCACTGATGCTTTTCAGTGTCACACCAGTCCAGGAGTTCCATCCAAAATATGGTTGTTGGAAAGTACCTAAGTTTTGATAAGAGATGCATATGTTTCTGGGATTACCCCTCTTTAATGGTTTATACTGTGGGGGGTATCCTACACACACTATCCTGTGAAATGTTCTGTACACTGTAATAATACTTGAATTCATCAAACTAGTATTTATATCTCTCAGCATATGAATTGCTTTGGAAATGCTCACGTGGAGAGTTCTCATGACACTAAATCATCTTAGAAAACATTATGTTTTTGGGGAATTAACTCAAGTGTAATATTGTATGGCTATTCATAAGACCACAACCTCTACTGAAGAATTCCCATCTGGATCCTGGCTTACACTGGGAGTTCCTGGGTGGGGAAAGCAGCTGACACAAATAACTCTATTTGTTTTACTTATTTATTTATTATTATTGGTTATTGTTAAATGTATAGTTATTGCCAAATGAATGGTTGTCTCTTTTCACTTTCTACCTTTTATTCATTATAACATTTGTGTTACCACTCCTGAAGAGTCACTGGGTGGTGTCTGTGGCAAATTGAATGACTCTAATTGTTGTCTAAAGATTGATGATAATGGTAAAGTTGTTAATCAAATTGCCCAGGGTATACGGAAAATAGCCCATGTTCCTGTCCAAACCTGGAAGGGCCTAGACTTTGACTCCTTATCCTGGCTTCCAGGAGGCCCGTGGGTGAAACGTATCCAATTTATCTACTGCGTGTTGTTGCAACTCTTATGTTTGTACCTTGTATGATTCCATGTTTCATTCAACTTATTCAACGAGTTGTATCCTCCATGTACTTTGTAACCACTTCAACTGATGATGAAAAGGTCCAACAGATCAGGGCAACATTTGTAACCAAGCCCAAGAAATCTTTTGTAGTAATTGTGTAACGATTACCTTCCCCTTCTCCCCCTCCTCCTTCCCTCCTGCTTCTTTGCTGGTTTTATTTTCTCCCTTTTCTTTTCCTCACCACCATGGAGGGCCACTTATGCTTCATTTCAAGCAAGCTTTGAGCCACGGGGTGGTGTGAGAATCCTTCTTTGTTTTTTGACTCAAAGCTTGCTTCCTGAGGAATTTCTTGTGATAAGACTCTGATTGATTTGTTGAGGAGGCAAGTGATGGGTGCTACCGTGTGAAAATTGACATCCCTCTGGGAACATTTGAAAGCCCCTTCCTCCAGAGCTGCTTACCTCCGGAAGAGAGTGCTCAGGAGTGTTTACTGGCTGAAGATCTGGCCTGTGACTAAATAGCTCCAGCCTGGTAGGGGAAAATTGGGGAATGGTACCATCGTGTCCTGTGAAAAACAGGATGCAGATGGGCATCCCTGCTCCCTCTTATCTGCTGGCACGGCCTGGAAGGTGGGAACAATGGAGTTTCTGCTGAGATCCCAGAGCCAGAAGCTGTCACTCCAAGGAGAGCTGACTCAACCACTTTGGATTGGAGCTGTCACTCCAAAGACAGCTGACTCGACCACTTTGAAAGCATTGAAAAGGAGCCATCATCACCATGGTCGTCGTCGCCATCGTCGTTGTCAACAGAACAACAATGCCCGATGACCCACCACTATTGAAGATCAAAGGCTGAACTACGAACCTCGCTGGATCCATGGTGGTGACTATGTCCCTCTTGCTTCCTATAAAGACTCCTTGCTTCTTCTTTCTTACCTTTTCTATCGCCCTCCTTCCCTTCCCCATTACCCTAATTCATAATAGCGTCCGTCCTCCCCTTCACCATCTCCCTAATTAACATCTGTAATAAACTGGTTGGACCAACATTTGAACCATTGTTCCTTAATCTCACGCCGGGGATACAGATATTAAAAGAACCCTCCTGTAAATCGGAGCGAGACACACGTCTAAAGTGGCACTCGCAGTGAACCGCTACGGAGAGTTTGCAGTTGCTGGCCGAGAAATCGCGGTTCTCCCAGAATGCCGCTTTGTGCCTTCAGCAGCGGTCTCGTCTCTCTCGCATGCCGAGAAAGAGCGACTTCAGCCGGATGCTTTTCTCGGACGAGCGGCTTCTTCTGCGCACATCGCAAAGGAGCGGTTCTGTCTTCTCCTTGTGTCCATGCATTCTGCACTACGCTTCTCTCTCATTCTTATGCCTTTCCTTTTATTCCTAGGAATTCAGCATAATGCATTGCCTGAAAACAGGGTTTTTTTTCTCCGCAGGAAAGAATCCACATCTCTCGACTTTCTCTAACGTCCTCTCTGAAAGCACAATGTGTGTCTCTCCTGGAACTTCTAGCTGCCTTATTAGAGGGGCTTTTCCCTTCTACTCTGTTCGTCACAGAATGCTGAAGTGTAGCATCAGAAAAACAGAGCAAAACGAAATGTCCCTAGGAATCAAGGGTTAAGAATGAGAGAGAAGCGTAGTGCAGAATGCATGGACACAAGGAGAAGTCAGAACCGCTCCTTTGGGATGTGCGCAGAAGAAGCCGCTCGTCCGAGAGAAGCATCCGGCTGAAGTCGCCCTTTCTCGGCATCCGAGAGAGAAAGACAAGACCGCTGTTGAAGTCTGAAAGTGGTATTCGGGGAGAAAAGCGATTTAACAAGCAGCAACTGCAAACTCTCCGTAGAGATAATGTCATTGGATTGGAGAAATGTGGTATTTCGGGAAGATACCCCGAAATTTTGTCCTAATTTGGGGAGAAGATGCCGTTCTGTGAGGGGGAAGCATGCATTTCTGAGAGAAAATCTCCTATTTAGGGTGAAAGTGTCATCTTGCTAACGAACTTCATGGATAAATTATGAGGTATTTTTATGAAACCTGGTATTCCCTGAAAAGAGTATATCTGTGATCAAATGCCATATTTCTGGGAGGGAACATCTGATGTGGGGGGGAGAAAGTGATGTATGTGTGAGAAAGCTGGTGTTTCTGGGAGAAAATGCCAGGTATTGGTGAGGAAACAGATGCTAGAGAGGGAAAAGGCTATCCCTTTGGGAGAGAAGTGGTATTTCTGGGAGAAAATGCCCCAAATCGGGGAGTAAGTGTCATCCTGAGGCGTGTCATGGAGTAGATTTGGGAGGAAATGGAGGTGTTTCAAAGAGTAGCGGCACTTCTGGGAGAAAATGTCCTCAGTGGGAAAGACAATGTCCTCTTGAGGGAAGAAAACAGGTCTTTCTTACAGCAAATGTCATCCAATTGGGAGAAAATCTCCTCTCTTGGGGAGAAAAGTGGTCTTTCTGAGAGAAGGTGTCCTCTTCTTGGCTGCAAGTGTCCCATTTGGCATTGTCATGGAGGCTTTTTGGGGAGAAAGCGTGTGGCAGTTGTAAGAGAAGGGGTATTTCTGGGAGCAAATCTCCTCTTTTTGGAAGAGAAGGTGAAATTTCCAAGGGAAAAGTGGCATTTCTGGGAGGAAATGACATCGCTGGGGGAGAAAAGTGGGAACCGGTGGGAAAGAAGATCTTGTACTGGAGAGCAACAGTGGTCTTTTTGGTGTGCCAGGTGGTCTCTTGGGGAGAAAACGTGGTAAATAGGGGAGACAATGTCCTCTGGAGGAGTGTCAAGTAGTATTTGGGAGAGCAAACGTCAGGTATTTCTCAGAAACCGGCTGTTTCTGGGAGATAGTAGCAGACTTGGTTGGAAAATGACAGGTGTTTGTGAGAAAGCTGGTATTTTGGGAAAAAAAAAGGCCGTTTTTTAAAGAATAAGCTGGCATTTCTGGGAGAATATGTCCCATCTTTGGGAGAAAACGGGTGTATGTGGGAGAAAATGTCGTGTATTTGGGAGAAAGCTGGTGTATGTGGGAGAAAAGGCCATTGTGATGGGAGTCAGTGTGATCTTGAGGAGTGGAAAGCAGTATTCTTGAGATGAAACGTGAGGTATTTCTAAGAGTCCTGGTATTTCTGGGAGAAAATGTCTTGTTTTGTTTTATTGTTTTTAATATTTATATATTTTTTATGTTGCAATTTCAAGGAAACACTTCGATAGAAATTGCTTTTAATTCTTTTGGCATACATAGAAGATGCGAAAATGCACATCATATTTTCACATGAATGTAGTAACACAAAAAAAGTTCAAAGCAGTAACTGATACACTCAATTATAAAAGCTGCCCTTCCTGTGCAAGAAATGTAACTCAGCCCTTGGGCTAGATGCCATTCTGTGTCATTGATGTAAACCTGGCGGACGGTACAAATACTCTGAATTTAAAATGGCATGACTAAAAATGGAGTCTTTCCTCTAGCTTTTAAGTTTTAAGAAACATAAAACATGTACGTATGCTTGGCAACTTTTCCTTTCATTATATACAAAAGTGACTCTCTCTAAAATAACTGTCAAACTAAGAGGGACTGTCAGAAACCTATCACAGGAGGTAATCTATTTGCTCAGGTTGCTGAAGAGCAATGAAAAAGTAGATATTGAGTTTCAGTTTTCAGCACATACATTAAAGTCCCATGCCTGTAATTAGGTCTCCTACCTTCCAAATAGAATTTTAAAAAAGTTTGATACATGATTATTTTAAATTATTTTTCTATAATTGGTTAGTGGTATTGTGGAACACATATTTAAGGATTAATGATGAGAAAGATTAGAAATCCAAAAAGTGTAAAATTCCATGCAAACTCAATTAAGTTTCAAGGACATTTCCATCAGAAAGAATGGAAATGAAGAAAGAACGGAGCCCCCAGGCTGATTGTTGAGTGAGAATTACTGCTTACCCAGCATCCGTTTGCTTCATCAAATGTCCCCCATCTGCTCACAGAAACCTCTCTAAGATGCTTTTCTGAAGAATATTTGGCAGCATGTTTCCCAGGGCTGATGCCTAGAGGAGAGGGTTACATGGAGACTTGCTGTCTATCTTGATGGCAAACCCCTCCTAAGTAGGAATCCAGAGCTGGTGACTCACTTTGTAGTCTTGTATAGGTCTGGGGCAAGACAACATTATGGCAGTGGGGAGATATTCATGGTCAGGCTGGACAGGCCTCTGAGGTCTCTGACCTCTGTGGGTGTCCCTGTTCATTACTGGGGAACTGGACTCAATGGTCTGTAAGAGTCCCTTCCAACTCAAAAAAAAATTCTATGATTCTATGATTCTATGAATATTCCTGGTTTTATTACAAGTACAAATACTGATAAAGCCTACATTCAAATTGTTTATTCCTTGCTTTTGGAGAAGCTAAAACACTAGCACTAAGAGTTTTAATCAACGTAGATAATAGCTTGTCAGTTGTTATGCACAGTGGTACGTGCACCCAGTTTGAAATTTCAGTGCCATTAATGTTTTTAATTTTTTAAGTGATATGACACAGTACATGCAATCAACAATAATGAACATACCATGGTTCAGGACCCCTGATCTCTCAGCTAGTAATTTAAAATATTTTCATGCGTAGAGACAAGACAAGTATTATGTCCTAAATGGAGTCTAGGTCCCCAGCACTATTTCTCTCTCTATTTGATCCCTAAAAACAACTGTTTTCTTGCCAAAGATTTTGCATCGTTAAATCTCCTTTCTGAAACAATGAATATTGTGTAGTTGCAGGCCACTTTTTCAAACCTGTGGACATTCCCTTTGCTTCTACTTCTTTAAGCAACCTGCAGTTGCAATACACTTTTGCAGTACAGTCTTGAACCTCTTTATTCCTTGTTTTTCAGTCACCATGGGCTGTGTCTGTGCTGTCTTTGTAACCAGGACCAGGGAATGACCTCTTTTCTCCCAGTCAGTTTTCTCAACACATCTACTGGTGTGGATGAAGCAAGCAAAGGCAACAAGAAAAGCAAATACAATTATACTAGCAAGCAGGAGTATCATTTATTATAGATGATAATCACATGTTGGTTTGTCACTAGGTGTGTTTAATCAACAACTTTCTTTTTGAAATAAGAGTGAAGATAAAAGAAAAGTTCAAATAGGATTCCTACATGTCTCGTTTTCATTAAAGATTAGATCTGCTACAACACGATGAACTGAGGATAATATAATGTAACGTCCAAACACTTTTTTTCAAGTAATGTTAACACTGAATGAAAGGTATACAGGCTTCAATGAAATTAGGAAGTTGAGGCCTAGTTGAATGCTATTTGTTGTTGAATGGTATTTGTGACAGTGTTGAAAGAAATGGCTGATGTTATTGTAAAGTTACTGTCTGTCATCTATGAAAAACAGTGTTCTGCACAGGTCTGTGAGTGTTAGAAATGGGCTTTCTTGAAGAGCTGTCTTTATGGAAAAGGAGGCATTGCTTGCAAACTGGTAAATTGGGAAAAAAAAAAGAAAAAAAAAAAAAAAGTAACATTTCTGATTTCCAATTTAGTTATTAGAAAATCCCCATAATCTCTCTTTATATTATATGAATACTCCATGGTGTCCTTGGGATGACAAGATGCCTGTACTGCTATTTAGATATGCACAAATACAACAAATCCATGGGCAGATCTTTCCCCTACTGCATTTTTTTAATGTATTTCTTTATTGCTAAACTAAAAGGAAAATAATAGTAGAAAAAATTCAATCACCTTAATCAGCACATGCAAGTCTTAAAAATCTTTTTCTTGCTCTGTAATACTGAAAAGACCTGATGGGAAATGTTACCTTCCAAATTTTGCTCTGTGTATATGCATTTCCTATTTAAACCCTCACTCAGCAAGAGAAGGAAAAACACTTCTCAGTTTCAGTGTAAGTGCCCCATGGAATTTTCTACAGGAAAAATATCACTTTAGATCTGTCAGACAATAACATTTTATTACCTCAAGGATGTTATCTGAACCTGAGGTCTAATATCTAAATGAACTGCAGTTCAGATTATTTGAGATTTAGCAGAAAGACAGAGGGATGGAAAGTTTCATAGAAAGATTCTATGGGGAGAAGTCTCATTCATTTATTGTGGATAAATATGATGAAAAGGTATTCATATACCAAGTTTTAATAACTGTACGGTTAACAGGAGGAACAGTAGACAGCTTTGAGCAGTAGCTGACATACAGAACAGGAGAGTTGGAAGAGTAATATTTCCAAGAAGATTAATTTAATTTAAAGGCAGAATGTTTTTTGGCTATTGGAAAGTTCTCTGTTGTGTCGAGCAAAAGGATATATATACTGGCTGAAAATAAACCTGTAAAAGTGAGGTAATGCATTTACTAAAACAACAATAATTGCTATATCAGGATGGATCATATATTAAAGGCAATAAAACTCTGATTAATAGCTGTCAGGTTATTTCTTTATTTTCTCAAATATTTATTTGAGCGCAACATACTATAAATACTTTAAAGAAAATGTTTATCTTATATTTGTACATGATTGCACTCAGTAATACATGGAAGAGCAGCCACTGAAGTGGGAGGATCATAAGCCCAATGTATGTGAAGAGAGAGAGCAATAAATTTGATTCTTCTCAGCATTTTTCTGTTACAGGTTTTGAGAAACTTGTTAGATTTTAGTACCTGCAAATGTAAATGAAACCAACATAAAATACCATACATAACCTTATTACTTTAAATAACATAGAAAATATGGATTGGAAGACTCGTGTGCATGTTCTTTTTTTCTGTCTTAGACCTGAATAAAGCTGTAAAGAAGAAATTAATGCTCTAGTAAGTCACTGTCAACTCTTGCAAGTCCATTTGGGAGAAAATTTGACACTCCATTTTTTTTTTCTTGTTGTCCTTCTATCTCCTACTCTCCTTTCTGTGTATGTTTATTATTTGCCTCATTTCTGTGAAAACAAATCAGGCTCCATTAATAAAAGCAAAAACTGTTTAAGGCCATCCATCTTACTCTTTCTCCTCAAAGGTTTGCTGCCACTTGTTCTATCACAGAGGACTGCAAAACTTTTTTGCTCCACATTGTTACCCTCTAAAGATAAAATGAATAAATTGCTGAAGAAGATGTTGAAAGACTCTTAATGGTGCATTTATGATCATAACATACGTATTTGTGAGACCTAAGGATTTTTATTCATTCTATTTTTGTTCAATGTAAAATCAAGATTAACTTCTTAGATTTTCTGGACATCCTCGTTGTATAAATTTAATTTTTTACTCCTTTTCCTTGTACAACTTCTGAAATCTGACAGTAAGAACATTTTTATTTTTGTCTCAAACCTCTTTTTTATTCTTTGTCCATCTATTTTTTTTTTCCCCCTATGATGCTTCTTATAACTTTACCAATTACTTTGTGTTCCATTTCATTACGTTATTTATTTTTGCTTTTTCTTTAGGGCAGGATATGTCTACTGCTATGCATCTGCACAGTTCCTACAATGGAGCTTTGATCCTGGCTGGATTGCTTAAGTGCCATTAACATAAACGTGGTTAACAAAAATAGTAGTTTCAGCTTAGTATTTTTCATGCTAAATCAGGTTCAAAACTAGAAGAATAAAAGTTTTTTTGTAAGAAACATAAACATCCATGTTGATTTCATAAGTGAAACTGATTCTGTTTTTGAAGAGCGGAAGAAATTTAAATAATTCATCTGAAAGCAAAGTTCACTTCTGTTTCTATATTCTCAGAAGTGAATCATCAGATTAAACTAGCATGCCACAGTTTAGTGGTAAACCTCTAACACTACCAAATCTACATATGTAGATTTTGCTTTAATGTCACAGGCAACAGAATGTAATCAACTAACAAACAAAACAAGCAAACAGAAAATTCACATCCAAATAAACCAGAAAGAGGAGTTTATAGACACTCTACAGAACTGTTAGCTGTGCTATGCTTTTCAAAAGCTGGAATTTGTCCTACAGACATCTCAGAAGTTGCACATCTGTCCAAGAAGAATCATTGCACTTTATTTCTACTGTACATGTTTATCTTATATCTTATTCTTCATTACTGTTATGTACTATGCAAAATACATAAAGAAAAAAAGCAGTAATCAAACTATACATAGTGTGAGCAGGGCTTTGTGAAGGCTGCAGTACTGTACAGAAGAAAGCCTTGAACAGATCTATCTCAAATTCAGGGTAATAATACATTTATTTCCTACCCACATTGCTCATGTAATCCACCAACTATTTTAGGAACGCCTAGATTCTTAAAAATACAGAAATTAAAGTGATTTCCTGATCAACCCTTACAGAAAGACACAAGTTTAAACATGAAAGCAACTATGAATGCTTTGGAGAGAAAAAAATAGAATGTAATGTTAATAATCCCTGTAATGTTAATAAGCTAACACCATGGGAGTGCTACAGATATCTAGGGGATATATGTATATAAGCTGCTCATTCAGTTTACGTGTTTGTCTTTTTCTTGGATGAGAAATAGTTGCTGTTTATTATTTCCTTAAATGCAACACAAGCATTTACTCATAATATCCAATCTGAGAACACCGTTCTTGTAACTGCTTATGAAAATCATAGATACAGAAATCAAAAGAAACTGTTTCAATCTGCTTGCATTTAAGGAAATAGGAAGTCTCTTTCCACCCTTGCGCATATTTAAGACTGTTTTCTGACAAACTGCTAGCTAAAGGCTTCAGTCTTTCTTTTTGTGCTTACTCCCTCAATGGAATAGCTGAGCTTTTGTAACTGTCCCTACTTTGAAGTTTTCTAGTGGATCCAGGTTGGTTTAAGTATCCTCTATTCCTCACTTCTGTCTTTTCTACCATTTTCTTCAAAAAGGAGCATGTGAAGAACATAAATTTCTATTCTGTTAAGAGTCTTCTCCTGCAGTTAGCTGGTTAGTAAATAATACTTTGCTCACTCACCTCACTCAACCTGCTGGCCACATTCTTTTTAATGCATCCCAGGATACCATTGGCCTTCTTGACCACAAGGCCACATTGGTGGTTTGTGGTCACCCTGCTGTCTACAGGGACACCCAGGCCCTGTTTGTAAGAGAATGTGATTGACTTCACTTCTTCCAGCAAAAAAAGAGAAGCAGGTCTAAGACATCTGTTTATCTCCAATTTAAACAACTTAATTTAGGTAGAATTATGTGTTTTACAGCTATTCACGTTGCTGTGAAAAGAAGCGCGGCTATACAAATAAGAAATCGCGCGGCTCTGCCCTCGCAACTCCCCCCGCCCCGCGCACGGAGGCGGCCCCCAGCCGCAGCCCCCAGCCGCTCCCCCCCTCGCGCAGCGCCACTCCGAGGTGCCGCCTGCCGCAGCGACGGCGGCGGGGAGCCCTCGCGCCCAGAGGCGGCCTTCCCGGGGTCTGCCCTCTCCGCCCCCCTCCCACCTACCTGAGGGCAGCCGGCATCCGTCCGCGCAGCGGCGCACAGCCGGTGGCACCGCGCGCACAGCCTGCCTGCCTGCCTGCCGCCCTCCCTCGGACGAGGGTCCCCTTAGACGAAAGCACAGCCCCAGCCCGGCCGCTACCGCGAGGGACCGCGCCCGCGGCCGGAGCCCGGGGGCCGCGAGGAGGGAGGGCTGAGCGCCCGGTGACAGGTGAGGACGGCCCCCGCGCCGCTCCCTACCTCGCGCCGCTCCCTACCTCGCGCCGCTCTCCTCGCAGCCGGCGGCTCGCTTACCCTCGACCGCCGCCGCCCCCTCGCTCCGTTCCCCCGCCCTAACGCGGAGTTCAACGCGACCCCGCTAGCCGCGAGGCCCCGCCCCCCGCCCCGCACTGACGGCTCTCTCCGCCAATAGCGAAGAAGACGGCCGTCCTCGAGCTCCGCCCTCACCTCCTTCGACCAATAGGAGCTATCCGTGGTGCTGCCCCTCCGCCTTCCCGGCAGGCTCGGTTGGCTCGCAGCTGCCGAGCAACGGGCGCGGGGCTGCGGGTGGGGCCGCTGAGGGCGGTGGCCGGGCCCCCGCTGCGGGCCGGGGTTGGTGCCGCGGGATTGTGCCCGGGGCTTCTCGTTCGGGAGCTTTCGCCTCATAGATGGACGTTTTTTGTTCCCCTCCCCTTTTTCCCTCTTGGCTCAGCCATCAGGAGGATGGAAATATCTCCCGCACTCTCAAAGCTGTAATCTCGGCTTGCAGAAATGATAACTGGTATGTGAAGATGTTTCTAATTTTTTTGTTTCTTCACTTGTTTGTGAACCTAGGGTAGGGAGAAAGAACTGAAGTAACCTGCAGTGAGATTCTATCACTTTTGTAACTCCTTAAGCATAGTCAAGAATGTATGTTTGTGAACTACTTTATTAAGATAGTCCTGGTGGAGTATACTTTATATCACTGGGAGTCCAGGATTTTCTGAACAGTTCTTAAATCAGAGTCTAGCAATAGCAAAGTTGAATTACATGTACACTGTACAGTTAGGTTGTTGGTAATAAGCAGAGCTTGTGCATCTCAACAGCTGCAGCTATACAAGCTATACATTTGTCAAGTAAGCTCAGTATGAGTGGAGTATCAGCTTTATTAATTCAAGTCATTCTCATAATCTTATCCATACATAATGTTTGTGTTCTTAATACCTTAACCAAGTGAGTGAAAAGTTTCCAGCTAATCTGTTTAGCTTCCAGGCAAGTGATTCCACATGTTAAATTTGCTGCTTCCTCCTTTCTCCCATTCCCTGGTCTCTTAGGTCAGTGTTCGTTCTCTTATGTCCTCTATTAAGGAATAGGTTTAGTTCTGCTACATATTAATGCCATGCCTACAGATAAATTATCCTTACATCTCAAACTGAATAGCTGCTGCTTGACGTTTTTTTTTTCCTTCTAGGCTAGGAAGTCTCTGTATGGCATGCCAGCAACGTTTTGTTGCAACGTTCTTAAAAGAAGAAATCTTTTACAGCGTGCAAGTTCTTTAAGATATGGTGATGCATTGGGGTTTAACCCAGCAGATCACTGAGCGTCACGTGGCTGTTCATTCACTGCCCCCATCTCAGTGAGATGGAGAGGAGAAATGAGGGAAAAAATGAGATAGAGAAAAAGAAAAGCATAATAATTATGGCATGTATATCTACATATACACACAGATACTTGTAATCTAGATTTATAACAACGGATGCGCAAGCAATTGCTCATCTCCTCTTGAGGTCTTGAAACAGTAAACGTTCGGTGCAGAAAGTCTATACCAAATTAACTTGAAAAACGGATGCTTTCCAGCTTCAGGTGAGACAATTTTTCATTGATCTTTTGTACATTTCAAGTGTGCAAAAACTCACCTCTGGAAGACTGATATTTGTAGATAAAATTGATATGGCTTACTGGGCTCTGTTAGTGGCTCTTAGATGTAGTAAATTTGATGTTGTTAATGATCTTCTGCATATGGAAGTTCTACTTCTGCTGAATTTACCTGTCATTAACAGCTTGCTGCATTGTGAAATCATTAAATAGCAGCCTTTAACATATTTAACTCTGGTTTTTGAAAAGCTGAACTTCCTAATTGGGACTCATACATGTATGAAGCCTTGGTGTCTGGTGCTGACTTGAGAATAAAACTTCAGTTATTACTTACAGGGCCTGCCTTACAGCATAAGATCACATGGCAGTGCCTTCTGCTTTCAGTATTTTACCAGTGCTGTGGTACAACTGGGTCTGGTTAATACCTGTTCAGATACAAGACAGAGTAAGGAAAATGTGTTTATTGTTTCAGATCAGCCCTTTTTTACAAGGCATCGATTGGTTACTTGGTGGTGAATGTTGGGTTCTATTGCAGATGTGATGCCATCCATGCAGTAATGGATGGAAATACATTAAAGGAGCAGCATAACAATTTATTTCACAGGGCAAAGGTCAAGAGAGTGCTGATTCCATATTACAAATCTAACAAAACTGAAGTGGCAGAAGCATTCTTTGAAGGCTTAAGCAGATGAGGGATGTTCAGTTTTCTGTTACAAAACCTAAATCAGAGAGCATTGAAATCTGTTGAATTTTGGAATAGTTGAGAGTAAGAATGTGAATTCTGTTTGTAACAGAAAAAAACTTGTTCTCATTCCATCCCTCTACTACTCGCATCTGCTCCACATGTCGAAGTAGGAAAAGAGTCATTTGTTGCTCCGTTAATTGCAAAACTGTATTTGTCAGACACCAATTCTGAATCAGCTCTCATACCTGTTACCGTGCTTTCAATAACAAGACTGCAGTTGGGGTTGGTTTGTAGGGAGGCTAGATGAATTGAAAGGGAGTGGATTGGGATAGTATAGCTGCTGGACAGAAACACCTATTTTAAAAGATGATCATCCTATGAAGTATGCCAGTTTTCCCACCTTGTGTATGTGACCTGAGGAGCTATGTTAAGATAAGCTTAAGATAATGGCAGGACAAGGGGAAATGGCTTTAAGTTGAGGGAGGGAGGATTTAGGTTGAGTATCAGGGGAAGTTCTTTACAGAGTGAATGGTGAGGTGCTGGAACAGGCTGCCCAGAGAGGCTGTGGACACCCCTCTTCCTGGAGGTGTTCAAGGCCAGTTGGATGAGGTCCTGGGCAGCCTGGTCTAATATTTAATAGGGAGGTTGGTGGCCCTGCATGTGGTGGAGGGGTTGGAGCTTCATGATCTTTGAGGGTCCCTTCCAACCCAAGCCATTCTATGATTTTCTGATTCTAAGCTCAAATGCTAGTGTCTTGGGAATCAAAGCAGAGTTTCTCTTTGCCATCCCTACTTACAGTTGCTTAACTAGGATCTGTAGTATCAGAAAGAAACCTGGGATATAATTGGAGTAAATGCAATTAAATTCTTCTGTAAAATAGTCAATTTAAAACCCTTTATGTCTTGAGCGATCATGGAAAGAGTGACATAAAATGATTATTTAACGGATGTATTTGGGATCTCTGCTTGATTACTATAAAAAGATTCCTTCATAAGACATTGTATGGAGTTGGCTGATATTTGCTGAAATACTCCTGTTGAAACTTTCTGGTGTGGAATATTGCTTCCAGTATTTCATCATACCTTTAAAAACTTACGAAGTTTCAATCTACAAGTTTTGGACTCCTTCATAGTGCTTTTCTGTAGCCATTTGAAGTATTACTTCTGCCTTTCAGTCTTGCACTGAGACTTCATTTGGTGGTCTCATTCTCTACTGATCTAATTTTCTCATTTGTTTCCTTTAATATTATAGTGCTTATCATTGATTGTGTCTGTTAGTACCTCTGAAATTCTATAGAAAGATGGCTATTGCTTTCCTTTTAGCAAGTTGCTGCAGCTACTTCAAGCCGACAAATAAAAGTTTGCTTTCTCCAAAAACCTCAGTAGCCACTGCTTTGCTTTTTTGATACAGATCAAACTAGAAAGTTTATCATTATTGTCTTGAGGATTGTGTACTTGAAAGAGAAGGGCTTGTGGACTTAAAAGCTTCTTTTTGCCACAAGTGTTGTGTTTAATAGAAGATGTTATGGTGGATTGCATGTCTTGCTTTACTGAATTCACTAAGTAGGGAACCGGTTCTCTGGGTGTCTTTGTTCCACTTTGGGATAATGTTGCCTGAAGATCATAACTGTGAAATACACCTCAAGTTCTTCACTAAACTCCAGTTTTATACAGACTTCAGGAGAGAGAACGTAATTGCTAATAGAACAAGTTAAACGTGCTTAAAAAGCTCTCTGTGTGTTTTTTGTTGCTGTTGTTTGTTTGTTTGTGGAAAATACTCTTCCTTTATTTAATTCTGGAATTTTCCCAAGAAATTATTGGAAGTTGTCATATAAGAAGAGTAATAAAGACCATATTCTAGGAACTTGTTTCACAGATTGTACCAGTTACCCCCAAGAATATGCTGCTCCACTAGCATATGTTTTATAACTTTCATAGAGTAATTTTCAAGATGGTAATGTGGAGTTTACACTTCTGTGAACCTGTTAGCTATATTTTCCAGCTCTTAAGTCTCTTGCCAAAGCAGCATTTGTTTCATGCAGATTTTTGCATCAGGCTTCCAACTTCTTCCTCAGGCTAGATGTTGGCCTAGTGCAAGTGGAGCTGAGAACATACAATGATGAGAGAATGGAGTGGTGTTCCCACTGATGTTTAACGACTCGTAGTTGCAGCATTGTGATCAGACTGTATTGTGTTAGTGTGCATGTGAGTCTAGGATTTACAGCCTTCTGCAGCTCTGCATGTAGTCTCTTCAGTTTTTTGTGATGGCTATTGTCTCCGAACATATGGAGATCTACAGATGATAATTGTCCTCTTGCATATGAAGTTAGAGACTCCCTCTACTGTGTAGAACAAATTAAACATTTGCTAGTTAACATGAGAGGTTTTTTTATGTTAAAAAATTCTTTTTATATTTATAAAAAATAGAAACATAATGCACTCCTAAACAAATTCTCAGAAGATAACCATTAAGAAAGATAATGAAAATGCTTGACTGAGATTGCATATGTGTTAATGCTAATATCAGACAATGAAAAAAAAAATCAAACCTTATGTCCACATCCTGCTCATAATATTTAACATATACAGCTGAGATGATTTATGGAAGACTGTCTCAAACTTGTCTATTAGACATTTTACTGGAAATTTTTTAATGTAGTAAAGGACCAGTGATTACTTGAGAATGACTATTCTTCAGTAAGTCTTGTCTCACAGGAGACTTGTTAACAGGCTTGGAGCTTGTTATTATCTTCAAGAGAACATAGCAAGGAATTAAATAACAAAGCTACAAAGCCCATCGTTTTGAACAGATTGATGCTTTTGTTTTCTGTAGCAGAAACGTTACGTCTAGAAGAAAACAGCACTTCCAAAGAGCATCGCTTTTCTGAGGACTCTATGGATTCTGCACTTAATTCAGTAAATCTGTCAAGCCCAGCCCGTCGAAATTCCACTGAATATCGTACTTCGGGGAGTGCAGCATATTACAGGAATTCCTTTCAGCCAGTGACTGCTACCTCAAATTCAGCCCTGATCCTGCGCCGGCTGTCATTGAGCTCTGCTGGGAACAGCAGTTACTATGAAGTCAGTAGGAATCGAATACAGAGGAGGATTGAAGGTATGCCTGAACTTTCCAAAGTATGTAACAGCTTTTATGAACATGCAAAGTCCGTGAGTTATGAACAAAGAAGTTCTTTGCCACAGAAAATACGTTACATATGGAGTGAGATGTTGTGCTGTTGCCAAGCACATCAGGCTTGCTAATGTAACTTCAAATGCAGAACTTAAGCGTGCTAGAACTAATACCATGGTACAAGCCAGAGGAGTCTTGTCTGCTGCTCGTTCCTCTCACTGCTGTCGTGGACCCTGCAACAGGCTGGATTGGACAGTGCTGGTTAAACACAGCTTGTTTCCTGAGCATTTTATCAATTATTTCTGTATTGCTGATATACAGATATAGGGTTTTTTCCTGTTGCTCTGCACAGTTGAATTTCCATTTGCCACTTTCCCAGATACTGGCATCTTGGGACCTGGGAACCAAACACAAGTCAAACTAATCCCTCTAGGTATGTCATAATGCTGGTTTTTATGTTGCTGTAATTATCTGCAGTTGAATAGAGTATTTAAGACAAATGGAACTGTTTGGTATTACGGTTTGGTACATGAAAGAAAATAAAACATCCTTTATTTTAATATATGACAAAGAATGAATAATAAAAGCCTATTGTTAAGAATGTCATATGTAAAATGAAATGTGTTAGTCCTGTACAGACTAGTGATACTTCTTCTTTTCACAATATTCTTACGCTGAAAGCTGCAAGTTCCACAACTGGACCAGATCTGAATTCACTTAAAAGGGAACCTTCAAGAATATTGAATAAGGGGCTGGTGATGGTTTACCAAAGCAAATGGTGATGTGGCAAGTTCTGTGATTGACTTATGGTTCCAGTCTGCACAGATACAAAGCTCCAAGGCCAAAATTTTGCTAGAAGAAGTGAAGTCAATCACATTCTCTTCTCATGAATACTATTTACATTTTGTAAAAACAATTGAGAAGCAAAAACACCTGTGAACTGATCAGTGAACTGTCACCCAGTCATAACAACATTCACGCGGTATTACATAATCTTGTATACACCTAAAATACATTGGGAATTTCCCTCAAGAAGCATTGATCAGTTTTTATCTTTCTGCCATTCAACAAGACCTGGACAGGGTGGAAAGGGAGAGAAAAAACCTTATGAGGTTCAACAAGGGCAAGTGCAGAGTCCTACATCTGGGGAAGAGTAACTGCATGTATCAGTACAGGTTAGGGTCTGACTTGCTGGAGAAGAAGCACTGCAGAGAAAGGCCTGGGTGTCCCTGTAGACAGCAGGGTGACCACAAACCAGCAATGTGGCCTTATGGTCAAGAAGGCCAATGGTATCCTGGGATGCATTAAAAAGAATGTGGCCAGCAGGTTGAGTGAGGTGATCTCCCCTCTCTTCTCTACCTTGGTGAGGCCACATCTGGAGTGCTGTGTCCAGTTCTGGGCTCCTCACTTCAAGAAATACAGAACTTCTGGAGAGAGCCCAGTGGAGGGCCACAGAGATGATGAGGGGCCTGGAGCATCTCCTGTATGAGGAAAGGCTGAGACCTGGGGCTGTTCAGCCTGAAGAAGAGAAGGCTGAGAGAGGATATTATCAGTGCTTATAAATACCAAAAGGGTGGGAGTCAAGCAGATGGGGCCAGGCTCTTGCCTGTGGAGCCCAATGACAGAACAAGGAGCAGGGGACACAAACTGGAATAAATGACGTTCCATTTGAACACAAGGAAGAACTTCTTTACTGTGAGGGTGACAGTGCCCAGGAACAGACTGCCCAGAGAGGTGGTGGAGTCTCCTCTGGAGATATTCAAAACTCATCTGGACGTTTTCCTGTAACTTACTGTAGGGAACCAGCTTTGTTAGACTCAATGACTTGCAGAGATTCTTTCCAACCACTGCAGTTCCCCCTTGAGAAAATGTCTTTCTCCAATTTTTCAGTTTAAAAGGAAATTACATCCTAATTCAAAAAGTCTTGTTTATTTTTAGGAAGAGACAGATCTCTTGGTAAATAGACAGAACAGTCTGTCTGAGCTTTCATAATACCTTTACTGAAGAACTGATTAGAATTTCTCCAACACATACATATGAGAGTTTACCTGATAAGAAACATCTAGAATGACCACAAATCCATTTCCTATCTTCTGAAAGCAAAGTATTATTTACTAACCAGCTAACTGCAGGAGAAGACTCTTAACAGAGTAGAAATTCATGTTCTTAACATGCTCCTTTTTGAAGAAAATGGTAGAAAAGACAGAAGTGAGGAATAGAGGATACTTAAACCAACCTGGATCCACTAGAAAACTTCAAAGTAGGGACAGTTACAAAAGCTCAGCTATTCCATTGAGGGAGTAAGCACAAAAAGAAAGACTGAAGCCTTTAGCTAGCAGTTTGTCAGAAAACAGTCTTAAATATGCGCAAGGGTGGAAAGAGACTTCCTATTTCCTTAAATGCAAGCAGATTGAAACAGTTTCTTTTGATTTCTGTATCTATGATTTTCATAAGCAGTTACAAGAACGGTGTTCTCAGATTGGATATTATGAGTAAATGCTTGTGTTGCATTTAAGGAAATAATAAACAGCAACTATTTCTCATCCAAGAAAAAGACAAACACGTAAACTGAATGAGCAGCTTATATACATATATCCCCTAGATATCTGTAGCACTCCCATGGTGTTGGCAGAAATGGCAGAGAATTTATAGAGATGCATACCTCCTCAAGCAGAAAGCAGAGGTTACTAAGGCACACTACCCCAGGTATCACCAATAGCAGTAGAAGCTTGTGCTTAGGCAACTCAAGTACACCTTTCACCCCCCACACGAATATTAAACATTACCATCATAGCATCCCCCCCCCCTTTTTTTTTTTCTTTCTTTCCTTTTAAATTGTCTTTATCTCAGGCCCACGAGATGCATGGAAATCAAAAGTCCGTGAGTTATGAACAAAATAAAACATCCTTTATTTTAATATATGACAAAGAATGAATAATACTTACTTGCCACCAACTTCTGTCACTCTACCAAACCGATGGATGTTCTACATAAAGCAACACTTTCCTTCTTCCCTTTTGATTTAGTAGATTTTTTTTTTATTTTAATGTTTGTTTCAGTCTACATATTGAAATAGGTTTTACTGGGCACCTTTACTTCTCAAACTTTCTGCATTCAGGTTTGTAAAGAAAGGCAGACTTTTCTTCTCCAAGATCAGACAGACAGCACATTCTTTGGCCAACAAATTCTTGTTTCTTAACAATACTGACATTTTGCTCTGCCAAGCATTTAAAACTGCATTCCTTTTAGAGACCTTCTCTTCGTTACAGTCTATATGTAACTGTGATACATATTTTCTCTGTATTTGGGAAAACCTAATAACAGATACAATTTACCACCAAAAATATTTGCAGTCATGACTTCATCATAGACTTTTTCCTACTTTTCCAGTACTTGTTTGATACTTTCTTTTTCTAGTAAGCAAAAATTCTAAGCCCTTGTCCTCCAGTAACTGTCTTTCATTTTCTGATACATTCAAAGATAACCTTTGGAGGCATATGCCTTTTTCTGGGAAGCCAAGTTCTAACAGCAGAAAAAAATTTCAAAGGCTGTATGGAGAGCATCAACTACAATGGCAATAATATCACTGACCTTGCTAGAAGGAAGAAATTGGAACCTTCTAATGTGGTAAGAACATAACTTTATCATCATCTAAACTTCTGCTTCTCCTTCTAAGGAAAGTTTGTGAGTGTGTGTGACAGATGTTCTGAAATCATATAATATATAAAACAAAGTTTGTCACATGCCTAAAGATTTCATTATACATACTTTTATGATTTTTTTTTTTTTTTGCTTGTTTGTTTGTTTTTAATATCTGGGAACCTGTTTCTGCTGGGATTTAAGTTTCAGCTTTACAGAATTAGCCTTCAGCATCAGATGAATGTTTTTTAAAAGAAAACCAGTAGATCAGTATATACATTTTTGCTTTCATCTTATAGTAACCCAAAACTAGGATGGACAATATTTATTGTTAAATCAATTGCAGTGTGTCAAGGATCTAAATCCTGTTATCTTCCATCCCCACAGAGCAAGTTGCGTGGGTGTGCAAAATCATTAGAAAGGGAAGGCTCAGAGCCATTTTATGGGAGCTCCGTAAAGCATCAAGATACTAAACTTTGAAACTGTTATTTAGCTTATTAACATTACAGGGATTATTAACATTACATTCTATTTTTTTCTCTCCAAAGCATTCATAGTTGCTTTCATGTTTAAACTTGTGTCTTTCTGTAAGGGTTGATCAGGAAATCACTTTAATTTCTGTATTTTTAAGACAACAAAGAGGATGTCCAGAAAATCTAAGAAGTTAATCTTGATTTTACATTGAACAAAAATAGAATGAATAAAAATCCTTAGGTCTCACAAATACGTATGTTATGATCATAAATGCACCATTAAGAGTCTTTCAACATCTTCTTCAGCAATTTATTCATTTTATCTTTAGAGGGTAACAATGTGGAGCAAAAAAGTTTTGCAGTCCTCTGTGATAGAACAAGTGGCAGCAAACCTTTGAGGAGAAAGAGTAAGATGGATGGCCTTAAACAGTTTTTGCTTTTATTAATGGAGCCTGATTTGTTTTCACAGAAATGAGGCAAATAATAAACATACACAGAAAGGAGAGTAGGAGATAGAAGGACAACAAGAAAAAAAAAATGGAGTGTCAAATTTTCTCCCAAATGGACTTGCAAGAGTTGACAGTGACTTACTAGAGCATTAATTTCTTCTTTACAGCTTTATTCAGGTCTAAGACAGAAAAAAAGAACATGCACACGAGTCTTCCAATCCATATTTTCTATGTTATTTAAAGTAATAAGGTTATGTATGGTATTTTATGTTGGTTTCATTTACATTTGCAGGTACTAAAATCTAACAAGTTTCTCAAAACCTGTAACAGAAAAATGCTGAGAAGAATCAAATTTATTGCTCTCTCTCTTCACATACATTGGGCTTATGATCCTCCCACTTCAGTGGCTGCTCTTCCATGTATTACTGAGTGCAATCATGTACAAATATAAGATAAACATTTTCTTTAAAGTATTTATAGTATGTTGCGCTCAAATAAATATTTGAGAAAATAAAGAAATAACCTGACAGCTATTAATCAGAGTTTTATTGCCTTTAATATATGATCCATCCTGATATAGCAATTATTGTTGTTTTAGTAAATGCATTACCTCACTTTTACAGGTTTATTTTCAGCCAGTATATATATCCTTTTGCTCGACACAACAGAGAACTTTCCAATAGCCAAAAAACATTCTGCCTTTAAATTAAATTAATCTTCTTGGAAATATTACTCTTCCAACTCTCCTGTTCTGTATGTCAGCTACTGCTCAAAGCTGTCTACTGTTCCTCCTGTTAACCGTACAGTTATTAAAACTTGGTATATGAATACCTTTTCATCATATTTATCCACAATAAATGAATGAGACTTCTCCCCATAGAATCTTTCTATGAAACTTTCCATCCCTCTGTCTTTCTGCTAAATCTCAAATAATCTGAACTGCAGTTCATTTAGATATTAGACCTCAGGTTCAGATAACATCCTTGAGGTAATAAAATGTTATTGTCTGACAGATCTAAAGTGATATTTTTCCTGTAGAAAATTCCATGGGGCACTTACACTGAAACTGAGAAGTGTTTTTCCTTCTCTTGCTGAGTGAGGGTTTAAATAGGAAATGCATATACACAGAGCAAAATTTGGAAGGTAACATTTCCCATCAGGTCTTTTCAGTATTACAGAGCAAGAAAAAGATTTTTAAGACTTGCATGTGCTGATTAAGGTGATTGAATTTTTTCTACTATTATTTTCCTTTTAGTTTAGCAATAAAGAAATACATTAAAAAAATGCAGTAGGGGAAAGATCTGCCCATGGATTTGTTGTATTTGTGCATATCTAAATAGCAGTACAGGCATCTTGTCATCCCAAGGACACCATGGAGTATTCATATAATATAAAGAGAGATTATGGGGATTTTCTAATAACTAAATTGGAAATCAGAAATGTTACTTTTTTTTTTTTTTTCTTTTTTTTTTCCCAATTTACCAGTTTGCAAGCAATGCCTCCTTTTCCATAAAGACAGCTCTTCAAGAAAGCCCATTTCTAACACTCACAGACCTGTGCAGAACACTGTTTTTCATAGATGACAGACAGTAACTTTACAATAACATCAGCCATTTCTTTCAACACTGTCACAAATACCATTCAACAACAAATAGCATTCAACTAGGCCTCAACTTCCTAATTTCATTGAAGCCTGTATACCTTTCATTCAGTGTTAACATTACTTGAAAAAAAGTGTTTGGACGTTACATTATATTATCCTCAGTTCATCGTGTTGTAGCAGATCTAATCTTTAATGAAAACGAGACATGTAGGAATCCTATTTGAACTTTTCTTTTATCTTCACTCTTATTTCAAAAAGAAAGTTGTTGATTAAACACACCTAGTGACAAACCAACATGTGATTATCATCTATAATAAATGATACTCCTGCTTGCTAGTATAATTGTATTTGCTTTTCTTGTTGCCTTTGCTTGCTTCATCCACACCAGTAGATGTGTTGAGAAAACTGACTGGGAGAAAAGAGGTCATTCCCTGGTCCTGGTTACAAAGACAGCACAGACACAGCCCATGGTGACTGAAAAACAAGGAATAAAGAGGTTCAAGACTGTACTGCAAAAGTGTATTGCAACTGCAGGTTGCTTAAAGAAGTAGAAGCAAAGGGAATGTCCACAGGTTTGAAAAAGTGGCCTGCAACTACACAATATTCATTGTTTCAGAAAGGAGATTTAACGATGCAAAATCTTTGGCAAGAAAACAGTTGTTTTTAGGGATCAAATAGAGAGAGAAATAGTGCTGGGGACCTAGACTCCATTTAGGACATAATACTTGTCTTGTCTCTACGCATGAAAATATTTTAAATTACTAGCTGAGAGATCAGGGGTCCTGAACCATGGTATGTTCATTATTGTTGATTGCATGTACTGTGTCATATCACTTAAAAAATTAAAAACATTAATGGCACTGAAATTTCAAACTGGGTGCACGTACCACTGTGCATAACAACTGACAAGCTATTATCTACGTTGATTAAAACTCTTAGTGCTAGTGTTTTAGCTTCTCCAAAAGCAAGGAATAAACAATTTGAATGTAGGCTTTATCAGTATTTGTACTTGTAATAAAACCAGGAATATTCATAGAATCATAGAATCATAGAATTTTTTTTTGAGTTGGAAGGGACTCTTACAGACCATTGAGTCCAGTTCCCCAGTAATGAACAGGGACACCCACAGAGGTCAGAGACCTCAGAGGCCTGTCCAGCCTGACCATGAATATCTCCCCACTGCCATAATGTTGTCTTGCCCCAGACCTATACAAGACTACAAAGTGAGTCACCAGCTCTGGATTCCTACTTAGGAGGGGTTTGCCATCAAGATAGACAGCAAGTCTCCATGTAACCCTCTCCTCTAGGCATCAGCCCTGGGAAACATGCTGCCAAATATTCTTCAGAAAAGCATCTTAGAGAGGTTTCTGTGAGCAGATGGGGGACATTTGATGAAGCAAACGGATGCTGGGTAAGCAGTAATTCTCACTCAACAATCAGCCTGGGGGCTCCGTTCTTTCTTCATTTCCATTCTTTCTGATGGAAATGTCCTTGAAACTTAATTGAGTTTGCATGGAATTTTACACTTTTTGGATTTCTAATCTTTCTCATCATTAATCCTTAAATATGTGTTCCACAATACCACTAACCAATTATAGAAAAATAATTTAAAATAATCATGTATCAAACTTTTTTAAAATTCTATTTGGAAGGTAGGAGACCTAATTACAGGCATGGGACTTTAATGTATGTGCTGAAAACTGAAACTCAATATCTACTTTTTCATTGCTCTTCAGCAACCTGAGCAAATAGATTACCTCCTGTGATAGGTTTCTGACAGTCCCTCTTAGTTTGACAGTTATTTTAGAGAGAGTCACTTTTGTATATAATGAAAGGAAAAGTTGCCAAGCATACGTACATGTTTTATGTTTCTTAAAACTTAAAAGCTAGAGGAAAGACTCCATTTTTAGTCATGCCATTTTAAATTCAGAGTATTTGTACCGTCCGCCAGGTTTACATCAATGACACAGAATGGCATCTAGCCCAAGGGCTGAGTTACATTTCTTGCACAGGAAGGGCAGCTTTTATAATTGAGTGTATCAGTTACTGCTTTGAACTTTTTTTGTGTTACTACATTCATGTGAAAATATGATGTGCATTTTCGCATCTTCTATGTATGCCAAAAGAATTAAAAGCAATTTCTATCGAAGTGTTTCCTTGAAATTGCAACATAAAAAATATATAAATATTAAAAACAATAAAACAAAACAAGACATTTTCTCCCAGAAATACCAGGACTCTTAGAAATACCTCACGTTTCATCTCAAGAATACTGCTTTCCACTCCTCAAGATCACACTGACTCCCATCACAATGGCCTTTTCTCCCACATACACCAGCTTTCTCCCAAATACACGACATTTTCTCCCACATACACCCGTTTTCTCCCAAAGATGGGACATATTCTCCCAGAAATGCCAGCTTATTCTTTAAAAAACGGCCTTTTTTTCCCAAAATACCAGCTTTCTCACAAACACCTGTCATTTTCCAACCAAGTCTGCTACTATCTCCCAGAAACAGCCGGTTTCCGAGAAATACCTGACGTTTGCTCTCCCAAATGCTACTTGACACTCCTCCAGAGGACATTGTCTCCCCTATTTACCACGTTTTCTCCCCAAGAGACCACTTGGCACACCAGAAAGACCACCATTGCTCTCCAGTACAAGATCTTCTTTCCCACCGGTTCCCACTTTTCTCCCCCAGCTATGTCATTTCCTCCCAGAAATGCCACTTTTCCCTTGGAAATTTCACCTTCTCTTCCAAAAAGAGGAGATTTGCTCCCAGAAATACCCCTTCTCTTACAACTGCCACACGCTTTCTCCCCAAAAAGCCTCCATGACAATGCCAAATGGGACACTTGCAGCCAAGAAGAGGACACCTTCTCTCAGAAAGACCACTTTTCTCCCCAAGAGAGGAGATTTTCTCCCAGTTGGATGACATTTGCTGTAAGAAAGACCTGTTTTCTTCCCTGAAGAGGACATTGTCTTTCCCACTGAGGACATTTTCTCCCAGAAGTGCCGCTACTCTGTGAAACACCTCCATTTCCTCCCAAATCTACTCCATGACACGCCTCAGGATGACACTTACTCCCCGATTTGGGGCATTTTCTCCCAGAAATACCACTTCTCTCCCAAAGGGATGGCCTTTTCCCTCTCTAGCATCTGTTTCCTCACCAATACCTGGCATTTTCTCCCAGAAACACCAGCTTTCTCACAGATACATCACCTTCCCCCCCCCACATCAGACCTCTTCTCCCAGAAATACCAGGACTCTGCTGAATATTTCCCATTTCCTCCGGAACATACAGCATTACACTCCGCAAGAGGATAGCGTCTTTCAGAAATGTGGCATTTTATCACAGATACACCATTTCTATGCCCAGTAGAGCTCCTTTTCTCCCAGAAATAGCACCTCTCTTAGGAAGAGCTCCCATTTTCTAACCAAAATGCTGCTTTACACTCCTCAAGATCACACTTACCCCCATCAAGATGGCAGTGTCACAGAAATACCAGCTTCTGCCCCCAAAATGGGACTTTGGCTCTCCAAAACAAGACATTTTCTCCCAGAAATACCAGGACTCTTAGAAATACCTCACGTTTCATCTCAAGAATACTGCTTTCCACTCCTCAAGATCACACTGACTCCCATCACAATGGCCTTTTCTCCCACATACACCAGCTTTCTCCCAAATACACGACATTTTCTCCCACATACACCCGTTTTCTCCCAAAGATGGGACATATTCTCCCAGAAATGCCAGCTTATTCTTTAAAAAACGGCCTTTTTTTCCCAAAATACCAGCTTTCTCACAAACACCTGTCATTTTCCAACCAAGTCTGCTACTATCTCCCAGAAACAGCCGGTTTCCGAGAAAAACCTGACGTTTGCTCTCCCAAATACTACTTGACACTCCTCCAGAGGACATTGTCTCCCCTATTTACCACGTTGTCTCCCCAAGAGACCACTTGGCACACCAAAAAGACCACCGTTGCTCTCCAGTACAAGATCTTCTTTCCCACCGGTTCCCACTTTTCTCCCCCAGCTATGTCATTTCCTCCCAGAAATGCCACTTTTCCCTTGGAAATTTCACCTTCTCTTCCAAAAAGAGGAGATTTGCTCCCAGAAATACCCCTTCTCTTACAACTGCCACACGCTTTCTCCCCAAAAAGCCTCCATGACAATGCCAAATGGGACACTTGCAGCCAAGAAGAGGACACCTTCTCTCAGAAAGACCACTTTTCTCCCCAAGAGAGGAGATTTTCTCCCAATTGGATGACATTTGCTGTAAGAAAGACCTGTTTTCTTCCCTCAAGAGGACATTGTCTTTCCCACTGAGGACATTTTCTCCCAGAAGTGCCGCTACTCTGTGAAACACCTCCATTTCCTCCCAAATCTACTCCATGACACGCCTCAGGATGACACTTACTCCCCGATTTGGGGCATTTTCTCCCAGAAATACCACTTCTCTCCCAAAGGGATGGCCTTTTCCCTCTCTAGCATCTGTTTCCTCACCAATACCTGGCATTTTCTCCCAGAAACACCAGCTTTCTCACAGATACATCACCTTCCCCCCCCCACATCAGACCTCTTCTCCCAGAAATACCAGGACTCTTAGAAATACCTCACGTTTCATCTCAAGAATACTGCTTTCCACTCCTCAAGATCACACTGACTCCCATCACAATGGCCTTTTCTCCCACATACACCAGCTTTCTCCCAAATACACGACATTTTCTCCCACATACACCCGTTTTCTCCCAAAGATGGGACATATTCTCCCAGAAATGCCAGCTTATTCTTTAAAAAACGGCCTTTTTTCCCCAAAATACCAGCTTTCTCACAAACACCTGTCATTTTCCAACCAAGTCTGCTACTATCTCCCAGAAACAGCCGGTTTCCGAGAAATACCTGACGTTTGCTCTCCCAAATGCTACTTGACACTCCTCCAGAGGACATTGTCTCCCCTATTTACCACGTTTTCTCCCCAAGAGACCACTTGGCACACCAAAAAGACCACCGTTGCTCTCCAGTACAAGATCTTCTTTCCCACCGGTTCCCACTTTTCTCCCCCAGCTATGTCATTTCCTCCCAGAAATGCCACTTTTCCCTTGGAAATTTCACCTTCTCTTCCAAAAAGAGGAGATTTGCTCCCAGAAATACCCCTTCTCTTACAACTGCCACACGCTTTCTCCCCAAAAAGCCTCCATGACAATGCCAACTGGGACACTTGCAGCCAAGAAGAGGACACCTTCTCTCAGAAAGACCACTTTTCTCCCCAAGAGAGGAGATTTTCTCCCAATTGGATGACATTTGCTGTAAGAAAGACCTGTTTTCTTCCCTCAAGAGGACATTGTCTTTCCCACTGAGGACATTTTCTCCCAGAAGTGCCGCTACTCTGTGAAACACCTCCATTTCCTCCCAAATCTACTCCATGACACGCCTCAGGATGACACTTACTCCCCGATTTGGGGCATTTTCTCCCAGAAATACCACTTCTCTCCCAAAGGGATGGCCTTTTCCCTCTCTAGCATCTGTTTCCTCACCAATACCTGGCATTTTCTCCCAGAAACACCAGCTTTCTCACAGATACATCACCTTCCCCCCCCCACATCAGACCTCTTCTCCCAGAAATACCAGGACTCTGCTGAATATTTCCCATTTCCTCCGGAACATACAGCATTACACTCCGCAAGAGGACAGTTTCTTTCAGAAATGTGGCATTTTATCACAGATACACCATTTCTATGCCCAGTAGAGCTCCTTTTCTCCCAGAAATAGCACTGCTCTTAGGAAGAGCTCCCATTTTCTAACCAAAATGCTGCTTTACACTCCTCAAGATCACACTTACCCCCATCAAGATGGCAGTGTCACAGAAATACCAGCTTCTGCCCCCAAAATGGGACTTTGGCTCTCCAAAACAAGACATTTTCTCCCAGAAATACCAGGACTCTTAGAAATACCTCACGTTTCATCTCAAGAATACTGCTTTCCACTCCTCAAGATCACACTGACTCCCATCACAATGGCCTTTTCTCCCACATACACCAGCTTTCTCCCAAATACACGACATTTTCTCCCACATACACCCGTTTTCTCCCAAAGATGGGACATATTCTCCCAGAAATGCCAGCTTATTCTTTAAAAAACGGCCTTTTTTCCCCAAAATACCAGCTTTCTCACAAACACCTGTCATTTTCCAACCAAGTCTGCTACTATCTCCCAGAAACAGCCGGTTTCCGAGAAATACCTGACGTTTGCTCTCCCAAATGCTACTTGACACTCCTCCAGAGGACATTGTCTCCCCTATTTACCACGTTGTCTCCCCAAGAGACCACTTGGCACACCAAAAAGACCACCGTTGCTCTCCAGTACAAGATCTTCTTTCCCACCGGTTCCCACTTTTCTCCCCCAGCTATGTCATTTCCTCCCAGAAATGCCACTTTTCCCTTGGAAATTTCACCTTCTCTTCCAAAAAGAGGAGATTTGCTCCCAGAAATACCCCTTCTCTTACAACTGCCACACGCTTTCTCCCCAAAAAGCCTCCATGACAATGCCAAATGGGACACTTGCAGCCAAGAAGAGGACACCTTCTCTCAGAAAGACCACTTTTCTCCCCAAGAGAGGAGATTTTCTCCCAATTGGATGACATTTGCTGTAAGAAAGACCTGTTTTCTTCCCTCAAGAGGACATTGTCTTTCCCACTGAGGACATTTTCTCCCAGAAGTGCCGCTACTCTGTGAAACACCTCCATTTCCTCCCAAATCTACTCCATGACACGCCTCAGGATGACACTTACTCCCCGATTTGGGGCATTTTCTCCCAGAAATACCACTTCTCTCCCAAAGGGATGGCCTTTTCCCTCTCTAGCATCTGTTTCCTCACCAATACCTGGCATTTTCTCCCAGAAACACCAGCTTTCTCACAGATACATCACCTTCCCCCCCCCACATAAGACCTCTTCTCCCAGAAATACCAGGACTCTGCTGAATATTTCCCATTTCCTCCGGAACATACAGCATTACACTCCGCAAGAGGATAGCGTCTTTCAGAAATGTGGCATTTTATCACAGATACACCATTTCTATGCCCAGTAGAGCTCCTTTTCTCCCAGAAATAGCACTGCTCTTAGGAAGAGCTCCCATTTTCTAACCAAAATGCTGCTTTACACTCCTCAAGATCACACTTACCCCCATCAAGATGGCAGTGTCACAGAAATACCAGCTTCTGCCCCCAAAATGGGACTTTGGCTCTCCAAAACAAGACATTTTCTCCCAGAAATACCAGGACTCTTAGAAATACCTCACGTTTCATCTCAAGAATACTGCTTTCCACTCCTCAAGATCACACTGACTCCCATCACAATGGCCTTTTCTCCCACATACACCAGCTTTCTCCCAAATACACGACATTTTCTCCCACATACACCCGTTTTCTCCCAAAGATGGGACATATTCTCCCAGAAATGCCAGCTTATTCTTTAAAAAACGGCCTTTTTTCCCCAAAATACCAGCTTTCTCACAAACACCTGTCATTTTCCAACCAAGTCTGCTACTATCTCCCAGAAACAGCCGGTTTCCGAGAAATACCTGACGTTTGCTCTCCCAAATGCTACTTGACACTCCTCCAGAGGACATTGTCTCCCCTATTTACCACGTTTTCTCCCCAAGAGACCACTTGGCACACCAAAAAGACCACCGTTGCTCTCCAGTACAAGATCTTCTTTCCCACCGGTTCCCACTTTTCTCCCCCAGCTATGTCATTTCCTCCCAGAAATGCCACTTTTCCCTTGGAAATTTCACCTTCTCTTCCAAAAAGAGGAGATTTGCTCCCAGAAATACCCCTTCTCTTACAACTGCCACACGCTTTCTCCCCAAAAAGCCTCCATGACAATGCCAAATGGGACACTTGCAGCCAAGAAGAGGACACCTTCTCTCAGAAAGACCACTTTTCTCCCCAAGAGAGGAGATTTTCTCCCAATTGGATGACATTTGCTGTAAGAAAGACCTGTTTTCTTCCCTCAAGAGGACATTGTCTTTCCCACTGAGGACATTTTCTCCCAGAAGTGCCGCTACTCTGTGAAACACCTCCATTTCCTCCCAAATCTACTCCATGACACGCCTCAGGATGACACTTACTCCCCGATTTGGGGCATTTTCTCCCAGAAATACCACTTCTCTCCCAAAGGGATGGCCTTTTCCCTCTCTAGCATCTGTTTCCTCACCAATACCTGGCATTTTCTCCCAGAAACACCAGCTTTCTCACAGATACATCACCTTCCCCCCCCCACATCAGACCTCTTCTCCCAGAAATACCAGGACTCTGCTGAATATTTCCCATTTCCTCCGGAACATACAGCATTACACTCCGCAAGAATCACAGAATCACAGAATCACAGAATCACAGAATCACAGAATCACTAAGGTTGGAAAAGACCTATAAGATCATCCAGTCCAACCATCCACCTGTCACCAATGGTTCTCATTAAACCACATCCCTCAGCACAACATCCAAACGTTCTTTGAACACCTCCAGGGTCGGTGACTCCACCACCTCCCTGGGCAGCCCATTCCAGTGCCTGACCACCCTTTCAGAGAAGTAGTATTTCCTAATATCCAGCCTGAATCTTCCCTGGCGAAGCTTGAAACCATTCCCTCTAGTCCTATCACCAGTTACACGAGAGAAGAGGCCGACCCCCAGCTCGCTACAACCTCCCTTCAGGTAGTTATAGAGAGCAATAAGGTCTCCCCTGAGCCTCCTCTTCTCCAGACTGAACAATCCCAGCTCCCTCAGCCGCTCCTCATAAGGCCTGTGCTCCAGACCCCTCACCAGCTTTGTTGCCCTTCTCTGAACACGCTCCAGGGCCTCAATGTCTTTCTTGCAGTGAGGGGCCCAGAACTGGACACAATACTCAAGGTGCGGCCTCACCAGAGCTGAGTACAGGGGAACAATTACTTCCCTACTCCTGCTGGTCACACTGCTTCTGATACAAGCCAGAATGCCATTGGCCTTCTTGGCCACCCGGGCACACTGCTGGCTCATGTTTAGCCGAGCGTCAACCAACACCCCCAGGTCCATTTCCTCTACACAGTCTTCAAGCCATTCCACCCCAAGCCTGTAGCGTTGCTTGGGGTTGCTGTGGCCAAAGTGTAGGACCCGGCATTTGGTCTTATTAAACCTCATCCCATTGGCTTCAGCCCAGCTCTCCAGCCTGTCCAGATCTCTCTGTAGGGCCTCGCTACCCCCAGGCAGATCGACACTTCCAGCCAACTTGGTGTCATCTGCAAACTTACTGAGGGTGCACTCAATGCCCTCATCCAGGTCATCAATAAAAATATTGAAAAGGACAGGCCCCAGCACCGACCCCTGGGGAACACCACTCGTGACCGGTCGCCAGCTGGATTTAGCTCCATTGACCACCACTCTCTGGGCTCGACCCTCCAGCCAGTTCCTTACCCAGCCAAGAGTGTACCTGTTCAAGCCACGGGCTGCCAGCTTCTGCAGGAGAATACTGTGGGAGACAGTGTCAAAGGCCTTGCTGAAGTCTAGGTAGACTACATCAACAGCCTTTCCCTCATCCACCAGGCGGGTCACTAGATCATAGAAGGAGATCAGGTTGGTCAAGCAGGACCTACCCTTCGTGAACCCATGCTGGCTAGACCTGATGCTCCAGTTGTCCCGCACTTGCCGCGTGATCTCCCTCAAGACAATCTGCTCCATAACCTTCCCTGGCACCGAGGTCAGGCTAACAGGCCTGTAGTTCCCCGGGTCCTCCTTACAGCCCTTCTTGTAGATGGGAGTCACATTGGCAAGCCTCCAGTCTTCTGGTACCTCACCAGTCAACAAGGAGCGCTGATAGATGATGGAAAGCGGCTCGGCTATCACCTCCGCCAGTTCCCTCAGCACTCTCGGGTGAATCTCATCCGGCCCCATGGACTTGTGACAGTCCAGTTGGAGTAGAAGGTCTCTGACCGTTTCCTTCTGAATCATGGGTGGTTTAGTCTGGTCTCCAGCCGAGACCACCTGGTCGAAAAGTGGAATATCCTGAGGATAACTGGTCTGACCTTTAAAGACAGACGTAAAGAAGGCATTCAGGACCTCTGCCTTTTCTTTATCCTCAGTAGTCACATTCCCGGCTTCATCCAGTAAAGAATGGAGATTCTCCTTAGTCCTCCTCTTACTGTTGATATATTTGTAAAAGGATTTCTTGTTTCTTTTTATTCCAGTGGCCAGGTCGAGCTCGAGCTGGGCTTTCGCCTTTCTGATTTTCTCCCTGCATATCTTAACAACTTCTCTGTATTCTTTCTGAGTTGCCCGTCCCTTCTTCCACAGGAGGTAGATTCTCTTTTTCTCCCGGAGCTTCAAGAATAGTTGCTTATTCATCCACGCCGGTCTCCTTCCCCGCCGGCTCATTTTGCAGCTCAGGGGGACAGCCCGCTCCTGCGCCTGTAAGACTACCTTCTTGAAGAGCAACCAGTTGTCTTGGACCCCTTTACCCTCTAAGACTGAATCCCAGGGGACTCCCCCTACTAGTCTTCTAAACAGTTCAAAGTCCGCCCTCCGGAAGTCCAAGGTAACAGTTTTGCTGTTCTTCCTCCTGGCTCCACCAAGAATCGAGAACTCTACCATCTCATGGTCACTCTGTCCAAGACAGCCCCCAACCTCCACATCTTCCACCAGACCTTCTCTGTTTGTGAACAGCAGGTCTAGCGGGGCAGCTCCTCTCGTAGGCTCTCTCACCAGCTGCATCAGAAAGTTATCCTCTATACACTCCAGAAACCTCCTAGACTGCTTCTTCTGCGCTGCGTTGAATTCCCAGCATATGTCAGGGAAGTTGAAGTCCCCCATGAGGACAAGGGCTGGCGACCTCGCAGCTTCTGCCAGCTGCTCATAGAACACCTCATCTGTCTCCTCATCCTGGTTCGGCGGTCTATAGCAGACACCCACCAATACATCTGCCTTGTCAGCCCTTCCCCTGATCTTTACCCATAGGGATTCAACCTTATCATCCCCAGCCACAAGCTCAGTAACATCAAAACACTCCCTAACATACAGAGCCACACCACCACCCCTTCTTTCTTGTCTATCCTTCCTGAAGAGCTTGTAGCCATCCATTGCAGCACTCCAGTCATGGGAGCAGTCCCACCATGTTTCCGTAATGGCGACTAGGTCATAGTTTGCCTGCCGCACCATGGCTTCCAACTCTTCTTGTTTGTTGCCCATGCTGCGTGCATTGGTGTAGATGCACATTGGTGTAGATGCACTTCAGCCGAGCCCCTCGCCTCATCCCTAATCCCATTGCCGCTCCCCCAGGCTCATCTCTAGCAGGCCTGGTTTTATCCCCTACCCCCTTCATATCTAGTTTAAAGCCCTCTCTACAAGTCCTGCCAGCTCTTGGGCAAGGATCCGTTTCCCCCTTCGAGACAGGTGAGACCCATCAGCAGACCCCAGGCCAGGAGCCGAGTAGACCGCCCCATGATCAAAGATCAAGAGGATAGCGTCTTTCAGAAATGTGGCATTTTATCACAGATACACCATTTCTATGCCCAGTAGAGCTCCTTTTCTCCCAGAAATAGCACTGCTCTTAGGAAGAGCTCCCATTTTCTAACCAAAATGCTGCTTTACACTCCTCAAGATCACACTTACCCCCATCAAGATGGCAGTGTCACAGAAATACCAGCTTCTGCCCCCAAAATGGGACTTTGGCTCTCCAAAACAAGACATTTTCTCCCAGAAATACCAGGACTCTTAGAAATACCTCACGTTTCATCTCAAGAATACTGCTTTCCACTCCTCAAGATCACACTGACTCCCATCACAATGGCCTTTTCTCCCACATACACCAGCTTTCTCCCAAATACACGACATTTTCTCCCACATACACCCGTTTTCTCCCAAAGATGGGACATATTCTCCCAGAAATGCCAGCTTATTCTTTAAAAAACGGCCTTTTTTCCCCAAAATACCAGCTTTCTCACAAACACCTGTCATTTTCCAACCAAGTCTGCTACTATCTCCCAGAAACAGCCGGTTTCCGAGAAATACCTGACGTTTGCTCTCCCAAATGCTACTTGACACTCCTCCAGAGGACATTGTCTCCCCTATTTACCACGTTGTCTCCCCAAGAGACCACTTGGCACACCAAAAAGACCACCGTTGCTCTCCAGTACAAGATCTTCTTTCCCACCGGTTCCCACTTTTCTCCCCCAGCTATGTCATTTCCTCCCAGAAATGCCACTTTTCCCTTGGAAATTTCACCTTCTCTTCCAAAAAGAGGAGATTTGCTCCCAGAAATACCCCTTCTCTTACAACTGCCACACGCTTTCTCCCCAAAAAGCCTCCATGACAATGCCAAATGGGACACTTGCAGCCAAGAAGAGGACACCTTCTCTCAGAAAGACCACTTTTCTCCCCAAGAGAGGAGATTTTCTCCCAATTGGATGACATTTGCTGTAAGAAAGACCTGTTTTCTTCCCTCAAGAGGACATTGTCTTTCCCACTGAGGACATTTTCTCCCAGAAGTGCCGATACTCTGTGAAACACCTCCATTTCCTCCCAAATCTACTCCATGACACGCCTCAGGATGACACTTACTCCCCGATTTGGGGCATTTTCTCCCAGAAATACCACTTCTCTCCCAAAGGGATGGCCTTTTCCCTCTCTAGCATCTGTTTCCTCACCAATACCTGGCATTTTCTCCCAGAAACACCAGCTTTCTCACAGATACATCACCTTCCCCCCCCCACATCAGACCTCTTCTCCCAGAAATACCAGGACTCTGCTGAATATTTCCCATTTCCTCCGGAACATACAGCATTACACTCCGCAAGAGGATAGCGTCTTTCAGAAATGTGGCATTTTATCACAGATACACCATTTCTATGCCCAGTAGAGCTCCTTTTCTCCCAGAAATAGCACTGCTCTTAGGAAGAGCTCCCATTTTCTAACCAAAATGCTGCTTTACACTCCTCAAGATCACACTTACCCCCATCAAGATGGCAGTGTCACAGAAATACCAGCTTCTGCCCCCAAAATGGGACTTTGGCTCTCCAAAACAAGACATTTTCTCCCAGAAATACCAGGACTCTTAGAAATACCTCACGTTTCATCTCAAGAATACTGCTTTCCACTCCTCAAGATCACACTGACTCCCATCACAATGGCCTTTTCTCCCACATACACCAGCTTTCTCCCAAATACACGACATTTTCTCCCACATACACCCGTTTTCTCCCAAAGATGGGACATATTCTCCCAGAAATGCCAGCTTATTCTTTAAAAAACGGCCTTTTTTCCCCAAAATACCAGCTTTCTCACAAACACCTGTCATTTTCCAACCAAGTCTGCTACTATCTCCCAGAAACAGCCGGTTTCCGAGAAATACCTGACGTTTGCTCTCCCAAATGCTACTTGACACTCCTCCAGAGGACATTGTCTCCCCTATTTACCACGTTGTCTCCCCAAGAGACCACTTGGCACACCAAAAAGACCACCGTTGCTCTCCAGTACAAGATCTTCTTTCCCACCGGTTCCCACTTTTCTCCCCCAGCTATGTCATTTCCTCCCAGAAATGCCACTTTTCCCTTGGAAATTTCACCTTCTCTTCCAAAAAGAGGAGATTTGCTCCCAGAAATACCCCTTCTCTTACAACTGCCACACGCTTTCTCCCCAAAAAGCCTCCATGACAATGCCAAATGGGACACTTGCAGCCAAGAAGAGGACACCTTCTCTCAGAAAGACCACTTTTCTCCCCAAGAGAGGAGATTTTCTCCCAATTGGATGACATTTGCTGTAAGAAAGACCTGTTTTCTTCCCTCAAGAGGACATTGTCTTTCCCACTGAGGACATTTTCTCCCAGAAGTGCCGCTACTCTGTGAAACACCTCCATTTCCTCCCAAATCTACTCCATGACACGCCTCAGGATGACACTTACTCCCCGATTTGGGGCATTTTCTCCCAGAAATACCACTTCTCTCCCAAAGGGATGGCCTTTTCCCTCTCTAGCATCTGTTTCCTCACCAATACCTGGCATTTTCTCCCAGAAACACCAGCTTTCTCACACATACATCACCTTCCCCCCCCCACATCAGACCTCTTCTCCCAGAAATACCAGGACTCTGCTGAATATTTCCCATTTCCTCCGGAACATACAGCATTACACTCCGCAAGAGGATAGCGTCTTTCAGAAATGTGGCATTTTATCACAGATACACCATTTCTATGCCCAGTAGAGCTCCTTTTCTCCCAGAAATAGCACTGCTCTTAGGAAGAGCTCCCATTTTCTAACCAAAATGCTGCTTTACACTCCTCAAGATCACACTTACCCCCATCAAGATGGCAGTGTCACAGAAATACCAGCTTCTGCCCCCAAAATGGGACTTTGGCTCTCCAAAACAAGACATTTTCTCCCAGAAATACCAGGACTCTTAGAAATACCTCACGTTTCATCTCAAGAATACTGCTTTCCACTCCTCAAGATCACACTGACTCCCATCACAATGGCCTTTTCTCCCACATACACCAGCTTTCTCCCAAATACACGACATTTTCTCCCACATACACCCGTTTTCTCCCAAAGATGGGACATATTCTCCCAGAAATGCCAGCTTATTCTTTAAAAAACGGCCTTTTTTCCCCAAAATACCAGCTTTCTCACAAACACCTGTCATTTTCCAACCAAGTCTGCTACTATCTCCCAGAAACAGCCGGTTTCCGAGAAATACCTGACGTTTGCTCTCCCAAATGCTACTTGACACTCCTCCAGAGGACATTGTCTCCCCTATTTACCACGTTTTCTCCCCAAGAGACCACTTGGCACACCAAAAAGACCACCGTTGCTCTCCAGTACAAGATCTTCTTTCCCACCGGTTCCCACTTTTCTCCCCCAGCTATGTCATTTCCTCCCAGAAATGCCACTTTTCCCTTGGAAATTTCACCTTCTCTTCCAAAAAGAGGAGATTTGCTCCCAGAAATACCCCTTCTCTTACAACTGCCACACGCTTTCTCCCCAAAAAGCCTCCATGACAATGCCAAATGGGACACTTGCAGCCAAGAAGAGGACACCTTCTCTCAGAAAGACCACTTTTCTCCCCAAGAGAGGAGATTTTCTCCCAATTGGATGACATTTGCTGTAAGAAAGACCTGTTTTCTTCCCTCAAGAGGACATTGTCTTTCCCACTGAGGACATTTTCTCCCAGAAGTGCCGCTACTCTGTGAAACACCTCCATTTCCTCCCAAATCTACTCCATGACACGCCTCAGGATGACACTTACTCCCCGATTTGGGGCATTTTCTCCCAGAAATACCACTTCTCTCCCAAAGGGATGGCCTTTTCCCTCTCTAGCATCTGTTTCCTCACCAATACCTGGCATTTTCTCCCAGAAACACCAGCTTTCTCACAGATACATCACCTTCCCCCCCCCACATCAGACCTCTTCTCCCAGAAATACCAGGACTCTGCTGAATATTTCCCATTTCCTCCGGAACATACAGCATTACACTCCGCAAGAGGATAGCGTCTTTCAGAAATGTGGCATTTTATCACAGATACACCATTTCTATGCCCAGTAGAGCTCCTTTTCTCCCAGAAATAGCACTGCTCTTAGGAAGAGCTCCCATTTTCTAACCAAAATGCTGCTTTACACTCCTCAAGATCACACTTACCCCCATCAAGATGGCAGTGTCACAGAAATACCAGCTTCTGCCCCCAAAATGGGACTTTGGCTCTCCAAAACAAGACATTTTCTCCCAGAAATACCAGGACTCTTAGAAATACCTCACGTTTCATCTCAAGAATACTGCTTTCCACTCCTCAAGATCACACTGACTCCCATCACAATGGCCTTTTCTCCCACATACACCAGCTTTCTCCCAAATACACGACATTTTCTCCCACATACACCCGTTTTCTCCCAAAGATGGGACATATTCTCCCAGAAATGCCAGCTTATTCTTTAAAAAACGGCCTTTTTTCCCCAAAATACCAGCTTTCTCACAAACACCTGTCATTTTCCAACCAAGTCTGCTACTATCTCCCAGAAACAGCCGGTTTCCGAGAAATACCTGACGTTTGCTCTCCCAAATGCTACTTGACACTCCTCCAGAGGACATTGTCTCCCCTATTTACCACGTTGTCTCCCCAAGAGACCACTTGGCACACCAAAAAGACCACCGTTGCTCTCCAGTACAAGATCTTCTTTCCCACCGGTTCCCACTTTTCTCCCCCAGCTATGTCATTTCCTCCCAGAAATGCCACTTTTCCCTTGGAAATTTCACCTTCTCTTCCAAAAAGAGGAGATTTGCTCCCAGAAATACCCCTTCTCTTACAACTGCCACACGCTTTCTCCCCAAAAAGCCTCCATGACAATGCCAAATGGGACACTTGCAGCCAAGAAGAGGACACCTTCTCTCAGAAAGACCACTTTTCTCCCCAAGAGAGGAGATTTTCTCCCAATTGGATGACATTTGCTGTAAGAAAGACCTGTTTTCTTCCCTCAAGAGGACATTGTCTTTCCCACTGAGGACATTTTCTCCCAGAAGTGCCGATACTCTGTGAAACACCTCCATTTCCTCCCAAATCTACTCCATGACACGCCTCAGGATGACACTTACTCCCCGATTTGGGGCATTTTCTCCCAGAAATACCACTTCTCTCCCAAAGGGATGGCCTTTTCCCTCTCTAGCATCTGTTTCCTCACCAATACCTGGCATTTTCTCCCAGAAACACCAGCTTTCTCACAGATACATCACCTTCCCCCCCCCACATCAGACCTCTTCTCCCAGAAATACCAGGACTCTGCTGAATATTTCCCATTTCCTCCGGAACATACAGCATTACACTCCGCAAGAGGATAGCGTCTTTCAGAAATGTGGCATTTTATCACAGATACACCATTTCTATGCCCAGTAGAGCTCCTTTTCTCCCAGAAATAGCACTGCTCTTAGGAAGAGCTCCCATTTTCTAACCAAAATGCTGCTTTACACTCCTCAAGATCACACTTACCCCCATCAAGATGGCAGTGTCACAGAAATACCAGCTTCTGCCCCCAAAATGGGACTTTGGCTCTCCAAAACAAGACATTTTCTCCCAGAAATACCAGGACTCTTAGAAATACCTCACGTTTCATCTCAAGAATACTGCTTTCCACTCCTCAAGATCACACTGACTCCCATCACAATGGCCTTTTCTCCCACATACACCAGCTTTCTCCCAAATACACGACATTTTCTCCCACATACACCCGTTTTCTCCCAAAGATGGGACATATTCTCCCAGAAATGCCAGCTTATTCTTTAAAAAACGGCCTTTTTTCCCCAAAATACCAGCTTTCTCACAAACACCTGTCATTTTCCAACCAAGTCTGCTACTATCTCCCAGAAACAGCCGGTTTCCGAGAAATACCTGACGTTTGCTCTCCCAAATGCTACTTGACACTCCTCCAGAGGACATTGTCTCCCCTATTTACCACGTTGTCTCCCCAAGAGACCACTTGGCACACCAAAAAGACCACCGTTGCTCTCCAGTACAAGATCTTCTTTCCCACCGGTTCCCACTTTTCTCCCCCAGCTATGTCATTTCCTCCCAGAAATGCCACTTTTCCCTTGGAAATTTCACCTTCTCTTCCAAAAAGAGGAGATTTGCTCCCAGAAATACCCCTTCTCTTACAACTGCCACACGCTTTCTCCCCAAAAAGCCTCCATGACAATGCCAAATGGGACACTTGCAGCCAAGAAGAGGACACCTTCTCTCAGAAAGACCACTTTTCTCCCCAAGAGAGGAGATTTTCTCCCAATTGGATGACATTTGCTGTAAGAAAGACCTGTTTTCTTCCCTCAAGAGGACATTGTCTTTCCCACTGAGGACATTTTCTCCCAGAAGTGCCGCTACTCTGTGAAACACCTCCATTTCCTCCCAAATCTACTCCATGACACGCCTCAGGATGACACTTACTCCCCGATTTGGGGCATTTTCTCCCAGAAATACCACTTCTCTCCCAAAGGGATGGCCTTTTCCCTCTCTAGCATCTGTTTCCTCACCAATACCTGGCATTTTCTCCCAGAAACACCAGCTTTCTCACAGATACATCACCTTCCCCCCCCCACATCAGACCTCTTCTCCCAGAAATACCAGGACTCTGCTGAATATTTCCCATTTCCTCCGGAACATACAGCATTACACTCCGCAAGAGGATAGCGTCTTTCAGAAATGTGGCATTTTATCACAGATACACCATTTCTATGCCCAGTAGAGCTCCTTTTCTCCCAGAAATAGCACTGCTCTTAGGAAGAGCTCCCATTTTCTAACCAAAATGCTGCTTTACACTCCTCAAGATCACACTTACCCCCATCAAGATGGCAGTGTCACAGAAATACCAGCTTCTGCCCCCAAAATGGGACTTTGGCTCTCCAAAACAAGACATTTTCTCCCAGAAATACCAGGACTCTTAGAAATACCTCACGTTTCATCTCAAGAATACTGCTTTCCACTCCTCAAGATCACACTGACTCCCATCACAATGGCCTTTTCTCCCACATACACCAGCTTTCTCCCAAATACACGACATTTTCTCCCACATACACCCGTTTTCTCCCAAAGATGGGACATATTCTCCCAGAAATGCCAGCTTATTCTTTAAAAAACGGCCTTTTTTCCCCAAAATACCAGCTTTCTCACAAACACCTGTCATTTTCCAACCAAGTCTGCTACTATCTCCCAGAAACAGCCGGTTTCCGAGAAATACCTGACGTTTGCTCTCCCAAATGCTACTTGACACTCCTCCAGAGGACATTGTCTCCCCTATTTACCACGTTTTCTCCCCAAGAGACCACTTGGCACACCAAAAAGACCACCGTTGCTCTCCAGTACAAGATCTTCTTTCCCACCGGTTCCCACTTTTCTCCCCCAGCTATGTCATTTCCTCCCAGAAATGCCACTTTTCCCTTGGAAATTTCACCTTCTCTTCCAAAAAGAGGAGATTTGCTCCCAGAAATACCCCTTCTCTTACAACTGCCACACGCTTTCTCCCCAAAAAGCCTCCATGACAATGCCAAATGGGACACTTGCAGCCAAGAAGAGGACACCTTCTCTCAGAAAGACCACTTTTCTCCCCAAGAGAGGAGATTTTCTCCCAATTGGATGACATTTGCTGTAAGAAAGACCTGTTTTCTTCCCTCAAGAGGACATTGTCTTTCCCACTGAGGACATTTTCTCCCAGAAGTGCCGCTACTCTGTGAAACAACTCCATTTCCTCCCAAATCTACTCCATGACACGCCTCAGGATGACACTTACTCCCCGATTTGGGGCATTTTCTCCCAGAAATACCACTTCTCTCCCAAAGGGATGGCCTTTTCCCTCTCTAGCATCTGTTTCCTCACCAATACCTGGCATTTTCTCCCAGAAACACCAGCTTTCTCACAGATACATCACCTTCCCCCCCCCACATCAGACCTCTTCTCCCAGAAATACCAGGACTCTGCTGAATATTTCCCATTTCCTCCGGAACATACAGCATTACACTCCGCAAGAGGATAGCGTCTTTCAGAAATGTGGCATTTTATCACAGATACACCATTTCTATGCCCAGTAGAGCTCCTTTTCTCCCAGAAATAGCACTGCTCTTAGGAAGAGCTCCCATTTTCTAACCAAAATGCTGCTTTACACTCCTCAAGATCACACTTACCCCCATCAAGATGGCAGTGTCACAGAAATACCAGCTTCTGCCCCCAAAATGGGACTTTGGCTCTCCAAAACAAGACATTTTCTCCCAGAAATACCAGGACTCTTAGAAATACCTCACGTTTCATCTCAAGAATACTGCTTTCCACTCCTCAAGATCACACTGACTCCCATCACAATGGCCTTTTCTCCCACATACACCAGCTTTCTCCCAAATACACGACATTTTCTCCCACATACACCCGTTTTCTCCCAAAGATGGGACATATTCTCCCAGAAATGCCAGCTTATTCTTTAAAAAACGGCCTTTTTTCCCCAAAATACCAGCTTTCTCACAAACACCTGTCATTTTCCAACCAAGTCTGCTACTATCTCCCAGAAACAGCCGGTTTCCGAGAAATACCTGACGTTTGCTCTCCCAAATGCTACTTGACACTCCTCCAGAGGACATTGTCTCCCCTATTTACCACGTTGTCTCCCCAAGAGACCACTTGGCACACCAAAAAGACCACCATTGCTCTCCAGTACAAGATCTTCTTTCCCACCGGTTCCCACTTTTCTCCCCCAGCTATGTCATTTCCTCCCAGAAATGCCACTTTTCCCTTGGAAATTTCACCTTCTCTTCCAAAAAGAGGAGATTTGCTCCCAGAAATACCCCTTCTCTTACAACTGCCACACGCTTTCTCCCCAAAAAGCCTCCATGACAATGCCAAATGGGACACTTGCAGCCAAGAAGAGGACACCTTCTCTCAGAAAGACCACTTTTCTCCCCAAGAGAGGAGATTTTCTCCCAATTGGATGACATTTGCTGTAAGAAAGACCTGTTTTCTTCCCTCAAGAGGACATTGTCTTTCCCACTGAGGACATTTTCTCCCAGAAGTGCCGCTACTCTGTGAAACACCTCCATTTCCTCCCAAATCTACTCCATGACACGCCTCAGGATGACACTTACTCCCCGATTTGGGGCATTTTCTCCCAGAAATACCACTTCTCTCCCAAAGGGATGGCCTTTTCCCTCTCTAGCATCTGTTTCCTCACCAATACCTGGCATTTTCTCCCAGAAACACCAGCTTTCTCACAGATACATCACCTTCCCCCCCCCACATCAGACCTCTTCTCCCAGAAATACCAGGACTCTGCTGAATATTTCCCATTTCCTCCGGAACATACAGCATTACACTCCGCAAGAGGATAGCGTCTTTCAGAAATGTGGCATTTTATCACAGATACACCATTTCTATGCCCAGTAGAGCTCCTTTTCTCCCAGAAATAGCACTGCTCTTAGGAAGAGCTCCCATTTTCTAACCAAAATGCTGCTTTACACTCCTCAAGATCACACTTACCCCCATCAAGATGGCAGTGTCACAGAAATACCAGCTTCTGCCCCCAAAATGGGACTTTGGCTCTCCAAAACAAGACATTTTCTCCCAGAAATACCAGGACTCTTAGAAATACCTCACGTTTCATCTCAAGAATACTGCTTTCCACTCCTCAAGATCACACTGACTCCCATCACAATGGCCTTTTCTCCCACATACACCAGCTTTCTCCCAAATACACGACATTTTCTCCCACATACACCCGTTTTCTCCCAAAGATGGGACATATTCTCCCAGAAATGCCAGCTTATTCTTTAAAAAACGGCCTTTTTTCCCCAAAATACCAGCTTTCTCACAAACACCTGTCATTTTCCAACCAAGTCTGCTACTATCTCCCAGAAACAGCCGGTTTCCGAGAAATACCTGACGTTTGCTCTCCCAAATGCTACTTGACACTCCTCCAGAGGACATTGTCTCCCCTATTTACCACGTTGTCTCCCCAAGAGACCACTTGGCACACCAAAAAGACCACCATTGCTCTCCAGTACAAGATCTTCTTTCCCACCGGTTCCCACTTTTCTCCCCCAGCTATGTCATTTCCTCCCAGAAATGCCACTTTTCCCTTGGAAATTTCACCTTCTCTTCCAAAAAGAGGAGATTTGCTCCCAGAAATACCCCTTCTCTTACAACTGCCACACGCTTTCTCCCCAAAAAGCCTCCATGACAATGCCAAATGGGACACTTGCAGCCAAGAAGAGGACACCTTCTCTCAGAAAGACCACTTTTCTCCCCAAGAGAGGAGATTTTCTCCCAATTGGATGACATTTGCTGTAAGAAAGACCTGTTTTCTTCCCTCAAGAGGACATTGTCTTTCCCACTGAGGACATTTTCTCCCAGAAGTGCCGCTACTCTGTGAAACACCTCCATTTCCTCCCAAATCTACTCCATGACACGCCTCAGGATGACACTTACTCCCCGATTTGGGGCATTTTCTCCCAGAAATACCACTTCTCTCCCAAAGGGATGGCCTTTTCCCTCTCTAGCATCTGTTTCCTCACCAATACCTGGCATTTTCTCCCAGAAACACCAGCTTTCTCACAGATACATCACCTTCCCCCCCCCACATCAGACCTCTTCTCCCAGAAATACCAGGACTCTGCTGAATATTTCCCATTTCCTCCGGAACATACAGCATTACACTCCGCAAGAGGATAGCGTCTTTCAGAAATGTGGCATTTTATCACAGATACACCATTTCTATGCCCAGTAGAGCTCCTTTTCTCCCAGAAATAGCACTGCTCTTAGGAAGAGCTCCCATTTTCTAACCAAAATGCTGCTTTACACTCCTCAAGATCACACTTACCCCCATCAAGATGGCAGTGTCACAGAAATACCAGCTTCTGCCCCCAAAATGGGACTTTGGCTCTCCAAAACAAGACATTTTCTCCCAGAAATACCAGGACTCTTAGAAATACCTCACATTTCATCTCAAGAATACTGCTTTCCACTCCTCAAGATCACACTGACTCCCATCACAATGGCCTTTTCTCCCACATACACCAGCTTTCTCCCAAATACACGACATTTTCTCCCACATACACCCGTTTTCTCCCAAAGATGGGACATATTCTCCCAGAAATGCCAGCTTATTCTTTAAAAAACGGCCTTTTTTCCCCAAAATACCAGCTTTCTCACAAACACCTGTCATTTTCCAACCAAGTCTGCTACTATCTCCCAGAAACAGCCGGTTTCCGAGAAATACCTGACGTTTGCTCTCCCAAATGCTACTTGACACTCCTCCAGAGGACATTGTCTCCCCTATTTACCACGTTTTCTCCCCAAGAGACCACTTGGCACACCAAAAAGACCACCGTTGCTCTCCAGTACAAGATCTTCTTTCCCACCGGTTCCCACTTTTCTCCCCCAGCTATGTCATTTCCTCCCAGAAATGCCACTTTTCCCTTGGAAATTTCACCTTCTCTTCCAAAAAGAGGAGATTTGCTCCCAGAAATACCCCTTCTCTTACAACTGCCACACGCTTTCTCCCCAAAAAGCCTCCATGACAATGCCAAATGGGACACTTGCAGCCAAGAAGAGGACACCTTCTCTCAGAAAGACCACTTTTCTCCCCAAGAGAGGAGATTTTCTCCCAATTGGATGACATTTGCTGTAAGAAAGACCTGTTTTCTTCCCTCAAGAGGACATTGTCTTTCCCACTGAGGACATTTTCTCCCAGAAGTGCCGCTACTCTGTGAAACACCTCCATTTCCTCCCAAATCTACTCCATGACACGCCTCAGGATGACACTTACTCCCCGATTTGGGGCATTTTCTCCCAGAAATACCACTTCTCTCCCAAAGGGATGGCCTTTTCCCTCTCTAGCATCTGTTTCCTCACCAATACCTGGCATTTTCTCCCAGAAACACCAGCTTTCTCACACATACATCACCTTCCCCCCCCCACATCAGACCTCTTCTCCCAGAAATACCAGGACTCTGCTGAATATTTCCCATTTCCTCCGGAACATACAGCATTACACTCCGCAAGAGGATAGCGTCTTTCAGAAATGTGGCATTTTATCACAGATACACCATTTCTATGCCCAGTAGAGCTCCTTTTCTCCCAGAAATAGCACTGCTCTTAGGAAGAGCTCCCATTTTCTAACCAAAATGCTGCTTTACACTCCTCAAGATCACACTTACCCCCATCAAGATGGCAGTGTCACAGAAATACCAGCTTCTGCCCCCAAAATGGGACTTTGGCTCTCCAAAACAAGACATTTTCTCCCAGAAATACCAGGACTCTTAGAAATACCTCACGTTTCATCTCAAGAATACTGCTTTCCACTCCTCAAGATCACACTGACTCCCATCACAATGGCCTTTTCTCCCACATACACCAGCTTTCTCCCAAATACACGACATTTTCTCCCACATACACCCGTTTTCTCCCAAAGATGGGACATATTCTCCCAGAAATGCCAGCTTATTCTTTAAAAAACGGCCTTTTTTCCCCAAAATACCAGCTTTCTCACAAACACCTGTCATTTTCCAACCAAGTCTGCTACTATCTCCCAGAAACAGCCGGTTTCCGAGAAATACCTGACGTTTGCTCTCCCAAATGCTACTTGACACTCCTCCAGAGGACATTGTCTCCCCTATTTACCACGTTGTCTCCCCAAGAGACCACTTGGCACACCAAAAAGACCACCATTGCTCTCCAGTACAAGATCTTCTTTCCCACCGGTTCCCACTTTTCTCCCCCAGCTATGTCATTTCCTCCCAGAAATGCCACTTTTCCCTTGGAAATTTCACCTTCTCTTCCAAAAAGAGGAGATTTGCTCCCAGAAATACCCCTTCTCTTACAACTGCCACACGCTTTCTCCCCAAAAAGCCTCCATGACAATGCCAAATGGGACACTTGCAGCCAAGAAGAGGACACCTTCTCTCAGAAAGACCACTTTTCTCCCCAAGAGAGGAGATTTTCTCCCAATTGGATGACATTTGCTGTAAGAAAGACCTGTTTTCTTCCCTCAAGAGGACATTGTCTTTCCCACTGAGGACATTTTCTCCCAGAAGTGCCGCTACTCTGTGAAACACCTCCATTTCCTCCCAAATCTACTCCATGACACGCCTCAGGATGACACTTACTCCCCGATTTGGGGCATTTTCTCCCAGAAATACCACTTCTCTCCCAAAGGGATGGCCTTTTCCCTCTCTAGCATCTGTTTCCTCACCAATACCTGGCATTTTCTCCCAGAAACACCAGCTTTCTCACAGATACATCACCTTCCCCCCCCCACATCAGACCTCTTCTCCCAGAAATACCAGGACTCTGCTGAATATTTCCCATTTCCTCCGGAACATACAGCATTACACTCCGCAAGAGGATAGCGTCTTTCAGAAATGTGGCATTTTATCACAGATACACCATTTCTATGCCCAGTAGAGCTCCTTTTCTCCCAGAAATAGCACTGCTCTTAGGAAGAGCTCCCATTTTCTAACCAAAATGCTGCTTTACACTCCTCAAGATCACACTTACCCCCATCAAGATGGCAGTGTCACAGAAATACCAGCTTCTGCCCCCAAAATGGGACTTTGGCTCTCCAAAACAAGACATTTTCTCCCAGAAATACCAGGACTCTTAGAAATACCTCACGTTTCATCTCAAGAATACTGCTTTCCACTCCTCAAGATCACACTGACTCCCATCACAATGGCCTTTTCTCCCACATACACCAGCTTTCTCCCAAATACACGACATTTTCTCCCACATACACCCGTTTTCTCCCAAAGATGGGACATATTCTCCCAGAAATGCCAGCTTATTCTTTAAAAAACGGCCTTTTTTCCCCAAAATACCAGCTTTCTCACAAACACCTGTCATTTTCCAACCAAGTCTGCTACTATCTCCCAGAAACAGCCGGTTTCCGAGAAATACCTGACGTTTGCTCTCCCAAATGCTACTTGACACTCCTCCAGAGGACATTGTCTCCCCTATTTACCACGTTTTCTCCCCAAGAGACCACTTGGCACACCAAAAAGACCACCGTTGCTCTCCAGTACAAGATCTTCTTTCCCACCGGTTCCCACTTTTCTCCCCCAGCTATGTCATTTCCTCTCAGAAATGCCACTTTTCCCTTGGAAATTTCACCTTCTCTTCCAAAAAGAGGAGATTTGCTCCCAGAAATACCCCTTCTCTTATAACTGCCACACGCTTTCTCCCCAAAAAGCCTCCATGACAATGCCAAATGGGACACTTGCAGCCAAGAAGAGGACACCTTCTCTCAGAAAGACCACTTTTCTCCCCAAGAGAGGAGATTTTCTCCCAATTGGATGACATTTGCTGTAAGAAAGACCTGTTTTCTTCCCTCAAGAGGACATTGTCTTTCCCACTGAGGACATTTTCTCCCAGAAGTGCCGCTACTCTGTGAAACACCTCCATTTCCTCCCAAATCTACTCCATGACACGCCTCAGGATGACACTTACTCCCCGATTTGGGGCATTTTCTCCCAGAAATACCACTTCTCTCCCAAAGGGATGGCCTTTTCCCTCTCTAGCATCTGTTTCCTCACCAATACCTGGCATTTTCTCCCAGAAACACCAGCTTTCTCACAGATACATCACCTTCCCCCCCCCACATCAGACCTCTTCTCCCAGAAATACCAGGACTCTGCTGAATATTTCCCATTTCCTCCGGAACATACAGCATTACACTCCGCAAGAGGATAGCGTCTTTCAGAAATGTGGCATTTTATCACAGATACACCATTTCTATGCCCAGTAGAGCTCCTTTTCTCCCAGAAATAGCACTGCTCTTAGGAAGAGCTCCCATTTTCTAACCAAAATGCTGCTTTACACTCCTCAAGATCACACTTACCCCCATCAAGATGGCAGTGTCACAGAAATACCAGCTTCTGCCCCCAAAATGGGACTTTGGCTCTCCAAAACAAGACATTTTCTCCCAGAAATACCAGGACTCTTAGAAATACCTCACGTTTCATCTCAAGAATACTGCTTTCCACTCCTCAAGATCACACTGACTCCCATCACAATGGCCTTTTCTCCCACATACACCAGCTTTCTCCCAAATACACGACATTTTCTCCCACATACACCCGTTTTCTCCCAAAGATGGGACATATTCTCCCAGAAATGCCAGCTTATTCTTTAAAAAACGGCCTTTTTTTCCCAAAATACCAGCTTTCTCACAAACACCTGTCATTTTCCAACCAAGTCTGCTACTATCTCCCAGAAACAGCCGGTTTCCGAGAAATACCTGACGTTTGCTCTCCCAAATGCTACTTGACACTCCTCCAGAGGACATTGTCTCCCCTATTTACCACGTTTTCTCCCCAAGAGACCACTTGGCACACCAAAAAGACCACCGTTGCTCTCCAGTACAAGATCTTCTTTCCCACCGGTTCCCACTTTTCTCCCCCAGCTATGTCATTTCCTCCCAGAAATGCCACTTTTCCCTTGGAAATTTCACCTTCTCTTCCAAAAAGAGGAGATTTGCTCCCAGAAATACCCCTTCTCTTACAACTGCCACACGCTTTCTCCCCAAAAAGCCTCCATGACAATGCCAAATGGGACACTTGCAGCCAAGAAGAGGACACCTTCTCTCAGAAAGACCACTTTTCTCCCCAAGAGAGGAGATTTTCTCCCAATTGGATGACATTTGCTGTAAGAAAGACCTGTTTTCTTCCCTCAAGAGGACATTGTCTTTCCCACTGAGGACATTTTCTCCCAGAAGTGCCGCTACTCTGTGAAACACCTCCATTTCCTCCCAAATCTACTCCATGACACGCCTCAGGATGACACTTACTCCCCGATTTGGGGCATTTTCTCCCAGAAATACCACTTCTCTCCCAAAGGGATGGCCTTTTCCCTCTCTAGCATCTGTTTCCTCACCAATACCTGGCATTTTCTCCCAGAAACACCAGCTTTCTCACAGATACATCACCTTCCCCCCCCCCACATCAGACCTCTTCTCCCAGAAATACCAGGACTCTGCTGAATATTTCCCATTTCCTCCGGAACATACAGCATTACACTCCGCAAGAGGACAGTTTCTTTCAGAAACGTGGCATTTTATCACAGATACACCATTTCTATGCCCAGTAGAGCTCCTTTTCTCCCAGAAATAGCACTGCTCTTAGGAAGAGCTCCCATTTTCTAACCAAAATGCTGCTTTACACTCCTCAAGATCACACTTACCCCCATCAAGATGGCAGTGTCACAGAAATACCAGCTTCTGCCCCCAAAATGGGACTTTGGCTCTCCAAAACAAGACATTTTCTCCCAGAAATACCAGCACTCTTAGAAATACCTCACGTTTCATCTCAAGAATACTGCTTTCCACTCCTCAAGATCACACTGACTCCCATCACAATGGCCTTTTCTCCCACATACACCAGCTTTCTCCCAAATACACGACATTTTCTCCCACATACACCCGTTTTCTCCCAAAGATGGGACATATTCTCCCAGAAATGCCAGCTTATTCTTTAAAAAACGGCCTTTTTTCCCCAAAATACCAGCTTTCTCACAAACACCTGTCATTTTCCAACCAAGTCTGCTACTATCTCCCAGAAACAGCCGGTTTCCGAGAAATACCTGACGTTTGCTCTCCCAAATGCTACTTGACACTCCTCCAGAGGACATTGTCTCCCCTATTTACCACGTTTTCTCCCCAAGAGACCACTTGGCACACCAAAAAGACCACCGTTGCTCTCCAGTACAAGATCTTCTTTCCCACCGGTTCCCACTTTTCTCCCCCAGCTATGTCATTTCCTCCCAGAAATGCCACTTTTCCCTTGGAAATTTCACCTTCTCTTCCAAAAAGAGGAGATTTGCTCCCAGAAATACCCCTTCTCTTACAACTGCCACACGCTTTCTCCCCAAAAAGCCTCCATGACAATGCCAAATGGGACACTTGCAGCCAAGAAGAGGACGCCTTCTCTCAGAAAGACCACTTTTCTCCCCAAGAGAGGAGATTTTCTCCCAATTGGATGACATTTGCTGTAAGAAAGACCTGTTTTCTTCCCTCAAGAGGACATTGTCTTTCCCACTGAGGACATTTTCTCCCAGAAGTGCCGCTACTCTGTGAAACACCTCCATTTCCTCCCAAATCTACTCCATGACACGCCTCAGGATGACACTTACTCCCCGATTTGGGGCATTTTCTCCCAGAAATACCACTTCTCTCCCAAAGGGATGGCCTTTTCCCTCTCTAGCATCTGTTTCCTCACCAATACCTGGCATTTTCTCCCAGAAACACCAGCTTTCTCACAGATACATCACCTTCCCCCCCCCCCACATCAGACCTCTTCTCCCAGAAATACCAGGACTCTGCTGAATATTTCCCATTTCCTCCGGAACATACAGCATTACACTCCGCAAGAGGACAGTTTCTTTCAGAAACGTGGCATTTTATCACAGATACACCATTTTTATGCCCAGTAGAGCTCCTTTTCTCCCAGAAATAGCACTGCTCTTAGGAAGAGCTCCCATTTTCTAACCAAAATGCTGCTTTACACTCCTCAAGATCACACTTACCCCCATCAAGATGGCAGTGTCACAGAAATACCAGCTTCTGCCCCCAAAATGGGACTTTGGCTCTCCAAAACAAGACATTTTCTCCCAGAAATACCAGCACTCTTAGAAATACCTCACGTTTCATCTCAAGAATACTGCTTTCCACTCCTCAAGATCACACTGACTCCCATCACAATGGCCTTTTCTCCCACATACACCAGCTTTCTCCCAAATACACGACATTTTCTCCCACATACACCCGTTTTCTCCCAAAGATGGGACATATTCTCCCAGAAATGCCAGCTTATTCTTTAAAAAACGGCCTTTTTTCCCCAAAATACCAGCTTTCTCACAAACACCTGTCATTTTCCAACCAAGTCTGCTACTATCTCCCAGAAACAGCCGGTTTCCGAGAAATACCTGACGTTTGCTCTCCCAAATGCTACTTGACACTCCTCCAGAGGACATTGTCTCCCCTATTTACCACGTTTTCTCCCCAAGAGACCACTTGGCACACCAAAAAGACCACCGTTGCTCTCCAGTACAAGATCTTCTTTCCCACCGGTTCCCACTTTTCTCCCCCAGCTATGTCATTTCCTCCCAGAAATGCCACTTTTCCCTTGGAAATTTCACCTTCTCTTCCAAAAAGAGGAGATTTGCTCCCAGAAATACCCCTTCTCTTACAACTGCCACACGCTTTCTCCCCAAAAAGCCTCCATGACAATGCCAAATGGGACACTTGCAGCCAAGAAGAGGACGCCTTCTCTCAGAAAGACCACTTTTCTCCCCAAGAGAGGAGATTTTCTCCCAATTGGATGACATTTGCTGTAAGAAAGACCTGTTTTCTTCCCTCAAGAGGACATTGTCTTTCCCACTGAGGACATTTTCTCCCAGAAGTGCCGCTACTCTGTGAAACACCTCCATTTCCTCCCAAATCTACTCCATGACACGCCTCAGGATGACACTTACTCCCCGATTTGGGGCATTTTCTCCCAGAAATACCACTTCTCTCCCAAAGGGATGGCCTTTTCCCTCTCTAGCATCTGTTTCCTCACCAATACCTGGCATTTTCTCCCAGAAACACCAGCTTTCTCACAGATACATCACCTTCCCCCCCCCCACATCAGACCTCTTCTCCCAGAAATACCAGGACTCTGCTGAATATTTCCCATTTCCTCCGGAACATACAGCATTACACTCCGCAAGAGGACAGTTTCTTTCAGAAACGTGGCATTTTATCACAGATACACCATTTTTATGCCCAGTAGAGCTCCTTTTCTCCCAGAAAGAGCACTGCTCTTAGGAAGAGCTCCCATTTTCTAACCAAAATGCTGCTTTACACTCCTCAAGATCACACTTACCCCCATCAAGATGGCAGTGTCACAGAAATACCAGCTTCTGCCCCCAAAATGGGACTTTGGCTCTCCAAAACAAGACATTTTCTCCCAGAAATACCAGGACTCTTAGAAATACCTCACATTTCATCTCAAGAATACTGCTTTCCACTCCTCAAGATCACACTGACTCCCATCACAATGGCCTTTTCTCCCACATACACCAGCTTTCTCCCAAATACACGACATTTTCTCCCACATACACCCGTTTTCTCCCAAAGATGGGACATATTCTCCCAGAAATGCCAGCTTATTCTTTAAAAAACGGCCTTTTTTTCCCCAAAATACCAGCTTTCTCACAAACACCTGTCATTTTCCAACCAAGTCTGCTACTATCTCCCAGAAACAGCCGGTTTCCGAGAAATACCTGACGTTTGCTCTCCCAAATGCTACTTGACACTCCTCCAGAGGACATTGTCTCCCCTATTTACCACGTTGTCTCCCCAAGAGACCACTTGGCACACCAAAAAGACCACCGTTGCTCTCCAGTACAAGATCTTCTTTCCCACCGGTTCCCACTTTTCTCCCCCAGCTATGTCATTTCCTCCCAGAAATGCCACTTTTCCCTTGGAAATTTCACCTTCTCTTCCAAAAAGAGGAGATTTGCTCCCAGAAATACCCCTTCTCTTACAACTGCCACACGCTTTCTCCCCAAAAAGCCTCCATGACAATGCCAAATGGGACACTTGCAGCCAAGAAGAGGACACCTTCTCTCAGAAAGACCACTTTTCTCCCCAAGAGAGGAGATTTTCTCCCAATTGGATGACATTTGCTGTAAGAAAGACCTGTTTTCTTCCCTCAAGAGGACATTGTCTTTCCCACTGAGGACATTTTCTCCCAGAAGTGCCGCTACTCTGTGAAACACCTCCATTTCCTCCCAAATCTACTCCATGACACGCCTCAGGATGACACTTACTCCCCGATTTGGGGCATTTTCTCCCAGAAATACCACTTCTCTCCCAAAGGGATGGCCTTTTCTCTCTCTAGCATCTGTTTCCTCACCAATACCTGGCATTTTCTCCCAGAAACACCAGCTTTCTCACAAATACATCACCTTCCCCCCCCCCACATCAGACCTCTTCTCCCAGAAATACCAGGACTCTGCTGAATATTTCCCATTTCCTCCGGAACATACAGCATTACACTCCGCAAGAGGACAGTTTCTTTCAGAAACGTGGCATTTTATCACAGATACACCATTTTTATGCCCAGTAGAGCTCCTTTTCTCCCAGAAATAGCACTGCTCTTAGGAAGAGCTCCCATTTTCTAACCAAAATGCTGCTTTACACTCCTCAAGATCACACTTACCCCCATCAAGATGGCAGTGTCACAGAAATACCAGCCTCTGCCCCCAAAATGGGACTTTGGCTCTCCAAAACAAGACATTTTCTCCCAGAAATACCAGGACTCTTAGAAATACCTCACGTTTCATCTCAAGAATACTGCTTTCCACTCCTCAAGATCACACTGACTCCCATCACAATGGCCTTTTCTCCCACATACACCAGCTTTCTCCCAAATACACGACATTTTCTCCCACATACACCCGTTTTCTCCCAAAGATGGGACATATTCTCCCAGAAATGCCAGCTTATTCTTTAAAAAACGGCCTTTTTTCCCCAAAATACCAGCTTTCTCACAAACACCTGTCATTTTCCAACCAAGTCTGCTACTATCTCCCAGAAACAGCCGGTTTCCGAGAAATACCTGACGTTTGCTCTCCCAAATGCTACTTGACACTCCTCCAGAGGACATTGTCTCCCCTATTTACCACGTTGTCTCCCCAAGAGACCACTTGGCACACCAAAAAGACCACCGTTGCTCTCCAGTACAAGATCTTCTTTCCCACCGGTTCCCACTTTTCTCCCCCAGCTATGTCATTTCCTCTCAGAAATGCCACTTTTCCCTTGGAAATTTCACCTTCTCTTCCAAAAAGAGGAGATTTGCTCCCAGAAATACCCCTTCTCTTACAACTGCCCCACGCTTTCTCCCCAAAAAGCCTCCATGACAATGCCAAATGGGACACTTGCAGCCAAGAAGAGGACACCTTCTCTCAGAAAGACCACTTTTCTCCCCAAGAGAGGAGATTTTCTCCCAATTGGATGACATTTGCTGTAAGAAAGACCTGTTTTCTTCCCTCAAGAGGACATTGTCTTTCCCACTGAGGACATTTTCTCCCAGAAGTGCCGCTACTCTGTGAAACACCTCCATTTCCTCCCAAATCTACTCCATGACACGCCTCAGGATGACACTTACTCCCCGATTTGGGGCATTTTCTCCCAGAAATACCACTTCTCTCCCAAAGGGATGGCCTTTTCCCTCTCTAGCATCTGTTTCCTCACCAATACCTGGCATTTTCTCCCAGAAACACCAGCTTTCTCACAGATACATCACCTTCCCCCCCCCACATCAGACCTCTTCTCCCAGAAATACCAGGACTCTGCTGAATATTTCCCATTTCCTCCGGAACATACAGCATTACACTCCGCAAGAGGATAGCGTCTTTCAGAAATGTGGCATTTTATCACAGATACACCATTTCTATGCCCAGTAGAGCTCCTTTTCTCCCAGAAATAGCACTGCTCTTAGGAAGAGCTCCCATTTTCTAACCAAAATGCTGCTTTACACTCCTCAAGATCACACTTACCCCCATCAAGATGGCAGTGTCACAGAAATACCAGCTTCTGCCCCCAAAATGGGACTTTGGCTCTCCAAAACAAGACATTTTCTCCCAGAAATACCAGGACTCTTAGAAATACCTCACGTTTCATCTCAAGAATACTGCTTTCCACTCCTCAAGATCACACTGACTCCCATCACAATGGCCTTTTCTCCCACATACACCAGCTTTCTCCCAAATACACGACATTTTCTCCCACATACACCCGTTTTCTCCCAAAGATGGGACATATTCTCCCAGAAATGCCAGCTTATTCTTTAAAAAACGGCCTTTTTTCCCCAAAATACCAGCTTTCTCACAAACACCTGTCATTTTCCAACCAAGTCTGCTACTATCTCCCAGAAACAGCCGGTTTCCAAGAAATACCTGACGTTTGCTCTCCCAAATGCTACTTGACACTCCTCCAGAGGACATTGTCTCCCCTATTTACCACGTTGTCTCCCCAAGAGACCACTTGGCACACCAAAAAGACCACCGTTGCTCTCCAGTACAAGATCTTCTTTCCCACCGGTTCCCACTTTTCTCCCCCAGCTATGTCATTTCCTCCCAGAAATGCCACTTTTCCCTTGGAAATTTCACCTTCTCTTCCAAAAAGAGGAGATTTGCTCCCAGAAATACCCCTTCTCTTACAACTGCCACACGCTTTCTCCCCAAAAAGCCTCCATGACAATGCCAAATGGGACACTTGCAGCCAAGAAGAGGACACCTTCTCTCAGAAAGACCACTTTTCTCCCCAAGAGAGGAGATTTTCTCCCAATTGGATGACATTTGCTGTAAGAAAGACCTGTTTTCTTCCCTCAAGAGGACATTGTCTTTCCCACTGAGGACATTTTCTCCCAGAAGTGCCGCTACTCTGTGAAACACCTCCATTTCCTCCCAAATCTACTCCATGACACGCCTCAGGATGACACTTACTCCCCGATTTGGGGCATTTTCTCCCAGAAATACCACTTCTCTCCCAAAGGGATGGCCTTTTCCCTCTCTAGCATCTGTTTCCTCACCAATACCTGGCATTTTCTCCCAGAAACACCAGCTTTCTCACAGATACATCACCTTCCCCCCCCCACATCAGACCTCTTCTCCCAGAAATACCAGGACTCTGCTGAATATTTCCCATTTCCTCCGGAACATACAGCATTACACTCCGCAAGAGGATAGCGTCTTTCAGAAATGTGGCATTTTATCACAGATACACCGTTTTTATGCCCAGTAGAGCTCCTTTTCTCCCAGAAATAGCACTGCTCTTAGGAAGAGCTCCCATTTTCTAACCAAAATGCTGCTTTACACTCCTCAAGATCACACTTACCCCCATCAAGATGGCAGTGTCACAGAAATACCAGCTTCTGCCCCCAAAATGGGACTTTGGCTCTCCAAAACAAGACATTTTCTCCCAGAAATACCAGGACTCTTAGAAATACCTCACGTTTCATCTCAAGAATACTGCTTTCCACTCCTCAAGATCACACTGACTCCCATCACAATGGCCTTTTCTCCCACATACACCAGCTTTCTCCCAAATACACGACATTTTCTCCCACATACACCCGTTTTCTCCCAAAGATGGGACATATTCTCCCAGAAATGCCAGCTTATTCTTTAAAAAACGGCCTTTTTTCCCCAAAATACCAGCTTTCTCACAAACACCTGTCATTTTCCAACCAAGTCTGCTACTATCTCCCAGAAACAGCCGGTTTCCGAGAAATACCTGACGTTTGCTCTCCCAAATACTACTTGACACTCCTCCAGAGGACATTGTCTCCCCTATTTACCACGTTGTCTCCCCAAGAGACCACTTGGCACACCAAAAAGACCACCGTTGCTCTCCAGTACAAGATCTTCTTTCCCACCGGTTCCCACTTTTCTCCCCCAGCTATGTCATTTCCTCCCAGAAATGCCACTTTTCCCTTGGAAATTTCACCTTCTCTTCCAAAAAGAGGAGATTTGCTCCCAGAAATACCCCTTCTCTTACAACTGCCACACGCTTTCTCCCCAAAAAGCCTCCATGACAATGCCAAATGGGACACTTGCAGCCAAGAAGAGGACACCTTCTCTCAGAAAGACCACTTTTCTCCCCAAGAGAGGAGATTTTCTCCCAATTGGATGACATTTGCTGTAAGAAAGACCTGTTTTCTTCCCTCAAGAGGACATTGTCTTTCCCACTGAGGACATTTTCTCCCAGAAGTGCCGCTACTCTGTGAAACACCTCCATTTCCTCCCAAATCTACTCCATGACACGCCTCAGGATGACACTTACTCCCCGATTTGGGGCATTTTCTCCCAGAAATACCACTTCTCTCCCAAAGGGATGGCCTTTTCCCTCTCTAGCATCTGTTTCCTCACCAATACCTGGCATTTTCTCCCAGAAACACCAGCTTTCTCACAGATACATCACCTTCCCCCCCCCACATCAGACCTCTTCTCCCAGAAATACCAGGACTCTGCTGAATATTTCCCATTTCCTCCGGAACATACAGCATTACACTCCGCAAGAGGATAGCGTCTTTCAGAAATGTGGCATTTTATCACAGATACACCATTTCTATGCCCAGTAGAGCTCCTTTTCTCCCAGAAATAGCACTGCTCTTAGGAAGAGCTCCCATTTTCTAACCAAAATGCTGCTTTACACTCCTCAAGATCACACTTACCCCCATCAAGATGGCAGTGTCACAGAAATACCAGCTTCTGCCCCCAAAATGGGACTTTGGCTCTCCAAAACAAGACATTTTCTCCCAGAAATACCAGCACTCTTAGAAATACCTCACGTTTCATCTCAAGAATACTGCTTTCCACTCCTCAAGATCACACTGACTCCCATCACAATGGCCTTTTCTCCCACATACACCAGCTTTCTCCCAAATACACGACATTTTCTCCCACATACACCCGTTTTCTCCCAAAGATGGGACATATTCTCCCAGAAATGCCAGCTTATTCTTTAAAAAACGGCCTTTTTTCCCCAAAATACCAGCTTTCTCACAAACACCTGTCATTTTCCAACCAAGTCTGCTACTATCTCCCAGAAACAGCCGGTTTCCGAGAAATACCTGACGTTTGCTCTCCCAAATGCTACTTGACACTCCTCCAGAGGACATTGTCTCCCCTATTTACCACGTTGTCTCCCCAAGAGACCACTTGGCACACCAAAAAGACCACCATTGCTCTCCAGTACAAGATCTTCTTTCCCACCGGTTCCCACTTTTCTCCCCCAGCTATGTCATTTCCTCTCAGAAATGCCACTTTTCCCTTGGAAATTTCACCTTCTCTTCCAAAAAGAGGAGATTTGCTCCCAGAAATACCCCTTCTCTTACAACTGCCACACGCTTTCTCCCCAAAAAGCCTCCATGACAATGCCAAATGGGACACTTGCAGCCAAGAAGAGGACACCTTCTCTCAGAAAGACCACTTTTCTCCCCAAGAGAGGAGATTTTCTCCCAATTGGATGACATTTGCTGTAAGAAAGACCTGTTTTCTTCCCTCAAGAGGACATTGTCTTTCCCACTGAGGACATTTTCTCCCAGAAGTGCCGCTACTCTGTGAAACACCTCCATTTCCTCCCAAATCTACTCCATGACACGCCTCAGGATGACACTTACTCCCCGATTTGGGGCATTTTCTCCCAGAAATACCACTTCTCTCCCAAAGGGATGGCCTTTTCCCTCTCTAGCATCTGTTTCCTCACCAATACCTGGCATTTTCTCCCAGAAACACCAGCTTTCTCACAGATACATCACCTTCCCCCCCCCCACATCAGACCTCTTCTCCCAGAAATACCAGGACTCTGCTGAATATTTCCCATTTCCTCCGGAACATACAGCATTACACTCCGCAAGAGGATAGCGTCTTTCAGAAATGTGGCATTTTATCACAGATACACCATTTCTATGCCCAGTAGAGCTCCTTTTCTCCCAGAAATAGCACTGCTCTTAGGAAGAGCTCCCATTTTCTAACCAAAATGCTGCTTTACACTCCTCAAGATCACACTTACCCCCATCAAGATGGCAGTGTCACAGAAATACCAGCTTCTGCCCCCAAAATGGGACTTTGGCTCTCCAAAACAAGACATTTTCTCCCAGAAATACCAGCACTCTTAGAAATACCTCACGTTTCATCTCAAGAATACTGCTTTCCACTCCTCAAGATCACACTGACTCCCATCACAATGGCCTTTTCTCCCACATACACCAGCTTTCTCCCAAATACACGACATTTTCTCCCACATACACCCGTTTTCTCCCAAAGATGGGACATATTCTCCCAGAAATGCCAGCTTATTCTTTAAAAAACGGCCTTTTTTCCCCAAAATACCAGCTTTCTCACAAACACCTGTCATTTTCCAACCAAGTCTGCTACTATCTCCCAGAAACAGCCGGTTTCCGAGAAATACCTGACGTTTGCTCTCCCAAATGCTACTTGACACTCCTCCAGAGGACATTGTCTCCCCTATTTACCACGTTGTCTCCCCAAGAGACCACTTGGCACACCAAAAAGACCACCATTGCTCTCCAGTACAAGATCTTCTTTCCCACCGGTTCCCACTTTTCTCCCCCAGCTATGTCATTTCCTCTCAGAAATGCCACTTTTCCCTTGGAAATTTCACCTTCTCTTCCAAAAAGAGGAGATTTGCTCCCAGAAATACCCCTTCTCTTACAACTGCCACACGCTTTCTCCCCAAAAAGCCTCCATGACAATGCCAAATGGGACACTTGCAGCCAAGAAGAGGACACCTTCTCTCAGAAAGACCACTTTTCTCCCCAAGAGAGGAGATTTTCTCCCAATTGGATGACATTTGCTGTAAGAAAGACCTGTTTTCTTCCCTCAAGAGGACATTGTCTTTCCCACTGAGGACATTTTCTCCCAGAAGTGCCGCTACTCTGTGAAACACCTCCATTTCCTCCCAAATCTACTCCATGACACGCCTCAGGATGACACTTACTCCCCGATTTGGGGCATTTTCTCCCAGAAATACCACTTCTCTCCCAAAGGGATGGCCTTTTCCCTCTCTAGCATCTGTTTCCTCACCAATACCTGGCATTTTCTCCCAGAAACACCAGCTTTCTCACAGATACATCACCTTCCCCCCCCCACATCAGACCTCTTCTCCCAGAAATACCAGGACTCTGCTGAATATTTCCCATTTCCTCCGGAACATACAGCATTACACTCCGCAAGAGGATAGCGTCTTTCAGAAATGTGGTATTTTATCACAGATACACCATTTCTATGCCCAGTAGAGCTCCTTTTCTCCCAGAAATAGCACTGCTCTTAGGAAGAGCTCCCATTTTCTAACCAAAATGCTGCTTTACACTCCTCAAGATCACACTTACCCCCATCAAGATGGCAGTGTCACAGAAATACCAGCTTCTGCCCCCAAAATGGGACTTTGGCTCTCCAAAACAAGACATTTTCTCCCAGAAATACCAGGACTCTTAGAAATACCTCACGTTTCATCTCAAGAATACTGCTTTCCACTCCTCAAGATCACACTGACTCCCATCACAATGGCCTTTTCTCCCACATACACCAGCTTTCTCCCAAATACACGACATTTTCTCCCACATACACCCGTTTTCTCCCAAAGATGGGACATATTCTCCCAGAAATGCCAGCTTATTCTTTAAAAAACGGCCTTTTTTCCCCAAAATACCAGCTTTCTCACAAACACCTGTCATTTTCCAACCAAGTCTGCTACTATCTCCCAGAAAGAGCCGGTTTCCGAGAAATACCTGACGTTTGCTCTCCCAAATACTACTTGACACTCCTCCAGAGGACATTGTCTCCCCTATTTACCACGTTGTCTCCCCAAGAGACCACTTGGCACACCAAAAAGACCACCGTTGCTCTCCAGTACAAGATCTTCTTTCCCACCGGTTCCCACTTTTCTCCCCCAGCTATGTCATTTCCTCCCAGAAATGCCACTTTTCCCTTGGAAATTTCACCTTCTCTTCCAAAAAGAGGAGATTTGCTCCCAGAAATACCCCTTCTCTTACAACTGCCACACGCTTTCTCCCCAAAAAGCCTCCATGACAATGCCAAATGGGACACTTGCAGCCAAGAAGAGGACACCTTCTCTCAGAAAGACCACTTTTCTCCCCAAGAGAGGAGATTTTCTCCCAATTGGATGACATTTGCTGTAAGAAAGACCTGTTTTCTTCCCTCAAGAGGACATTGTCTTTCCCACTGAGGACATTTTCTCCCAGAAGTGCCGCTACTCTGTGAAACACCTCCATTTCCTCCCAAATCTACTCCATGACACGCCTCAGGATGACACTTACTCCCCGATTTGGGGCATTTTCTCCCAGAAATACCACTTCTCTCCCAAAGGGATGGCCTTTTCCCTCTCTAGCATCTGTTTCCTCACCAATACCTGGCATTTTCTCCCAGAAACACCAGCTTTCTCACAGATACATCACCTTCCCCCCCCCACATCAGACCTCTTCTCCCAGAAATACCAGGACTCTGCTGAATATTTCCCATTTCCTCCGGAACATACAGCATTACACTCCGCAAGAGGACAGTTTCTTTCAGAAATGTGGCATTTTATCACAGATACACCATTTTTATGCCCAGTAGAGCTCCTTTTCTCCCAGAAATAGCACTGCTCTTAGGAAGAGCTCCCATTTTCTAACCAAAATGCTGCTTTACACTCCTCAAGATCACACTTACCCCCATCAAGATGGCAGTGTCACAGAAATACCAGCTTCTGCCCCCAAAATGGGACTTTGGCTCTCCAAAACAAGACATTTTCTCCCAGAAATACCAGCACTCTTAGAAATACCTCACGTTTCATCTCAAGAATACTGCTTTCCACTCCTCAAGATCACACTGACTCCCATCACAATGGCCTTTTCTCCCACATACACCAGCTTTCTCCCAAATACACGACATTTTCTCCCACATACACCCGTTTTCTCCCAAAGATGGGACATATTCTCCCAGAAATGCCAGCTTATTCTTTAAAAAACGGCCTTTTTTCCCCAAAATACCAGCTTTCTCACAAACACCTGTCATTTTCCAACCAAGTCTGCTACTATCTCCCAGAAACAGCCGGTTTCCGAGAAATACCTGACGTTTGCTCTCCCAAATGCTACTTGACACTCCTCCAGAGGACATTGTCTCCCCTATTTACCACGTTGTCTCCCCAAGAGACCACTTGGCACACCAAAAAGACCACCATTGCTCTCCAGTACAAGATCTTCTTTCCCACCGGTTCCCACTTTTCTCCCCCAGCTATGTCATTTCCTCCCAGAAATGCCACTTTTCCCTTGGAAATTTCACCTTCTCTTCCAAAAAGAGGAGATTTGCTCCCAGAAATACCCCTTCTCTTACAACTGCCACACGCTTTCTCCCCAAAAAGCCTCCATGACAATGCCAAATGGGACACTTGCAGCCAAGAAGAGGACACCTTCTCTCAGAAAGACCACTTTTCTCCCCAAGAGAGGAGATTTTCTCCCAATTGGATGACATTTGCTGTAAGAAAGACCTGTTTTCTTCCCTCAAGAGGACATTGTCTTTCCCACTGAGGACATTTTCTCCCAGAAGTGCCGCTACTCTGTGAAACACCTCCATTTCCTCCCAAATCTACTCCATGACACGCCTCAGGATGACACTTACTCCCCGATTTGGGGCATTTTCTCCCAGAAATACCACTTCTCTCCCAAAGGGATGGCCTTTTCCCTCTCTAGCATCTGTTTCCTCACCAATACCTGGCATTTTCTCCCAGAAACACCAGCTTTCTCACAGATACATCACCTTCCCCCCCCCACATCAGACCTCTTCTCCCAGAAATACCAGGACTCTGCTGAATATTTCCCATTTCCTCCGGAACATACAGCATTACACTCCGCAAGAGGACAGTTTCTTTCAGAAATGTGGCATTTTATCACAGATACACCATTTCTATGCCCAGTAGAGCTCCTTTTCTCCCAGAAATAGCACTGCTCTTAGGAAGAGCTCCCATTTTCTAACCAAAATGCTGCTTTACACTCCTCAAGATCACACTTACCCCCATCAAGATGGCAGTGTCACAGAAATACCAGCTTCTGCCCCCAAAATGGGACTTTGGCTCTCCAAAACAAGACATTTTCTCCCAGAAATACCAGGACTCTTAGAAATACCTCACGTTTCATCTCAAGAATACTGCTTTCCACTCCTCAAGATCACACTGACTCCCATCACAATGGCCTTTTCTCCCACATACACCAGCTTTCTCCCAAATACACGACATTTTCTCCCACATACACCCGTTTTCTCCCAAAGATGGGACATATTCTCCCAGAAATGCCAGCTTATTCTTTAAAAAACGGCCTTTTTTCCCCAAAATACCAGCTTTCTCACAAACACCTGTCATTTTCCAACCAAGTCTGCTACTATCTCCCAGAAACAGCCGGTTTCCGAGAAATACCTGACGTTTGCTCTCCCAAATGCTACTTGACACTCCTCCAGAGGACATTGTCTCCCCTATTTACCACGTTTTCTCCCCAAGAGACCACTTGGCACACCAAAAAGACCACCGTTGCTCTCCAGTACAAGATCTTCTTTCCCACCGGTTCCCACTTTTCTCCCCCAGCTATGTCATTTCCTCCCAGAAATGCCACTTTTCCCTTGGAAATTTCACCTTCTCTTCCAAAAAGAGGAGATTTGCTCCCAGAAATACCCCTTCTCTTACAACTGCCACACGCTTTCTCCCCAAAAAGCCTCCATGACAATGCCAAATGGGACACTTGCAGCCAAGAAGAGGACACCTTCTCTCAGAAAGACCACTTTTCTCCCCAAGAGAGGAGATTTTCTCCCAATTGGATGACATTTGCTGTAAGAAAGACCTGTTTTCTTCCCTCAAGAGGACATTGTCTTTCCCACTGAGGACATTTTCTCCCAGAAGTGCCGCTACTCTGTGAAACACCTCCATTTCCTCCCAAATCTACTCCATGACACGCCTCAGGATGACACTTACTCCCCGATTTGGGGCATTTTCTCCCAGAAATACCACTTCTCTCCCAAAGGGATGGCCTTTTCCCTCTCTAGCATCTGTTTCCTCACCAATACCTGGCATTTTCTCCCAGAAACACCAGCTTTCTCACAGATACATCACCTTCCCCCCCCCACATCAGACCTCTTCTCCCAGAAATACCAGGACTCTGCTGAATATTTCCCATTTCCTCCGGAACATACAGCATTACACTCCGCAAGAGGACAGTTTCTTTCAGAAATGTGGCATTTTATCACAGATACACCATTTCTATGCCCAGTAGAGCTCCTTTTCTCCCAGAAATAGCACTGCTCTTAGGAAGAGCTCCCATTTTCTAACCAAAATGCTGCTTTACACTCCTCAAGATCACACTTACCCCCATCAAGATGGCAGTGTCACAGAAATACCAGCTTCTGCCCCCAAAATGGGACTTTGGCTCTCCAAAACAAGACATTTTCTCCCAGAAATACCAGGACTCTTAGAAATACCTCACGTTTCATCTCAAGAATACTGCTTTCCACTCCTCAAGATCACACTGACTCCCATCACAATGGCCTTTTCTCCCACATACACCAGCTTTCTCCCAAATACACGACATTTTCTCCCACATACACCCGTTTTCTCCCAAAGATGGGACATATTCTCCCAGAAATGCCAGCTTATTCTTTAAAAAACGGCCTTTTTTCCCCAAAATACCAGCTTTCTCACAAACACCTGTCATTTTCCAACCAAGTCTGCTACTATCTCCCAGAAACAGCCGGTTTCCGAGAAATACCTGACGTTTGCTCTCCCAAATGCTACTTGACACTCCTCCAGAGGACATTGTCTCCCCTATTTACCACGTTTTCTCCCCAAGAGACCACTTGGCACACCAAAAAGACCACCGTTGCTCTCCAGTACAAGATCTTCTTTCCCACCGGTTCCCACTTTTCTCCCCCAGCTATGTCATTTCCTCCCAGAAATGCCACTTTTCCCTTGGAAATTTCACCTTCTCTTCCAAAAAGAGGAGATTTGCTCCCAGAAATACCCCTTCTCTTACAACTGCCACACGCTTTCTCCCCAAAAAGCCTCCATGACAATGCCAAATGGGACACTTGCAGCCAAGAAGAGGACACCTTCTCTCAGAAAGACCACTTTTCTCCCCAAGAGAGGAGATTTTCTCCCAATTGGATGACATTTGCTGTAAGAAAGACCTGTTTTCTTCCCTCAAGAGGACATTGTCTTTCCCACTGAGGACATTTTCTCCCAGAAGTGCCGCTACTCTGTGAAACACCTCCATTTCCTCCCAAATCTACTCCATGACACGCCTCAGGATGACACTTACTCCCCGATTTGGGGCATTTTCTCCCAGAAATACCACTTCTCTCCCAAAGGGATGGCCTTTTCCCTCTCTAGCATCTGTTTCCTCACCAATACCTGGCATTTTCTCCCAGAAACACCAGCTTTCTCACAGATACATCACCTTCCCCCCCCCACATCAGACCTCTTCTCCCAGAAATACCAGGACTCTGCTGAATATTTCCCATTTCCTCCGGAACATACAGCATTACACTCCGCAAGAGGATAGCGTCTTTCAGAAATGTGGCATTTTATCACAGATACACCATTTCTATGCCCAGTAGAGCTCCTTTTCTCCCAGAAATAGCACTGCTCTTAGGAAGAGCTCCCATTTTCTAACCAAAATGCTGCTTTACACTCCTCAAGATCACACTTACCCCCATCAAGATGGCAGTGTCACAGAAATACCAGCTTCTGCCCCCAAAATGGGACTTTGGCTCTCCAAAACAAGACATTTTCTCCCAGAAATACCAGGACTCTTAGAAATACCTCACGTTTCATCTCAAGAATACTGCTTTCCACTCCTCAAGATCACACTGACTCCCATCACAATGGCCTTTTCTCCCACATACACCAGCTTTCTCCCAAATACACGACATTTTCTCCCACATACACCCGTTTTCTCCCAAAGATGGGACATATTCTCCCAGAAATGCCAGCTTATTCTTTAAAAAACGGCCTTTTTTCCCCAAAATACCAGCTTTCTCACAAACACCTGTCATTTTCCAACCAAGTCTGCTACTATCTCCCAGAAAGAGCCGGTTTCCGAGAAATACCTGACGTTTGCTCTCCCAAATACTACTTGACACTCCTCCAGAGGACATTGTCTCCCCTATTTACCACGTTGTCTCCCCAAGAGACCACTTGGCACACCAAAAAGACCACCGTTGCTCTCCAGTACAAGATCTTCTTTCCCACCGGTTCCCACTTTTCTCCCCCAGCTATGTCATTTCCTCCCAGAAATGCCACTTTTCCCTTGGAAATTTCACCTTCTCTTCCAAAAAGAGGAGATTTGCTCCCAGAAATACCCCTTCTCTTACAACTGCCACACGCTTTCTCCCCAAAAAGCCTCCATGACAATGCCAAATGGGACACTTGCAGCCAAGAAGAGGACACCTTCTCTCAGAAAGACCACTTTTCTCCCCAAGAGAGGAGATTTTCTCCCAATTGGATGACATTTGCTGTAAGAAAGACCTGTTTTCTTCCCTCAAGAGGACATTGTCTTTCCCACTGAGGACATTTTCTCCCAGAAGTGCCGCTACTCTGTGAAACACCTCCATTTCCTCCCAAATCTACTCCATGACACGCCTCAGGATGACACTTACTCCCCGATTTGGGGCATTTTCTCCCAGAAATACCACTTCTCTCCCAAAGGGATGGCCTTTTCCCTCTCTAGCATCTGTTTCCTCACCAATACCTGGCATTTTCTCCCAGAAACACCAGCTTTCTCACAGATACATCACCTTCCCCCCCCCACATCAGACCTCTTCTCCCAGAAATACCAGGACTCTGCTGAATATTTCCCATTTCCTCCGGAACATACAGCATTACACTCCGCAAGAGGACAGTTTCTTTCAGAAATGTGGCATTTTATCACAGATACACCATTTCTATGCCCAGTAGAGCTCCTTTTCTCCCAGAAATAGCACTGCTCTTAGGAAGAGCTCCCATTTTCTAACCAAAATGCTGCTTTACACTCCTCAAGATCACACTTACCCCCATCAAGATGGCAGTGTCACAGAAATACCAGCTTCTGCCCCCAAAATGGGACTTTGGCTCTCCAAAACAAGACATTTTCTCCCAGAAATACCAGGACTCTTAGAAATACCTCACGTTTCATCTCAAGAATACTGCTTTCCACTCCTCAAGATCACACTGACTCCCATCACAATGGCCTTTTCTCCCACATACACCAGCTTTCTCCCAAATACACGACATTTTCTCCCACATACACCCGTTTTCTCCCAAAGATGGGACATATTCTCCCAGAAATGCCAGCTTATTCTTTAAAAAACGGCCTTTTTTCCCCAAAATACCAGCTTTCTCACAAACACCTGTCATTTTCCAACCAAGTCTGCTACTATCTCCCAGAAACAGCCGGTTTCCGAGAAATACCTGACGTTTGCTCTCCCAAATGCTACTTGACACTCCTCCAGAGGACATTGTCTCCCCTATTTACCACGTTGTCTCCCCAAGAGACCACTTGGCACACCAAAAAGACCACCGTTGCTCTCCAGTACAAGATCTTCTTTCCCACCGGTTCCCACTTTTCTCCCCCAGCTATGTCATTTCCTCCCAGAAATGCCACTTTTCCCTTGGAAATTTCACCTTCTCTTCCAAAAAGAGGAGATTTGCTCCCAGAAATACCCCTTCTCTTACAACTGCCACACGCTTTCTCCCCAAAAAGCCTCCATGACAATGCCAAATGGGACACTTGCAGCCAAGAAGAGGACACCTTCTCTCAGAAAGACCACTTTTCTCCCCAAGAGAGGAGATTTTCTCCCAATTGGATGACATTTGCTGTAAGAAAGACCTGTTTTCTTCCCTCAAGAGGACATTGTCTTTCCCACTGAGGACATTTTCTCCCAGAAGTGCCGCTACTCTGTGAAACACCTCCATTTCCTCCCAAATCTACTCCATGACACGCCTCAGGATGACACTTACTCCCCGATTTGGGGCATTTTCTCCCAGAAATACCACTTCTCTCCCAAAGGGATGGCCTTTTCCCTCTCTAGCATCTGTTTCCTCACCAATACCTGGCATTTTCTCCCAGAAACACCAGCTTTCTCACAGATACATCACCTTCCCCCCCCCACATCAGACCTCTTCTCCCAGAAATACCAGGACTCTGCTGAATATTTCCCATTTCCTCCGGAACATACAGCATTACACTCCGCAAGAGGACAGTTTCTTTCAGAAATGTGGCATTTTATCACAGATACACCATTTCTATGCCCAGTAGAGCTCCTTTTCTCCCAGAAATAGCACTGCTCTTAGGAAGAGCTCCCATTTTCTAACCAAAATGCTGCTTTACACTCCTCAAGATCACACTTACCCCCATCAAGATGGCAGTGTCACAGAAATACCAGCTTCTGCCCCCAAAATGGGACTTTGGCTCTCCAAAACAAGACATTTTCTCCCAGAAATACCAGGACTCTTAGAAATACCTCACGTTTCATCTCAAGAATACTGCTTTCCACTCCTCAAGATCACACTGACTCCCATCACAATGGCCTTTTCTCCCACATACACCAGCTTTCTCCCAAATACACGACATTTTCTCCCACATACACCCGTTTTCTCCCAAAGATGGGACATATTCTCCCAGAAATGCCAGCTTATTCTTTAAAAAACGGCCTTTTTTCCCCAAAATACCAGCTTTCTCACAAACACCTGTCATTTTCCAACCAAGTCTGCTACTATCTCCCAGAAACAGCCGGTTTCCGAGAAATACCTGACGTTTGCTCTCCCAAATGCTACTTGACACTCCTCCAGAGGACATTGTCTCCCCTATTTACCACGTTTTCTCCCCAAGAGACCACTTGGCACACCAAAAAGACCACCGTTGCTCTCCAGTACAAGATCTTCTTTCCCACCGGTTCCCACTTTTCTCCCCCAGCTATGTCATTTCCTCCCAGAAATGCCACTTTTCCCTTGGAAATTTCACCTTCTCTTCCAAAAAGAGGAGATTTGCTCCCAGAAATACCCCTTCTCTTACAACTGCCACACGCTTTCTCCCCAAAAAGCCTCCATGACAATGCCAAATGGGACACTTGCAGCCAAGAAGAGGACACCTTCTCTCAGAAAGACCACTTTTCTCCCCAAGAGAGGAGATTTTCTCCCAATTGGATGACATTTGCTGTAAGAAAGACCTGTTTTCTTCCCTCAAGAGGACATTGTCTTTCCCACTGAGGACATTTTCTCCCAGAAGTGCCGCTACTCTGTGAAACACCTCCATTTCCTCCCAAATCTACTCCATGACACGCCTCAGGATGACACTTACTCCCCGATTTGGGGCATTTTCTCCCAGAAATACCACTTCTCTCCCAAAGGGATGGCCTTTTCCCTCTCTAGCATCTGTTTCCTCACCAATACCTGGCATTTTCTCCCAGAAACACCAGCTTTCTCACAGATACATCACCTTCCCCCCCCCACATCAGACCTCTTCTCCCAGAAATACCAGGACTCTGCTGAATATTTCCCATTTCCTCCGGAACATACAGCATTACACTCCGCAAGAGGATAGCGTCTTTCAGAAATGTGGCATTTTATCACAGATACACCATTTCTATGCCCAGTAGAGCTCCTTTTCTCCCAGAAATAGCACTGCTCTTAGGAAGAGCTCCCATTTTCTAACCAAAATGCTGCTTTACACTCCTCAAGATCACACTTACCCCCATCAAGATGGCAGTGTCACAGAAATACCAGCTTCTGCCCCCAAAATGGGACTTTGGCTCTCCAAAACAAGACATTTTCTCCCAGAAATACCAGGACTCTTAGAAATACCTCACGTTTCATCTCAAGAATACTGCTTTCCACTCCTCAAGATCACACTGACTCCCATCACAATGGCCTTTTCTCCCACATACACCAGCTTTCTCCCAAATACACGACATTTTCTCCCACATACACCCGTTTTCTCCCAAAGATGGGACATATTCTCCCAGAAATGCCAGCTTATTCTTTAAAAAACGGCCTTTTTTCCCCAAAATACCAGCTTTCTCACAAACACCTGTCATTTTCCAACCAAGTCTGCTACTATCTCCCAGAAAGAGCCGGTTTCCGAGAAATACCTGACGTTTGCTCTCCCAAATACTACTTGACACTCCTCCAGAGGACATTGTCTCCCCTATTTACCACGTTGTCTCCCCAAGAGACCACTTGGCACACCAAAAAGACCACCGTTGCTCTCCAGTACAAGATCTTCTTTCCCACCGGTTCCCACTTTTCTCCCCCAGCTATGTCATTTCCTCCCAGAAATGCCACTTTTCCCTTGGAAATTTCACCTTCTCTTCCAAAAAGAGGAGATTTGCTCCCAGAAATACCCCTTCTCTTACAACTGCCACACGCTTTCTCCCCAAAAAGCCTCCATGACAATGCCAAATGGGACACTTGCAGCCAAGAAGAGGACACCTTCTCTCAGAAAGACCACTTTTCTCCCCAAGAGAGGAGATTTTCTCCCAATTGGATGACATTTGCTGTAAGAAAGACCTGTTTTCTTCCCTCAAGAGGACATTGTCTTTCCCACTGAGGACATTTTCTCCCAGAAGTGCCGCTACTCTGTGAAACACCTCCATTTCCTCCCAAATCTACTCCATGACACGCCTCAGGATGACACTTACTCCCCGATTTGGGGCATTTTCTCCCAGAAATACCACTTCTCTCCCAAAGGGATGGCCTTTTCCCTCTCTAGCATCTGTTTCCTCACCAATACCTGGCATTTTCTCCCAGAAACACCAGCTTTCTCACAGATACATCACCTTCCCCCCCCCACATCAGACCTCTTCTCCCAGAAATACCAGGACTCTGCTGAATATTTCCCATTTCCTCCGGAACATACAGCATTACACTCCGCAAGAGGACAGTTTCTTTCAGAAATGTGGCATTTTATCACAGATACACCATTTCTATGCCCAGTAGAGCTCCTTTTCTCCCAGAAATAGCACTGCTCTTAGGAAGAGCTCCCATTTTCTAACCAAAATGCTGCTTTACACTCCTCAAGATCACACTTACCCCCATCAAGATGGCAGTGTCACAGAAATACCAGCTTCTGCCCCCAAAATGGGACTTTGGCTCTCCAAAACAAGACATTTTCTCCCAGAAATACCAGGACTCTTAGAAATACCTCACGTTTCATCTCAAGAATACTGCTTTCCACTCCTCAAGATCACACTGACTCCCATCACAATGGCCTTTTCTCCCACATACACCAGCTTTCTCCCAAATACACGACATTTTCTCCCACATACACCCGTTTTCTCCCAAAGATGGGACATATTCTCCCAGAAATGCCAGCTTATTCTTTAAAAAACGGCCTTTTTTCCCCAAAATACCAGCTTTCTCACAAACACCTGTCATTTTCCAACCAAGTCTGCTACTATCTCCCAGAAACAGCCGGTTTCCGAGAAATACCTGACGTTTGCTCTCCCAAATGCTACTTGACACTCCTCCAGAGGACATTGTCTCCCCTATTTACCACGTTGTCTCCCCAAGAGACCACTTGGCACACCAAAAAGACCACCGTTGCTCTCCAGTACAAGATCTTCTTTCCCACCGGTTCCCACTTTTCTCCCCCAGCTATGTCATTTCCTCCCAGAAATGCCACTTTTCCCTTGGAAATTTCACCTTCTCTTCCAAAAAGAGGAGATTTGCTCCCAGAAATACCCCTTCTCTTACAACTGCCACACGCTTTCTCCCCAAAAAGCCTCCATGACAATGCCAAATGGGACACTTGCAGCCAAGAAGAGGACACCTTCTCTCAGAAAGACCACTTTTCTCCCCAAGAGAGGAGATTTTCTCCCAATTGGATGACATTTGCTGTAAGAAAGACCTGTTTTCTTCCCTCAAGAGGACATTGTCTTTCCCACTGAGGACATTTTCTCCCAGAAGTGCCGCTACTCTGTGAAACACCTCCATTTCCTCCCAAATCTACTCCATGACACGCCTCAGGATGACACTTACTCCCCGATTTGGGGCATTTTCTCCCAGAAATACCACTTCTCTCCCAAAGGGATGGCCTTTTCCCTCTCTAGCATCTGTTTCCTCACCAATACCTGGCATTTTCTCCCAGAAACACCAGCTTTCTCACAGATACATCACCTTCCCCCCCCCACATCAGACCTCTTCTCCCAGAAATACCAGGACTCTGCTGAATATTTCCCATTTCCTCCGGAACATACAGCATTACACTCCGCAAGAGGATAGCGTCTTTCAGAAATGTGGCATTTTATCACAGATACACCATTTCTATGCCCAGTAGAGCTCCTTTTCTCCCAGAAATAGCACTGCTCTTAGGAAGAGCTCCCATTTTCTAACCAAAATGCTGCTTTACACTCCTCAAGATCACACTTACCCCCATCAAGATGGCAGTGTCACAGAAATACCAGCTTCTGCCCCCAAAATGGGACTTTGGCTCTCCAAAACAAGACATTTTCTCCCAGAAATACCAGGACTCTTAGAAATACCTCACGTTTCATCTCAAGAATACTGCTTTCCACTCCTCAAGATCACACTGACTCCCATCACAATGGCCTTTTCTCCCACATACACCAGCTTTCTCCCAAATACACGACATTTTCTCCCACATACACCCGTTTTCTCCCAAAGATGGGACATATTCTCCCAGAAATGCCAGCTTATTCTTTAAAAAACGGCCTTTTTTCCCCAAAATACCAGCTTTCTCACAAACACCTGTCATTTTCCAACCAAGTCTGCTACTATCTCCCAGAAACAGCCGGTTTCCGAGAAATACCTGACGTTTGCTCTCCCAAATGCTACTTGACACTCCTCCAGAGGACATTGTCTCCCCTATTTACCACGTTTTCTCCCCAAGAGACCACTTGGCACACCAAAAAGACCACCGTTGCTCTCCAGTACAAGATCTTCTTTCCCACCGGTTCCCACTTTTCTCCCCCAGCTATGTCATTTCCTCCCAGAAATGCCACTTTTCCCTTGGAAATTTCACCTTCTCTTCCAAAAAGAGGAGATTTGCTCCCAGAAATACCCCTTCTCTTACAACTGCCACACGCTTTCTCCCCAAAAAGCCTCCATGACAATGCCAAATGGGACACTTGCAGCCAAGAAGAGGACACCTTCTCTCAGAAAGACCACTTTTCTCCCCAAGAGAGGAGACTTTCTCCCAATTGGATGACATTTGCTGTAAGAAAGACCTGTTTTCTTCCCTCAAGAGGACATTGTCTTTCCCACTGAGGACATTTTCTCCCAGAAGTGCCGCTACTCTGTGAAACACCTCCATTTCCTCCCAAATCTACTCCATGACACGCCTCAGGATGACACTTACTCCCCGATTTGGGGCATTTTCTCCCAGAAATACCACTTCTCTCCCAAAGGGATGGCCTTTTCCCTCTCTAGCATCTGTTTCCTCACCAATACCTGGCATTTTCTCCCAGAAACACCAGCTTTCTCACAGATACATCACCTTCCCCCCCCCACATCAGACCTCTTCTCCCAGAAATACCAGGACTCTGCTGAATATTTCCCATTTCCTCCGGAACATACAGCATTACACTCCGCAAGAGGACAGTTTCTTTCAGAAATGTGGCATTTTATCACAGATACACCATTTCTATGCCCAGTAGAGCTCCTTTTCTCCCAGAAATAGCACTGCTCTTAGGAAGAGCTCCCATTTTCTAACCAAAATGCTGCTTTACACTCCTCAAGATCACACTTACCCCCATCAAGATGGCAGTGTCACAGAAATACCAGCTTCTGCCCCCAAAATGGGACTTTGGCTCTCCAAAACAAGACATTTTCTCCCAGAAATACCAGGACTCTTAGAAATACCTCACGTTTCATCTCAAGAATACTGCTTTCCACTCCTCAAGATCACACTGACTCCCATCACAATGGCCTTTTCTCCCACATACACCAGCTTTCTCCCAAATACACGACATTTTCTCCCACATACACCCGTTTTCTCCCAAAGATGGGACATATTCTCCCAGAAATGCCAGCTTATTCTTTAAAAAACGGCCTTTTTTCCCCAAAATACCAGCTTTCTCACAAACACCTGTCATTTTCCAACCAAGTCTGCTACTATCTCCCAGAAAGAGCCGGTTTCCGAGAAATACCTGACGTTTGCTCTCCCAAATACTACTTGACACTCCTCCAGAGGACATTGTCTCCCCTATTTACCACGTTGTCTCCCCAAGAGACCACTTGGCACACCAAAAAGACCACCGTTGCTCTCCAGTACAAGATCTTCTTTCCCACCGGTTCCCACTTTTCTCCCCCAGCTATGTCATTTCCTCCCAGAAATGCCACTTTTCCCTTGGAAATTTCACCTTCTCTTCCAAAAAGAGGAGATTTGCTCCCAGAAATACCCCTTCTCTTACAACTGCCACACGCTTTCTCCCCAAAAAGCCTCCATGACAATGCCAAATGGGACACTTGCAGCCAAGAAGAGGACACCTTCTCTCAGAAAGACCACTTTTCTCCCCAAGAGAGGAGATTTTCTCCCAATTGGATGACATTTGCTGTAAGAAAGACCTGTTTTCTTCCCTCAAGAGGACATTGTCTTTCCCACTGAGGACATTTTCTCCCAGAAGTGCCGCTACTCTGTGAAACACCTCCATTTCCTCCCAAATCTACTCCATGACACGCCTCAGGATGACACTTACTCCCCGATTTGGGGCATTTTCTCCCAGAAATACCACTTCTCTCCCAAAGGGATGGCCTTTTCCCTCTCTAGCATCTGTTTCCTCACCAATACCTGGCATTTTCTCCCAGAAACACCAGCTTTCTCACAGATACATCACCTTCCCCCCCCCACATCAGACCTCTTCTCCCAGAAATACCAGGACTCTGCTGAATATTTCCCATTTCCTCCGGAACATACAGCATTACACTCCGCAAGAGGACAGTTTCTTTCAGAAATGTGGCATTTTATCACAGATACACCATTTTTATGCCCAGTAGAGCTCCTTTTCTCCCAGAAATAGCACTGCTCTTAGGAAGAGCTCCCATTTTCTAACCAAAATGCTGCTTTACACTCCTCAAGATCACACTTACCCCCATCAAGATGGCAGTGTCACAGAAATACCAGCTTCTGCCCCCAAAATGGGACTTTGGCTCTCCAAAACAAGACATTTTCTCCCAGAAATACCAGGACTCTTAGAAATACCTCACGTTTCATCTCAAGAATACTGCTTTCCACTCCTCAAGATCACACTGACTCCCATCACAATGGCCTTTTCTCCCACATACACCAGCTTTCTCCCAAATACACGACATTTTCTCCCACATACACCCGTTTTCTCCCAAAGATGGGACATATTCTCCCAGAAATGCCAGCTTATTCTTTAAAAAACGGCCTTTTTTCCCCAAAATACCAGCTTTCTCACAAACACCTGTCATTTTCCAACCAAGTCTGCTACTATCTCCCAGAAACAGCCGGTTTCCGAGAAATACCTGACGTTTGCTCTCCCAAATGCTACTTGACACTCCTCCAGAGGACATTGTCTCCCCTATTTACCACGTTGTCTCCCCAAGAGACCACTTGGCACACCAAAAAGACCACCGTTGCTCTCCAGTACAAGATCTTCTTTCCCACCGGTTCCCACTTTTCTCCCCCAGCTATGTCATTTCCTCCCAGAAATGCCACTTTTCCCTTGGAAATTTCACCTTCTCTTCCAAAAAGAGGAGATTTGCTCCCAGAAATACCCCTTCTCTTACAACTGCCACACGCTTTCTCCCCAAAAAGCCTCCATGACAATGCCAAATGGGACACTTGCAGCCAAGAAGAGGACACCTTCTCTCAGAAAGACCACTTTTCTCCCCAAGAGAGGAGATTTTCTCCCAATTGGATGACATTTGCTGTAAGAAAGACCTGTTTTCTTCCCTCAAGAGGACATTGTCTTTCCCACTGAGGACATTTTCTCCCAGAAGTGCCGCTACTCTGTGAAACACCTCCATTTCCTCCCAAATCTACTCCATGACACGCCTCAGGATGACACTTACTCCCCGATTTGGGGCATTTTCTCCCAGAAATACCACTTCTCTCCCAAAGGGATGGCCTTTTCCCTCTCTAGCATCTGTTTCCTCACCAATACCTGGCATTTTCTCCCAGAAACACCAGCTTTCTCACAGATACATCACCTTCCCCCCCCACATCAGACCTCTTCTCCCAGAAATACCAGGACTCTGCTGAATATTTCCCATTTCCTCCGGAACATACAGCATTACACTCCGCAAGAGGATAGCGTCTTTCAGAAATGTGGCATTTTATCACAGATACACCATTTCTATGCCCAGTAGAGCTCCTTTTCTCCCAGAAATAGCACTGCTCTTAGGAAGAGCTCCCATTTTCTAACCAAAATGCTGCTTTACACTCCTCAAGATCACACTTACCCCCATCAAGATGGCAGTGTCACAGAAATACCAGCTTCTGCCCCCAAAATGGGACTTTGGCTCTCCAAAACAAGACATTTTCTCCCAGAAATACCAGGACTCTTAGAAATACCTCACGTTTCATCTCAAGAATACTGCTTTCCACTCCTCAAGATCACACTGACTCCCATCACAATGGCCTTTTCTCCCACATACACCAGCTTTCTCCCAAATACACGACATTTTCTCCCACATACACCCGTTTTCTCCCAAAGATGGGACATATTCTCCCAGAAATGCCAGCTTATTCTTTAAAAAACGGCCTTTTTTCCCCAAAATACCAGCTTTCTCACAAACACCTGTCATTTTCCAACCAAGTCTGCTACTATCTCCCAGAAACAGCCGGTTTCCGAGAAATACCTGACGTTTGCTCTCCCAAATGCTACTTGACACTCCTCCAGAGGACATTGTCTCCCCTATTTACCACGTTTTCTCCCCAAGAGACCACTTGGCACACCAAAAAGACCACCGTTGCTCTCCAGTACAAGATCTTCTTTCCCACCGGTTCCCACTTTTCTCCCCCAGCTATGTCATTTCCTCCCAGAAATGCCACTTTTCCCTTGGAAATTTCACCTTCTCTTCCAAAAAGAGGAGATTTGCTCCCAGAAATACCCCTTCTCTTACAACTGCCACACGCTTTCTCCCCAAAAAGCCTCCATGACAATGCCAAATGGGACACTTGCAGCCAAGAAGAGGACACCTTCTCTCAGAAAGACCACTTTTCTCCCCAAGAGAGGAGATTTTCTCCCAATTGGATGACATTTGCTGTAAGAAAGACCTGTTTTCTTCCCTCAAGAGGACATTGTCTTTCCCACTGAGGACATTTTCTCCCAGAAGTGCCGCTACTCTGTGAAACACCTCCATTTCCTCCCAAATCTACTCCATGACACGCCTCAGGATGACACTTACTCCCCGATTTGGGGCATTTTCTCCCAGAAATACCACTTCTCTCCCAAAGGGATGGCCTTTTCCCTCTCTAGCATCTGTTTCCTCACCAATACCTGGCATTTTCTCCCAGAAACACCAGCTTTCTCACAGATACATCACCTTCCCCCCCACATCAGACCTCTTCTCCCAGAAATACCAGGACTCTGCTGAATATTTCCCATTTCCTCCGGAACATACAGCATTACACTCCGCAAGAGGATAGCGTCTTTCAGAAATGTGGCATTTTATCACAGATACACCATTTCTATGCCCAGTAGAGCTCCTTTTCTCCCAGAAATAGCACTGCTCTTAGGAAGAGCTCCCATTTTCTAACCAAAATGCTGCTTTACACTCCTCAAGATCACACTTACCCCCATCAAGATGGCAGTGTCACAGAAATACCAGCTTCTGCCCCCAAAATGGGACTTTGGCTCTCCAAAACAAGACATTTTCTCCCAGAAATACCAGGACTCTTAGAAATACCTCACGTTTCATCTCAAGAATACTGCTTTCCACTCCTCAAGATCACACTGACTCCCATCACAATGGCCTTTTCTCCCACATACACCAGCTTTCTCCCAAATACACGACATTTTCTCCCACATACACCCGTTTTCTCCCAAAGATGGGACATATTCTCCCAGAAATGCCAGCTTATTCTTTAAAAAACGGCCTTTTTTCCCCAAAATACCAGCTTTCTCACAAACACCTGTCATTTTCCAACCAAGTCTGCTACTATCTCCCAGAAACAGCCGGTTTCCGAGAAATACCTGACGTTTGCTCTCCCAAATGCTACTTGACACTCCTCCAGAGGACATTGTCTCCCCTATTTACCACGTTGTCTCCCCAAGAGACCACTTGGCACACCAAAAAGACCACCGTTGCTCTCCAGTACAAGATCTTCTTTCCCACCGGTTCCCACTTTTCTCCCCCAGCTATGTCATTTCCTCCCAGAAATGCCACTTTTCCCTTGGAAATTTCACCTTCTCTTCCAAAAAGAGGAGATTTGCTCCCAGAAATACCCCTTCTCTTACAACTGCCACACGCTTTCTCCCCAAAAAGCCTCCATGACAATGCCAAATGGGACACTTGCAGCCAAGAAGAGGACACCTTCTCTCAGAAAGACCACTTTTCTCCCCAAGAGAGGAGATTTTCTCCCAATTGGATGACATTTGCTGTAAGAAAGACCTGTTTTCTTCCCTCAAGAGGACATTGTCTTTCCCACTGAGGACATTTTCTCCCAGAAGTGCCGCTACTCTGTGAAACACCTCCATTTCCTCCCAAATCTACTCCATGACACGCCTCAGGATGACACTTACTCCCCGATTTGGGGCATTTTCTCCCAGAAATACCACTTCTCTCCCAAAGGGATGGCCTTTTCCCTCTCTAGCATCTGTTTCCTCACCAATACCTGGCATTTTCTCCCAGAAACACCAGCTTTCTCACAGATACATCACCTTCCCCCCCCCACATCAGACCTCTTCTCCCAGAAATACCAGGACTCTGCTGAATATTTCCCATTTCCTCCGGAACATACAGCATTACACTCCGCAAGAGGATAGCGTCTTTCAGAAATGTGGCATTTTATCACAGATACACCATTTCTATGCCCAGTAGAGCTCCTTTTCTCCCAGAAATAGCACTGCTCTTAGGAAGAGCTCCCATTTTCTAACCAAAATGCTGCTTTACACTCCTCAAGATCACACTTACCCCCATCAAGATGGCAGTGTCACAGAAATACCAGCTTCTGCCCCCAAAATGGGACTTTGGCTCTCCAAAACAAGACATTTTCTCCCAGAAATACCAGGACTCTTAGAAATACCTCACGTTTCATCTCAAGAATACTGCTTTCCACTCCTCAAGATCACACTGACTCCCATCACAATGGCCTTTTCTCCCACATACACCAGCTTTCTCCCAAATACACGACATTTTCTCCCACATACACCCGTTTTCTCCCAAAGATGGGACATATTCTCCCAGAAATGCCAGCTTATTCTTTAAAAAACGGCCTTTTTTCCCCAAAATACCAGCTTTCTCACAAACACCTGTCATTTTCCAACCAAGTCTGCTACTATCTCCCAGAAACAGCCGGTTTCCGAGAAATACCTGACGTTTGCTCTCCCAAATGCTACTTGACACTCCTCCAGAGGACATTGTCTCCCCTATTTACCACGTTTTCTCCCCAAGAGACCACTTGGCACACCAAAAAGACCACCGTTGCTCTCCAGTACAAGATCTTCTTTCCCACCGGTTCCCACTTTTCTCCCCCAGCTATGTCATTTCCTCCCAGAAATGCCACTTTTCCCTTGGAAATTTCACCTTCTCTTCCAAAAAGAGGAGATTTGCTCCCAGAAATACCCCTTCTCTTACAACTGCCACACGCTTTCTCCCCAAAAAGCCTCCATGACAATGCCAAATGGGACACTTGCAGCCAAGAAGAGGACACCTTCTCTCAGAAAGACCACTTTTCTCCCCAAGAGAGGAGATTTTCTCCCAATTGGATGACATTTGCTGTAAGAAAGACCTGTTTTCTTCCCTCAAGAGGACATTGTCTTTCCCACTGAGGACATTTTCTCCCAGAAGTGCCGCTACTCTGTGAAACACCTCCATTTCCTCCCAAATCTACTCCATGACACGCCTCAGGATGACACTTACTCCCCGATTTGGGGCATTTTCTCCCAGAAATACCACTTCTCTCCCAAAGGGATGGCCTTTTCCCTCTCTAGCATCTGTTTCCTCACCAATACCTGGCATTTTCTCCCAGAAACACCAGCTTTCTCACACATACATCACCTTCCCCCCCCCACATCAGACCTCTTCTCCCAGAAATACCAGGACTCTGCTGAATATTTCCCATTTCCTCCGGAACATACAGCATTACACTCCGCAAGAGGATAGCGTCTTTCAGAAATGTGGCATTTTATCACAGATACACCATTTCTATGCCCAGTAGAGCTCCTTTTCTCCCAGAAATAGCACTGCTCTTAGGAAGAGCTCCCATTTTCTAACCAAAATGCTGCTTTACACTCCTCAAGATCACACTTACCCCCATCAAGATGGCAGTGTCACAGAAATACCAGCTTCTGCCCCCAAAATGGGACTTTGGCTCTCCAAAACAAGACATTTTCTCCCAGAAATACCAGGACTCTTAGAAATACCTCACGTTTCATCTCAAGAATACTGCTTTCCACTCCTCAAGATCACACTGACTCCCATCACAATGGCCTTTTCTCCCACATACACCAGCTTTCTCCCAAATACACGACATTTTCTCCCACATACACCCGTTTTCTCCCAAAGATGGGACATATTCTCCCAGAAATGCCAGCTTATTCTTTAAAAAACGGCCTTTTTTCCCCAAAATACCAGCTTTCTCACAAACACCTGTCATTTTCCAACCAAGTCTGCTACTATCTCCCAGAAACAGCCGGTTTCCGAGAAATACCTGACGTTTGCTCTCCCAAATGCTACTTGACACTCCTCCAGAGGACATTGTCTCCCCTATTTACCACGTTGTCTCCCCAAGAGACCACTTGGCACACCAAAAAGACCACCGTTGCTCTCCAGTACAAGATCTTCTTTCCCACCGGTTCCCACTTTTCTCCCCCAGCTATGTCATTTCCTCCCAGAAATGCCACTTTTCCCTTGGAAATTTCACCTTCTCTTCCAAAAAGAGGAGATTTGCTCCCAGAAATACCCCTTCTCTTACAACTGCCACACGCTTTCTCCCCAAAAAGCCTCCATGACAATGCCAAATGGGACACTTGCAGCCAAGAAGAGGACACCTTCTCTCAGAAAGACCACTTTTCTCCCCAAGAGAGGAGATTTTCTCCCAATTGGATGACATTTGCTGTAAGAAAGACCTGTTTTCTTCCCTCAAGAGGACATTGTCTTTCCCACTGAGGACATTTTCTCCCAGAAGTGCCGCTACTCTGTGAAACACCTCCATTTCCTCCCAAATCTACTCCATGACACGCCTCAGGATGACACTTACTCCCCGATTTGGGGCATTTTCTCCCAGAAATACCACTTCTCTCCCAAAGGGATGGCCTTTTCCCTCTCTAGCATCTGTTTCCTCACCAATACCTGGCATTTTCTCCCAGAAACACCAGCTTTCTCACACATACATCACCTTCCCCCCCCCACATCAGACCTCTTCTCCCAGAAATACCAGGACTCTGCTGAATATTTCCCATTTCCTCCGGAACATACAGCATTACACTCCGCAAGAGGATAGCGTCTTTCAGAAATGTGGCATTTTATCACAGATACACCATTTCTATGCCCAGTAGAGCTCCTTTTCTCCCAGAAATAGCACTGCTCTTAGGAAGAGCTCCCATTTTCTAACCAAAATGCTGCTTTACACTCCTCAAGATCACACTTACCCCCATCAAGATGGCAGTGTCACAGAAATACCAGCTTCTGCCCCCAAAATGGGACTTTGGCTCTCCAAAACAAGACATTTTCTCCCAGAAATACCAGGACTCTTAGAAATACCTCACGTTTCATCTCAAGAATACTGCTTTCCACTCCTCAAGATCACACTGACTCCCATCACAATGGCCTTTTCTCCCACATACACCAGCTTTCTCCCAAATACACGACATTTTCTCCCACATACACCCGTTTTCTCCCAAAGATGGGACATATTCTCCCAGAAATGCCAGCTTATTCTTTAAAAAACGGCCTTTTTTCCCCAAAATACCAGCTTTCTCACAAACACCTGTCATTTTCCAACCAAGTCTGCTACTATCTCCCAGAAACAGCCGGTTTCCGAGAAATACCTGACGTTTGCTCTCCCAAATGCTACTTGACACTCCTCCAGAGGACATTGTCTCCCCTATTTACCACGTTGTCTCCCCAAGAGACCACTTGGCACACCAAAAAGACCACCGTTGCTCTCCAGTACAAGATCTTCTTTCCCACCGGTTCCCACTTTTCTCCCCCAGCTATGTCATTTCCTCCCAGAAATGCCACTTTTCCCTTGGAAATTTCACCTTCTCTTCCAAAAAGAGGAGATTTGCTCCCAGAAATACCCCTTCTCTTACAACTGCCACACGCTTTCTCCCCAAAAAGCCTCCATGACAATGCCAAATGGGACACTTGCAGCCAAGAAGAGGACACCTTCTCTCAGAAAGACCACTTTTCTCCCCAAGAGAGGAGATTTTCTCCCAATTGGATGACATTTGCTGTAAGAAAGACCTGTTTTCTTCCCTCAAGAGGACATTGTCTTTCCCACTGAGGACATTTTCTCCCAGAAGTGCCGCTACTCTGTGAAACACCTCCATTTCCTCCCAAATCTACTCCATGACACGCCTCAGGATGACACTTACTCCCCGATTTGGGGCATTTTCTCCCAGAAATACCACTTCTCTCCCAAAGGGATGGCCTTTTCCCTCTCTAGCATCTGTTTCCTCACCAATACCTGGCATTTTCTCCCAGAAACACCAGCTTTCTCACAGATACATCACCTTCCCCCCCACATCAGACCTCTTCTCCCAGAAATACCAGGACTCTGCTGAATATTTCCCATTTCCTCCGGAACATACAGCATTACACTCCGCAAGAGGATAGCGTCTTTCAGAAATGTGGCATTTTATCACAGATACACCATTTCTATGCCCAGTAGAGCTCCTTTTCTCCCAGAAATAGCACTGCTCTTAGGAAGAGCTCCCATTTTCTAACCAAAATGCTGCTTTACACTCCTCAAGATCACACTTACCCCCATCAAGATGGCAGTGTCACAGAAATACCAGCTTCTGCCCCCAAAATGGGACTTTGGCTCTCCAAAACAAGACATTTTCTCCCAGAAATACCAGGACTCTTAGAAATACCTCACGTTTCATCTCAAGAATACTGCTTTCCACTCCTCAAGATCACACTGACTCCCATCACAATGGCCTTTTCTCCCACATACACCAGCTTTCTCCCAAATACACGACATTTTCTCCCACATACACCCGTTTTCTCCCAAAGATGGGACATATTCTCCCAGAAATGCCAGCTTATTCTTTAAAAAACGGCCTTTTTTCCCCAAAATACCAGCTTTCTCACAAACACCTGTCATTTTCCAACCAAGTCTGCTACTATCTCCCAGAAAGAGCCGGTTTCCGAGAAATACCTGACGTTTGCTCTCCCAAATACTACTTGACACTCCTCCAGAGGACATTGTCTCCCCTATTTACCACGTTGTCTCCCCAAGAGACCACTTGGCACACCAAAAAGACCACCGTTGCTCTCCAGTACAAGATCTTCTTTCCCACCGGTTCCCACTTTTCTCCCCCAGCTATGTCATTTCCTCCCAGAAATGCCACTTTTCCCTTGGAAATTTCACCTTCTCTTCCAAAAAGAGGAGATTTGCTCCCAGAAATACCCCTTCTCTTACAACTGCCACACGCTTTCTCCCCAAAAAGCCTCCATGACAATGCCAAATGGGACACTTGCAGCCAAGAAGAGGACACCTTCTCTCAGAAAGACCACTTTTCTCCCCAAGAGAGGAGATTTTCTCCCAATTGGATGACATTTGCTGTAAGAAAGACCTGTTTTCTTCCCTCAAGAGGACATTGTCTTTCCCACTGAGGACATTTTCTCCCAGAAGTGCCGCTACTCTGTGAAACACCTCCATTTCCTCCCAAATCTACTCCATGACACGCCTCAGGATGACACTTACTCCCCGATTTGGGGCATTTTCTCCCAGAAATACCACTTCTCTCCCAAAGGGATGGCCTTTTCCCTCTCTAGCATCTGTTTCCTCACCAATACCTGGCATTTTCTCCCAGAAACACCAGCTTTCTCACAGATACATCACCTTCCCCCCCCCACATCAGACCTCTTCTCCCAGAAATACCAGGACTCTGCTGAATATTTCCCATTTCCTCCGGAACATACAGCATTACACTCCGCAAGAGGATAGCGTCTTTCAGAAATGTGGCATTTTATCACAGATACACCATTTCTATGCCCAGTAGAGCTCCTTTTCTCCCAGAAATAGCACTGCTCTTAGGAAGAGCTCCCATTTTCTAACCAAAATGCTGCTTTACACTCCTCAAGATCACACTTACCCCCATCAAGATGGCAGTGTCACAGAAATACCAGCTTCTGCCCCCAAAATGGGACTTTGGCTCTCCAAAACAAGACATTTTCTCCCAGAAATACCAGGACTCTTAGAAATACCTCACGTTTCATCTCAAGAATACTGCTTTCCACTCCTCAAGATCACACTGACTCCCATCACAATGGCCTTTTCTCCCACATACACCAGCTTTCTCCCAAATACACGACATTTTCTCCCACATACACCCGTTTTCTCCCAAAGATGGGACATATTCTCCCAGAAATGCCAGCTTATTCTTTAAAAAACGGCCTTTTTTCCCCAAAATACCAGCTTTCTCACAAACACCTGTCATTTTCCAACCAAGTCTGCTACTATCTCCCAGAAACAGCCGGTTTCCGAGAAATACCTGACGTTTGCTCTCCCAAATGCTACTTGACACTCCTCCAGAGGACATTGTCTCCCCTATTTACCACGTTGTCTCCCCAAGAGACCACTTGGCACACCAAAAAGACCACCGTTGCTCTCCAGTACAAGATCTTCTTTCCCACCGGTTCCCACTTTTCTCCCCCAGCTATGTCATTTCCTCCCAGAAATGCCACTTTTCCCTTGGAAATTTCACCTTCTCTTCCAAAAAGAGGAGATTTGCTCCCAGAAATACCCCTTCTCTTACAACTGCCACACGCTTTCTCCCCAAAAAGCCTCCATGACAATGCCAAATGGGACACTTGCAGCCAAGAAGAGGACACCTTCTCTCAGAAAGACCACTTTTCTCCCCAAGAGAGGAGATTTTCTCCCAATTGGATGACATTTGCTGTAAGAAAGACCTGTTTTCTTCCCTCAAGAGGACATTGTCTTTCCCACTGAGGACATTTTCTCCCAGAAGTGCCGCTACTCTGTGAAACACCTCCATTTCCTCCCAAATCTACTCCATGACACGCCTCAGGATGACACTTACTCCCCGATTTGGGGCATTTTCTCCCAGAAATACCACTTCTCTCCCAAAGGGATGGCCTTTTCCCTCTCTAGCATCTGTTTCCTCACCAATACCTGGCATTTTCTCCCAGAAACACCAGCTTTCTCACAGATACATCACCTTCCCCCCCCCACATCAGACCTCTTCTCCCAGAAATACCAGGACTCTGCTGAATATTTCCCATTTCCTCCGGAACATACAGCATTACACTCCGCAAGAGGATAGCGTCTTTCAGAAATGTGGCATTTTATCACAGATACACCATTTCTATGCCCAGTAGAGCTCCTTTTCTCCCAGAAATAGCACTGCTCTTAGGAAGAGCTCCCATTTTCTAACCAAAATGCTGCTTTACACTCCTCAAGATCACACTTACCCCCATCAAGATGGCAGTGTCACAGAAATACCAGCTTCTGCCCCCAAAATGGGACTTTGGCTCTCCAAAACAAGACATTTTCTCCCAGAAATACCAGCACTCTTAGAAATACCTCACGTTTCATCTCAAGAATACTGCTTTCCACTCCTCAAGATCACACTGACTCCCATCACAATGGCCTTTTCTCCCACATACACCAGCTTTCTCCCAAATACACGACATTTTCTCCCACATACACCCGTTTTCTCCCAAAGATGGGACATATTCTCCCAGAAATGCCAGCTTATTCTTTAAAAAACGGCCTTTTTTCCCCAAAATACCAGCTTTCTCACAAACACCTGTCATTTTCCAACCAAGTCTGCTACTATCTCCCAGAAAGAGCCGGTTTCCGAGAAATACCTGACGTTTGCTCTCCCAAATGCTACTTGACACTCCTCCAGAGGACATTGTCTCCCCTATTTACCACGTTGTCTCCCCAAGAGACCACTTGGCACACCAAAAAGACCACCGTTGCTCTCCAGTACAAGATCTTCTTTCCCACCGGTTCCCACTTTTCTCCCCCAGCTATGTCATTTCCTCCCAGAAATGCCACTTTTCCCTTGGAAATTTCACCTTCTCTTCCAAAAAGAGGAGATTTGCTCCCAGAAATACCCCTTCTCTTACAACTGCCACACGCTTTCTCCCCAAAAAGCCTCCATGACAATGCCAAATGGGACACTTGCAGCCAAGAAGAGGACACCTTCTCTCAGAAAGACCACTTTTCTCCCCAAGAGAGGAGATTTTCTCCCAATTGGATGACATTTGCTGTAAGAAAGACCTGTTTTCTTCCCTCAAGAGGACATTGTCTTTCCCACTGAGGACATTTTCTCCCAGAAGTGCCGCTACTCTGTGAAACACCTCCATTTCCTCCCAAATCTACTCCATGACACGCCTCAGGATGACACTTACTCCCCGATTTGGGGCATTTTCTCCCAGAAATACCACTTCTCTCCCAAAGGGATGGCCTTTTCCCTCTCTAGCATCTGTTTCCTCACCAATACCTGGCATTTTCTCCCAGAAACACCAGCTTTCTCACAGATACATCACCTTCCCCCCCCCACATCAGACCTCTTCTCCCAGAAATACCAGGACTCTGCTGAATATTTCCCATTTCCTCCGGAACATACAGCATTACACTCCGCAAGAGGACAGTTTCTTTCAGAAATGTGGCATTTTATCACAGATACACCATTTCTATGCCCAGTAGAGCTCCTTTTCTCCCAGAAATAGCACTGCTCTTAGGAAGAGCTCCCATTTTCTAACCAAAATGCTGCTTTACACTCCTCAAGATCACACTTACCCCCATCAAGATGGCAGTGTCACAGAAATACCAGCTTCTGCCCCCAAAATGGGACTTTGGCTCTCCAAAACAAGACATTTTCTCCCAGAAATACCAGCACTCTTAGAAATACCTCACGTTTCATCTCAAGAATACTGCTTTCCACTCCTCAAGATCACACTGACTCCCATCACAATGGCCTTTTCTCCCACATACACCAGCTTTCTCCCAAATACACGACATTTTCTCCCACATACACCCGTTTTCTCCCAAAGATGGGACATATTCTCCCAGAAATGCCAGCTTATTCTTTAAAAAACGGCCTTTTTTCCCCAAAATACCAGCTTTCTCACAAACACCTGTCATTTTCCAACCAAGTCTGCTACTATCTCCCAGAAAGAGCCGGTTTCCGAGAAATACCTGACGTTTGCTCTCCCAAATGCTACTTGACACTCCTCCAGAGGACATTGTCTCCCCTATTTACCACGTTGTCTCCCCAAGAGACCACTTGGCACACCAAAAAGACCACCGTTGCTCTCCAGTACAAGATCTTCTTTCCCACCGGTTCCCACTTTTCTCCCCCAGCTATGTCATTTCCTCCCAGAAATGCCACTTTTCCCTTGGAAATTTCACCTTCTCTTCCAAAAAGAGGAGATTTGCTCCCAGAAATACCCCTTCTCTTACAACTGCCACACGCTTTCTCCCCAAAAAGCCTCCATGACAATGCCAAATGGGACACTTGCAGCCAAGAAGAGGACACCTTCTCTCAGAAAGACCACTTTTCTCCCCAAGAGAGGAGATTTTCTCCCAATTGGATGACATTTGCTGTAAGAAAGACCTGTTTTCTTCCCTCAAGAGGACATTGTCTTTCCCACTGAGGACATTTTCTCCCAGAAGTGCCGCTACTCTGTGAAACACCTCCATTTCCTCCCAAATCTACTCCATGACACGCCTCAGGATGACACTTACTCCCCGATTTGGGGCATTTTCTCCCAGAAATACCACTTCTCTCCCAAAGGGATGGCCTTTTCCCTCTCTAGCATCTGTTTCCTCACCAATACCTGGCATTTTCTCCCAGAAACACCAGCTTTCTCACAGATACATCACCTTCCCCCCCCCACATCAGACCTCTTCTCCCAGAAATACCAGGACTCTGCTGAATATTTCCCATTTCCTCCGGAACATACAGCATTACACTCCGCAAGAGGACAGTTTCTTTCAGAAATGTGGCATTTTATCACAGATACACCATTTCTATGCCCAGTAGAGCTCCTTTTCTCCCAGAAATAGCACTGCTCTTAGGAAGAGCTCCCATTTTCTAACCAAAATGCTGCTTTACACTCCTCAAGATCACACTTACCCCCATCAAGATGGCAGTGTCACAGAAATACCAGCTTCTGCCCCCAAAATGGGACTTTGGCTCTCCAAAACAAGACATTTTCTCCCAGAAATACCAGGACTCTTAGAAATACCTCACGTTTCATCTCAAGAATACTGCTTTCCACTCCTCAAGATCACACTGACTCCCATCACAATGGCCTTTTCTCCCACATACACCAGCTTTCTCCCAAATACACGACATTTTCTCCCACATACACCCGTTTTCTCCCAAAGATGGGACATATTCTCCCAGAAATGCCAGCTTATTCTTTAAAAAACGGCCTTTTTTCCCCAAAATACCAGCTTTCTCACAAACACCTGTCATTTTCCAACCAAGTCTGCTACTATCTCCCAGAAACAGCCGGTTTCCGAGAAATACCTGACGTTTGCTCTCCCAAATGCTACTTGACACTCCTCCAGAGGACATTGTCTCCCCTATTTACCACGTTGTCTCCCCAAGAGACCACTTGGCACACCAAAAAGACCACCGTTGCTCTCCAGTACAAGATCTTCTTTCCCACCGGTTCCCACTTTTCTCCCCCAGCTATGTCATTTCCTCCCAGAAATGCCACTTTTCCCTTGGAAATTTCACCTTCTCTTCCAAAAAGAGGAGATTTGCTCCCAGAAATACCCCTTCTCTTACAACTGCCACACGCTTTCTCCCCAAAAAGCCTCCATGACAATGCCAAATGGGACACTTGCAGCCAAGAAGAGGACACCTTCTCTCAGAAAGACCACTTTTCTCCCCAAGAGAGGAGATTTTCTCCCAATTGGATGACATTTGCTGTAAGAAAGACCTGTTTTCTTCCCTCAAGAGGACATTGTCTTTCCCACTGAGGACATTTTCTCCCAGAAGTGCCGCTACTCTGTGAAACACCTCCATTTCCTCCCAAATCTACTCCATGACACGCCTCAGGATGACACTTACTCCCCGATTTGGGGCATTTTCTCCCAGAAATACCACTTCTCTCCCAAAGGGATGGCCTTTTCCCTCTCTAGCATCTGTTTCCTCACCAATACCTGGCATTTTCTCCCAGAAACACCAGCTTTCTCACAGATACATCACCTTCCCCCCCCCACATCAGACCTCTTCTCCCAGAAATACCAGGACTCTGCTGAATATTTCCCATTTCCTCCGGAACATACAGCATTACACTCCGCAAGAGGATAGCGTCTTTCAGAAATGTGGCATTTTATCACAGATACACCATTTCTATGCCCAGTAGAGCTCCTTTTCTCCCAGAAATAGCACTGCTCTTAGGAAGAGCTCCCATTTTCTAACCAAAATGCTGCTTTACACTCCTCAAGATCACACTTACCCCCATCAAGATGGCAGTGTCACAGAAATACCAGCTTCTGCCCCCAAAATGGGACTTTGGCTCTCCAAAACAAGACATTTTCTCCCAGAAATACCAGGACTCTTAGAAATACCTCACGTTTCATCTCAAGAATACTGCTTTCCACTCCTCAAGATCACACTGACTCCCATCACAATGGCCTTTTCTCCCACATACACCAGCTTTCTCCCAAATACACGACATTTTCTCCCACATACACCCGTTTTCTCCCAAAGATGGGACATATTCTCCCAGAAATGCCAGCTTATTCTTTAAAAAACGGCCTTTTTTCCCCAAAATACCAGCTTTCTCACAAACACCTGTCATTTTCCAACCAAGTCTGCTACTATCTCCCAGAAACAGCCGGTTTCCGAGAAATACCTGACGTTTGCTCTCCCAAATGCTACTTGACACTCCTCCAGAGGACATTGTCTCCCCTATTTACCACGTTTTCTCCCCAAGAGACCACTTGGCACACCAAAAAGACCACCGTTGCTCTCCAGTACAAGATCTTCTTTCCCACCGGTTCCCACTTTTCTCCCCCAGCTATGTCATTTCCTCCCAGAAATGCCACTTTTCCCTTGGAAATTTCACCTTCTCTTCCAAAAAGAGGAGATTTGCTCCCAGAAATACCCCTTCTCTTACAACTGCCACACGCTTTCTCCCCAAAAAGCCTCCATGACAATGCCAAATGGGACACTTGCAGCCAAGAAGAGGACACCTTCTCTCAGAAAGACCACTTTTCTCCCCAAGAGAGGAGATTTTCTCCCAATTGGATGACATTTGCTGTAAGAAAGACCTGTTTTCTTCCCTCAAGAGGACATTGTCTTTCCCACTGAGGACATTTTCTCCCAGAAGTGCCGCTACTCTGTGAAACACCTCCATTTCCTCCCAAATCTACTCCATGACACGCCTCAGGATGACACTTACTCCCCGATTTGGGGCATTTTCTCCCAGAAATACCACTTCTCTCCCAAAGGGATGGCCTTTTCCCTCTCTAGCATCTGTTTCCTCACCAATACCTGGCATTTTCTCCCAGAAACACCAGCTTTCTCACAGATACATCACCTTCCCCCCCCCACATCAGACCTCTTCTCCCAGAAATACCAGGACTCTGCTGAATATTTCCCATTTCCTCCGGAACATACAGCATTACACTCCGCAAGAGGATAGCGTCTTTCAGAAATGTGGCATTTTATCACAGATACACCATTTCTATGCCCAGTAGAGCTCCTTTTCTCCCAGAAATAGCACTGCTCTTAGGAAGAGCTCCCATTTTCTAACCAAAATGCTGCTTTACACTCCTCAAGATCACACTTACCCCCATCAAGATGGCAGTGTCACAGAAATACCAGCTTCTGCCCCCAAAATGGGACTTTGGCTCTCCAAAACAAGACATTTTCTCCCAGAAATACCAGGACTCTTAGAAATACCTCACGTTTCATCTCAAGAATACTGCTTTCCACTCCTCAAGATCACACTGACTCCCATCACAATGGCCTTTTCTCCCACATACACCAGCTTTCTCCCAAATACACGACATTTTCTCCCACATACACCCGTTTTCTCCCAAAGATGGGACATATTCTCCCAGAAATGCCAGCTTATTCTTTAAAAAACGGCCTTTTTTCCCCAAAATACCAGCTTTCTCACAAACACCTGTCATTTTCCAACCAAGTCTGCTACTATCTCCCAGAAACAGCCGGTTTCCGAGAAATACCTGACGTTTGCTCTCCCAAATGCTACTTGACACTCCTCCAGAGGACATTGTCTCCCCTATTTACCACGTTGTCTCCCCAAGAGACCACTTGGCACACCAAAAAGACCACCGTTGCTCTCCAGTACAAGATCTTCTTTCCCACCGGTTCCCACTTTTCTCCCCCAGCTATGTCATTTCCTCCCAGAAATGCCACTTTTCCCTTGGAAATTTCACCTTCTCTTCCAAAAAGAGGAGATTTGCTCCCAGAAATACCCCTTCTCTTACAACTGCCACACGCTTTCTCCCCAAAAAGCCTCCATGACAATGCCAAATGGGACACTTGCAGCCAAGAAGAGGACACCTTCTCTCAGAAAGACCACTTTTCTCCCCAAGAGAGGAGATTTTCTCCCAATTGGATGACATTTGCTGTAAGAAAGACCTGTTTTCTTCCCTCAAGAGGACATTGTCTTTCCCACTGAGGACATTTTCTCCCAGAAGTGCCGCTACTCTGTGAAACACCTCCATTTCCTCCCAAATCTACTCCATGACACGCCTCAGGATGACACTTACTCCCCGATTTGGGGCATTTTCTCCCAGAAATACCACTTCTCTCCCAAAGGGATGGCCTTTTCCCTCTCTAGCATCTGTTTCCTCACCAATACCTGGCATTTTCTCCCAGAAACACCAGCTTTCTCACAGATACATCACCTTCCCCCCCCCACATCAGACCTCTTCTCCCAGAAATACCAGGACTCAGCTGAATATTTCCCATTTCCTCCGGAACATACAGCATTACACTCCGCAAGAGGACAGTTTCTTTCAGAAATGTGGCATTTTATCACAGATACACCATTTCTATGCCCAGTAGAGCTCCTTTTTCCCAGAAATAGCACTGCTCTTAGGAAGAGCTCCCATTTTCTAACCAAAATGCTGCTTTACACTCCTCAAGATCACACTTACCCCCATCAAGATGGCAGTGTCACAGAAATACCAGCTTCTGCCCCCAAAATGGGACTTTGGCTCTCCAAAACAAGACATTTTCTCCCAGAAATACCAGGACTCTTAGAAATACCTCACGTTTCATCTCAAGAATACTGCTTTCCACTCCTCAAGATCACACTGACTCCCATCACAATGGCCTTTTCTCCCACATACACCAGCTTTCTCCCAAATACACGACATTTTCTCCCACATACACCCGTTTTCTCCCAAAGATGGGACATATTCTCCCAGAAATGCCAGCTTATTCTTTAAAAAACGGCCTTTTTTCCCCAAAATACCAGCTTTCTCACAAACACCTGTCATTTTCCAACCAAGTCTGCTACTATCTCCCAGAAACAGCCGGTTTCCGAGAAATACCTGACGTTTGCTCTCCCAAATGCTACTTGACACTCCTCCAGAGGACATTGTCTCCCCTATTTACCACGTTGTCTCCCCAAGAGACCACTTGGCACACCAAAAAGACCACCGTTGCTCTCCAGTACAAGATCTTCTTTCCCACCGGTTCCCACTTTTCTCCCCCAGCTATGTCATTTCCTCCCAGAAATGCCACTTTTCCCTTGGAAATTTCACCTTCTCTTCCAAAAAGAGGAGATTTGCTCCCAGAAATACCCCTTCTCTTACAACTGCCACACGCTTTCTCCCCAAAAAGCCTCCATGACAATGCCAAATGGGACACTTGCAGCCAAGAAGAGGACACCTTCTCTCAGAAAGACCACTTTTCTCCCCAAGAGAGGAGATTTTCTCCCAATTGGATGACATTTGCTGTAAGAAAGACCTGTTTTCTTCCCTCAAGAGGACATTGTCTTTCCCACTGAGGACATTTTCTCCCAGAAGTGCCGCTACTCTGTGAAACACCTCCATTTCCTCCCAAATCTACTCCATGACACGCCTCAGGATGACACTTACTCCCCGATTTGGGGCATTTTCTCCCAGAAATACCACTTCTCTCCCAAAGGGATGGCCTTTTCCCTCTCTAGCATCTGTTTCCTCACCAATACCTGGCATTTTCTCCCAGAAACACCAGCTTTCTCACAGATACATCACCTTCCCCCCCCCACATCAGACCTCTTCTCCCAGAAATACCAGGACTCTGCTGAATATTTCCCATTTCCTCCGGAACATACAGCATTACACTCCGCAAGAGGATAGCGTCTTTCAGAAATGTGGCATTTTATCACAGATACACCATTTCTATGCCCAGTAGAGCTCCTTTTCTCCCAGAAATAGCACTGCTCTTAGGAAGAGCTCCCATTTTCTAACCAAAATGCTGCTTTACACTCCTCAAGATCACACTTACCCCCATCAAGATGGCAGTGTCACAGAAATACCAGCTTCTGCCCCCAAAATGGGACTTTGGCTCTCCAAAACAAGACATTTTCTCCCAGAAATACCAGGACTCTTAGAAATACCTCACGTTTCATCTCAAGAATACTGCTTTCCACTCCTCAAGATCACACTGACTCCCATCACAATGGCCTTTTCTCCCACATACACCAGCTTTCTCCCAAATACACGACATTTTCTCCCACATACACCCGTTTTCTCCCAAAGATGGGACATATTCTCCCAGAAATGCCAGCTTATTCTTTAAAAAACGGCCTTTTTTCCCCAAAATACCAGCTTTCTCACAAACACCTGTCATTTTCCAACCAAGTCTGCTACTATCTCCCAGAAACAGCCGGTTTCCGAGAAATACCTGACGTTTGCTCTCCCAAATGCTACTTGACACTCCTCCAGAGGACATTGTCTCCCCTATTTACCACGTTTTCTCCCCAAGAGACCACTTGGCACACCAAAAAGACCACCGTTGCTCTCCAGTACAAGATCTTCTTTCCCACCGGTTCCCACTTTTCTCCCCCAGCTATGTCATTTCCTCCCAGAAATGCCACTTTTCCCTTGGAAATTTCACCTTCTCTTCCAAAAAGAGGAGATTTGCTCCCAGAAATACCCCTTCTCTTACAACTGCCACACGCTTTCTCCCCAAAAAGCCTCCATGACAATGCCAAATGGGACACTTGCAGCCAAGAAGAGGACACCTTCTCTCAGAAAGACCACTTTTCTCCCCAAGAGAGGAGATTTTCTCCCAATTGGATGACATTTGCTGTAAGAAAGACCTGTTTTCTTCCCTCAAGAGGACATTGTCTTTCCCACTGAGGACATTTTCTCCCAGAAGTGCCGCTACTCTGTGAAACACCTCCATTTCCTCCCAAATCTACTCCATGACACGCCTCAGGATGACACTTACTCCCCGATTTGGGGCATTTTCTCCCAGAAATACCACTTCTCTCCCAAAGGGATGGCCTTTTCCCTCTCTAGCATCTGTTTCCTCACCAATACCTGGCATTTTCTCCCAGAAACACCAGCTTTCTCACAGATACATCACCTTCCCCCCCCCACATCAGACCTCTTCTCCCAGAAATACCAGGACTCTGCTGAATATTTCCCATTTCCTCCGGAACATACAGCATTACACTCCGCAAGAGGATAGCGTCTTTCAGAAATGTGGCATTTTATCACAGATACACCATTTCTATGCCCAGTAGAGCTCCTTTTCTCCCAGAAATAGCACTGCTCTTAGGAAGAGCTCCCATTTTCTAACCAAAATGCTGCTTTACACTCCTCAAGATCACACTTACCCCCATCAAGATGGCAGTGTCACAGAAATACCAGCTTCTGCCCCCAAAATGGGACTTTGGCTCTCCAAAACAAGACATTTTCTCCCAGAAATACCAGGACTCTTAGAAATACCTCACGTTTCATCTCAAGAATACTGCTTTCCACTCCTCAAGATCACACTGACTCCCATCACAATGGCCTTTTCTCCCACATACACCAGCTTTCTCCCAAATACACGACATTTTCTCCCACATACACCCGTTTTCTCCCAAAGATGGGACATATTCTCCCAGAAATGCCAGCTTATTCTTTAAAAAACGGCCTTTTTTCCCCAAAATACCAGCTTTCTCACAAACACCTGTCATTTTCCAACCAAGTCTGCTACTATCTCCCAGAAACAGCCGGTTTCCGAGAAATACCTGACGTTTGCTCTCCCAAATGCTACTTGACACTCCTCCAGAGGACATTGTCTCCCCTATTTACCACGTTGTCTCCCCAAGAGACCACTTGGCACACCAAAAAGACCACCGTTGCTCTCCAGTACAAGATCTTCTTTCCCACCGGTTCCCACTTTTCTCCCCCAGCTATGTCATTTCCTCCCAGAAATGCCACTTTTCCCTTGGAAATTTCACCTTCTCTTCCAAAAAGAGGAGATTTGCTCCCAGAAATACCCCTTCTCTTACAACTGCCACACGCTTTCTCCCCAAAAAGCCTCCATGACAATGCCAAATGGGACACTTGCAGCCAAGAAGAGGACACCTTCTCTCAGAAAGACCACTTTTCTCCCCAAGAGAGGAGATTTTCTCCCAATTGGATGACATTTGCTGTAAGAAAGACCTGTTTTCTTCCCTCAAGAGGACATTGTCTTTCCCACTGAGGACATTTTCTCCCAGAAGTGCCGCTACTCTGTGAAACACCTCCATTTCCTCCCAAATCTACTCCATGACACGCCTCAGGATGACACTTACTCCCCGATTTGGGGCATTTTCTCCCAGAAATACCACTTCTCTCCCAAAGGGATGGCCTTTTCCCTCTCTAGCATCTGTTTCCTCACCAATACCTGGCATTTTCTCCCAGAAACACCAGCTTTCTCACAGATACATCACCTTCCCCCCCCCACATCAGACCTCTTCTCCCAGAAATACCAGGACTCTGCTGAATATTTCCCATTTCCTCCGGAACATACAGCATTACACTCCGCAAGAGGATAGCGTCTTTCAGAAATGTGGCATTTTATCACAGATACACCATTTCTATGCCCAGTAGAGCTCCTTTTCTCCCAGAAATAGCACTGCTCTTAGGAAGAGCTCCCATTTTCTAACCAAAATGCTGCTTTACACTCCTCAAGATCACACTTACCCCCATCAAGATGGCAGTGTCACAGAAATACCAGCTTCTGCCCCCAAAATGGGACTTTGGCTCTCCAAAACAAGACATTTTCTCCCAGAAATACCAGGACTCTTAGAAATACCTCACGTTTCATCTCAAGAATACTGCTTTCCACTCCTCAAGATCACACTGACTCCCATCACAATGGCCTTTTCTCCCACATACACCAGCTTTCTCCCAAATACACGACATTTTCTCCCACATACACCCGTTTTCTCCCAAAGATGGGACATATTCTCCCAGAAATGCCAGCTTATTCTTTAAAAAACGGCCTTTTTTCCCCAAAATACCAGCTTTCTCACAAACACCTGTCATTTTCCAACCAAGTCTGCTACTATCTCCCAGAAACAGCCGGTTTCCGAGAAATACCTGACGTTTGCTCTCCCAAATGCTACTTGACACTCCTCCAGAGGACATTGTCTCCCCTATTTACCACGTTGTCTCCCCAAGAGACCACTTGGCACACCAAAAAGACCACCGTTGCTCTCCAGTACAAGATCTTCTTTCCCACCGGTTCCCACTTTTCTCCCCCAGCTATGTCATTTCCTCTCAGAAATGCCACTTTTCCCTTGGAAATTTCACCTTCTCTTCCAAAAAGAGGAGATTTGCTCCCAGAAATACCCCTTCTCTTACAACTGCCACACGCTTTCTCCCCAAAAAGCCTCCATGACAATGCCAAATGGGACACTTGCAGCCAAGAAGAGGACACCTTCTCTCAGAAAGACCACTTTTCTCCCCAAGAGAGGAGACTTTCTCCCAATTGGATGACATTTGCTGTAAGAAAGACCTGTTTTCTTCCCTCAAGAGGACATTGTCTTTCCCACTGAGGACATTTTCTCCCAGAAGTGCCGCTACTCTGTGAAACACCTCCATTTCCTCCCAAATCTACTCCATGACACGCCTCAGGATGACACTTACTCCCCGATTTGGGGCATTTTCTCCCAGAAATACCACTTCTCTCCCAAAGGGATGGCCTTTTCCCTCTCTAGCATCTGTTTCCTCACCAATACCTGGCATTTTCTCCCAGAAACACCAGCTTTCTCACAGATACATCACCTTCCCCCCCCCACATCAGACCTCTTCTCCCAGAAATACCAGGACTCTGCTGAATATTTCCCATTTCCTCCGGAACATACAGCATTACACTCCGCAAGAGGATAGCGTCTTTCAGAAATGTGGCATTTTATCACAGATACACCATTTCTATGCCCAGTAGAGCTCCTTTTCTCCCAGAAATAGCACTGCTCTTAGGAAGAGCTCCCATTTTCTAACCAAAATGCTGCTTTACACTCCTCAAGATCACACTTACCCCCATCAAGATGGCAGTGTCACAGAAATACCAGCTTCTGCCCCCAAAATGGGACTTTGGCTCTCCAAAACAAGACATTTTCTCCCAGAAATACCAGGACTCTTAGAAATACCTCACGTTTCATCTCAAGAATACTGCTTTCCACTCCTCAAGATCACACTGACTCCCATCACAATGGCCTTTTCTCCCACATACACCAGCTTTCTCCCAAATACACGACATTTTCTCCCACATACACCCGTTTTCTCCCAAAGATGGGACATATTCTCCCAGAAATGCCAGCTTATTCTTTAAAAAACGGCCTTTTTTCCCCAAAATACCAGCTTTCTCACAAACACCTGTCATTTTCCAACCAAGTCTGCTACTATCTCCCAGAAACAGCCGGTTTCCGAGAAATACCTGACGTTTGCTCTCCCAAATGCTACTTGACACTCCTCCAGAGGACATTGTCTCCCCTATTTACCACGTTGTCTCCCCAAGAGACCACTTGGCACACCAAAAAGACCACCGTTGCTCTCCAGTACAAGATCTTCTTTCCCACCGGTTCCCACTTTTCTCCCCCAGCTATGTCATTTCCTCCCAGAAATGCCACTTTTCCCTTGGAAATTTCACCTTCTCTTCCAAAAAGAGGAGATTTGCTCCCAGAAATACCCCTTCTGTTACAACTGCCACACGCTTTCTCCCCAAAAAGCCTCCATGACAATGCCAAATGGGACACTTGCAGCCAAGAAGAGGACACCTTCTCTCAGAAAGACCACTTTTCTCCCCAAGAGAGGAGATTTTCTCCCAATTGGATGACATTTGCTGTAAGAAAGACCTGTTTTCTTCCCTCAAGAGGACATTGTCTTTCCCACTGAGGACATTTTCTCCCAGAAGTGCCGCTACTCTGTGAAACACCTCCATTTCCTCCCAAATCTACTCCATGACACACCTCAGGATGACACTTACTCCCAGATTTGGGGCATTTTCTCCCAGAAATACCACTTCTCTCCCAAAGGGATGGCCTTTTCCCTCTCTAGCATCTGTTTCCTCACCAATACCTGGCATTTTCTCCCAGAAACACCAGCTTTCTCACAGATACATCACCTTCCCCCCCCCACATCAGACCTCTTCTCCCAGAAATACCAGGACTCTGCTGAATATTTCCCATTTCCTCCGGAACATACAGCATTACACTCCGCAAGAGGATAGCGTCTTTCAGAAATGTGGCATTTTATCACAGATACACCATTTCTATGCCCAGTAGAGCTCCTTTTCTCCCAGAAATAGCACTGCTCTTAGGAAGAGCTCCCATTTTCTAACCAAAATGCTGCTTTACACTCCTCAAGATCACACTTACCCCCATCAAGATGGCAGTGTCACAGAAATACCAGCTTCTGCCCCCAAAATGGGACTTTGGCTCTCCAAAACAAGACATTTTCTCCCAGAAATACCAGCACTCTTAGAAATACCTCACGTTTCATCTCAAGAATACTGCTTTCCACTCCTCAAGATCACACTGACTCCCATCACAATGGCCTTTTCTCCCACATACACCAGCTTTCTCCCAAATACACGACATTTTCTCCCACATACACCCGTTTTCTCCCAAAGATGGGACATATTCTCCCAGAAATGCCAGCTTATTCTTTAAAAAACGGCCTTTTTTCCCCAAAATACCAGCTTTCTCACAAACACCTGTCATTTTCCAACCAAGTCTGCTACTATCTCCCAGAAACAGCCGGTTTCCGAGAAATACCTGACGTTTGCTCTCCCAAATGCTACTTGACACTCCTCCAGAGGACATTGTCTCCCCTATTTACCACGTTGTCTCCCCAAGAGACCACTTGGCACACCAAAAAGACCACCGTTGCTCTCCAGTACAAGATCTTCTTTCCCACCGGTTCCCACTTTTCTCCCCCAGCTATGTCATTTCCTCCCAGAAATGCCACTTTTCCCTTGGAAATTTCACCTTCTCTTCCAAAAAGAGGAGATTTGCTCCCAGAAATACCCCTTCTCTTACAACTGCCACACGCTTTCTCCCCAAAAAGCCTCCATGACAATGCCAAATGGGACACTTGCAGCCAAGAAGAGGACACCTTCTCTCAGAAAGACCACTTTTCTCCCCAAGAGAGGAGATTTTCTCCCAATTGGATGACATTTGCTGTAAGAAAGACCTGTTTTCTTCCCTCAAGAGGACATTGTCTTTCCCACTGAGGACATTTTCTCCCAGAAGTGCCGCTACTCTGTGAAACACCTCCATTTCCTCCCAAATCTACTCCATGACACGCCTCAGGATGACACTTACTCCCCGATTTGGGGCATTTTCTCCCAGAAATACCACTTCTCTCCCAAAGGGATGGCCTTTTCCCTCTCTAGCATCTGTTTCCTCACCAATACCTGGCATTTTCTCCCAGAAACACCAGCTTTCTCACAGATACATCACCTTCCCCCCCCCACATCAGACCTCTTCTCCCAGAAATACCAGGACTCTGCTGAATATTTCCCATTTCCTCCGGAACATACAGCATTACACTCCGCAAGAGGATAGCGTCTTTCAGAAATGTGGCATTTTATCACAGATACACCATTTCTATGCCCAGTAGAGCTCCTTTTCTCCCAGAAATAGCACTGCTCTTAGGAAGAGCTCCCATTTTCTAACCAAAATGCTGCTTTACACTCCTCAAGATCACACTTACCCCCATCAAGATGGCAGTGTCACAGAAATACCAGCTTCTGCCCCCAAAATGGGACTTTGGCTCTCCAAAACAAGACATTTTCTCCCAGAAATACCAGGACTCTTAGAAATACCTCACGTTTCATCTCAAGAATACTGCTTTCCACTCCTCAAGATCACACTGACTCCCATCACAATGGCCTTTTCTCCCACATACACCAGCTTTCTCCCAAATACACGACATTTTCTCCCACATACACCCGTTTTCTCCCAAAGATGGGACATATTCTCCCAGAAATGCCAGCTTATTCTTTAAAAAACGGCCTTTTTTCCCCAAAATACCAGCTTTCTCACAAACACCTGTCATTTTCCAACCAAGTCTGCTACTATCTCCCAGAAACAGCCGGTTTCCGAGAAATACCTGACGTTTGCTCTCCCAAATACTACTTGACACTCCTCCAGAGGACATTGTCTCCCCTATTTACCACGTTGTCTCCCCAAGAGACCACTTGGCACACCAAAAAGACCACCGTTGCTCTCCAGTACAAGATCTTCTTTCCCACCGGTTCCCACTTTTCTCCCCCAGCTATGTCATTTCCTCCCAGAAATGCCACTTTTCCCTTGGAAATTTCACCTTCTCTTCCAAAAAGAGGAGATTTGCTCCCAGAAATACCCCTTCTCTTACAACTGCCACACGCTTTCTCCCCAAAAAGCCTCCATGACAATGCCAAATGGGACACTTGCAGCCAAGAAGAGGACACCTTCTCTCAGAAAGACCACTTTTCTCCCCAAGAGAGGAGATTTTCTCCCAATTGGATGACATTTGCTGTAAGAAAGACCTGTTTTCTTCCCTCAAGAGGACATTGTCTTTCCCACTGAGGACATTTTCTCCCAGAAGTGCCGCTACTCTGTGAAACACCTCCATTTCCTCCCAAATCTACTCCATGACACGCCTCAGGATGACACTTACTCCCCGATTTGGGGCATTTTCTCCCAGAAATACCACTTCTCTCCCAAAGGGATGGCCTTTTCCCTCTCTAGCATCTGTTTCCTCACCAATACCTGGCATTTTCTCCCAGAAACACCAGCTTTCTCACAGATACATCACCTTCCCCCCCCCACATCAGACCTCTTCTCCCAGAAATACCAGGACTCTGCTGAATATTTCCCATTTCCTCCGGAACATACAGCATTACACTCCGCAAGAGGATAGCGTCTTTCAGAAATGTGGCATTTTATCACAGATACACCATTTCTATGCCCAGTAGAGCTCCTTTTCTCCCAGAAATAGCACTGCTCTTAGGAAGAGCTCCCATTTTCTAACCAAAATGCTGCTTTACACTCCTCAAGATCACACTTACCCCCATCAAGATGGCAGTGTCACAGAAATACCAGCTTCTGCCCCCAAAATGGGACTTTGGCTCTCCAAAACAAGACATTTTCTCCCAGAAATACCAGGACTCTTAGAAATACCTCACGTTTCATCTCAAGAATACTGCTTTCCACTCCTCAAGATCACACTGACTCCCATCACAATGGCCTTTTCTCCCACATACACCAGCTTTCTCCCAAATACACGACATTTTCTCCCACATACACCCGTTTTCTCCCAAAGATGGGACATATTCTCCCAGAAATGCCAGCTTATTCTTTAAAAAACGGCCTTTTTTCCCCAAAATACCAGCTTTCTCACAAACACCTGTCATTTTCCAACCAAGTCTGCTACTATCTCCCAGAAACAGCCGGTTTCCGAGAAATACCTGACGTTTGCTCTCCCAAATACTACTTGACACTCCTCCAGAGGACATTGTCTCCCCTATTTACCACGTTGTCTCCCCAAGAGACCACTTGGCACACCAAAAAGACCACCGTTGCTCTCCAGTACAAGATCTTCTTTCCCACCGGTTCCCACTTTTCTCCCCCAGCTATGTCATTTCCTCCCAGAAATGCCACTTTTCCCTTGGAAATTTCACCTTCTCTTCCAAAAAGAGGAGATTTGCTCCCAGAAATACCCCTTCTCTTACAACTGCCACACGCTTTCTCCCCAAAAAGCCTCCATGACAATGCCAAATGGGACACTTGCAGCCAAGAAGAGGACACCTTCTCTCAGAAAGACCACTTTTCTCCCCAAGAGAGGAGATTTTCTCCCAATTGGATGACATTTGCTGTAAGAAAGACCTGTTTTCTTCCCTCAAGAGGACATTGTCTTTCCCACTGAGGACATTTTCTCCCAGAAGTGCCGCTACTCTGTGAAACACCTCCATTTCCTCCCAAATCTACTCCATGACACGCCTCAGGATGACACTTACTCCCCGATTTGGGGCATTTTCTCCCAGAAATACCACTTCTCTCCCAAAGGGATGGCCTTTTCCCTCTCTAGCATCTGTTTCCTCACCAATACCTGGCATTTTCTCCCAGAAACACCAGCTTTCTCACAGATACATCACCTTCCCCCCCCCACATCAGACCTCTTCTCCCAGAAATACCAGGACTCTGCTGAATATTTCCCATTTCCTCCGGAACATACAGCATTACACTCCGCAAGAGGATAGCGTCTTTCAGAAATGTGGCATTTTATCACAGATACACCATTTCTATGCCCAGTAGAGCTCCTTTTCTCCCAGAAATAGCACTGCTCTTAGGAAGAGCTCCCATTTTCTAACCAAAATGCTGCTTTACACTCCTCAAGATCACACTTACCCCCATCAAGATGGCAGTGTCACAGAAATACCAGCTTCTGCCCCCAAAATGGGACTTTGGCTCTCCAAAACAAGACATTTTCTCCCAGAAATACCAGGACTCTTAGAAATACCTCACGTTTCATCTCAAGAATACTGCTTTCCACTCCTCAAGATCACACTGACTCCCATCACAATGGCCTTTTCTCCCACATACACCAGCTTTCTCCCAAATACACGACATTTTCTCCCACATACACCCGTTTTCTCCCAAAGATGGGACATATTCTCCCAGAAATGCCAGCTTATTCTTTAAAAAACGGCCTTTTTTCCCCAAAATACCAGCTTTCTCACAAACACCTGTCATTTTCCAACCAAGTCTGCTACTATCTCCCAGAAACAGCCGGTTTCCGAGAAATACCTGACGTTTGCTCTCCCAAATGCTACTTGACACTCCTCCAGAGGACATTGTCTCCCCTATTTACCACGTTGTCTCCCCAAGAGACCACTTGGCACACCAAAAAGACCACCGTTGCTCTCCAGTACAAGATCTTCTTTCCCACCGGTTCCCACTTTTCTCCCCCAGCTATGTCATTTCCTCCCAGAAATGCCACTTTTCCCTTGGAAATTTCACCTTCTCTTCCAAAAAGAGGAGATTTGCTCCCAGAAATACCCCTTCTCTTACAACTGCCACACGCTTTCTCCCCAAAAAGCCTCCATGACAATGCCAAATGGGACACTTGCAGCCAAGAAGAGGACACCTTCTCTCAGAAAGACCACTTTTCTCCCCAAGAGAGGAGATTTTCTCCCAATTGGATGACATTTGCTGTAAGAAAGACCTGTTTTCTTCCCTCAAGAGGACATTGTCTTTCCCACTGAGGACATTTTCTCCCAGAAGTGCCGCTACTCTGTGAAACACCTCCATTTCCTCCCAAATCTACTCCATGACACGCCTCAGGATGACACTTACTCCCCGATTTGGGGCATTTTCTCCCAGAAATACCACTTCTCTCCCAAAGGGATGGCCTTTTCCCTCTCTAGCATCTGTTTCCTCACCAATACCTGGCATTTTCTCCCAGAAACACCAGCTTTCTCACAGATACATCACCTTCCCCCCCCCACATCAGACCTCTTCTCCCAGAAATACCAGGACTCTGCTGAATATTTCCCATTTCCTCCGGAACATACAGCATTACACTCCGCAAGAGGATAGCGTCTTTCAGAAATGTGGCATTTTATCACAGATACACCATTTCTATGCCCAGTAGAGCTCCTTTTCTCCCAGAAATAGCACTGCTCTTAGGAAGAGCTCCCATTTTCTAACCAAAATGCTGCTTTACACTCCTCAAGATCACACTTACCCCCATCAAGATGGCAGTGTCACAGAAATACCAGCTTCTGCCCCCAAAATGGGACTTTGGCTCTCCAAAACAAGACATTTTCTCCCAGAAATACCAGGACTCTTAGAAATACCTCACGTTTCATCTCAAGAATACTGCTTTCCACTCCTCAAGATCACACTGACTCCCATCACAATGGCCTTTTCTCCCACATACACCAGCTTTCTCCCAAATACACGACATTTTCTCCCACATACACCCGTTTTCTCCCAAAGATGGGACATATTCTCCCAGAAATGCCAGCTTATTCTTTAAAAAACGGCCTTTTTTCCCCAAAATACCAGCTTTCTCACAAACACCTGTCATTTTCCAACCAAGTCTGCTACTATCTCCCAGAAACAGCCGGTTTCCGAGAAATACCTGACGTTTGCTCTCCCAAATACTACTTGACACTCCTCCAGAGGACATTGTCTCCCCTATTTACCACGTTGTCTCCCCAAGAGACCACTTGGCACACCAAAAAGACCACCGTTGCTCTCCAGTACAAGATCTTCTTTCCCACCGGTTCCCACTTTTCTCCCCCAGCTATGTCATTTCCTCCCAGAAATGCCACTTTTCCCTTGGAAATTTCACCTTCTCTTCCAAAAAGAGGAGATTTGCTCCCAGAAATACCCCTTCTCTTACAACTGCCACACGCTTTCTCCCCAAAAAGCCTCCATGACAATGCCAAATGGGACACTTGCAGCCAAGAAGAGGACACCTTCTCTCAGAAAGACCACTTTTCTCCCCAAGAGAGGAGATTTTCTCCCAATTGGATGACATTTGCTGTAAGAAAGACCTGTTTTCTTCCCTCAAGAGGACATTGTCTTTCCCACTGAGGACATTTTCTCCCAGAAGTGCCGCTACTCTGTGAAACACCTCCATTTCCTCCCAAATCTACTCCATGACACGCCTCAGGATGACACTTACTCCCCGATTTGGGGCATTTTCTCCCAGAAATACCACTTCTCTCCCAAAGGGATGGCCTTTTCCCTCTCTAGCATCTGTTTCCTCACCAATACCTGGCATTTTCTCCCAGAAACACCAGCTTTCTCACAGATACATCACCTTCCCCCCCCCACATCAGACCTCTTCTCCCAGAAATACCAGGACTCTGCTGAATATTTCCCATTTCCTCCGGAACATACAGCATTACACTCCGCAAGAGGATAGCGTCTTTCAGAAATGTGGCATTTTATCACAGATACACCATTTCTATGCCCAGTAGAGCTCCTTTTCTCCCAGAAATAGCACTGCTCTTAGGAAGAGCTCCCATTTTCTAACCAAAATGCTGCTTTACACTCCTCAAGATCACACTTACCCCCATCAAGATGGCAGTGTCACAGAAATACCAGCTTCTGCCCCCAAAATGGGACTTTGGCTCTCCAAAACAAGACATTTTCTCCCAGAAATACCAGGACTCTTAGAAATACCTCACGTTTCATCTCAAGAATACTGCTTTCCACTCCTCAAGATCACACTGACTCCCATCACAATGGCCTTTTCTCCCACATACACCAGCTTTCTCCCAAATACACGACATTTTCTCCCACATACACCCGTTTTCTCCCAAAGATGGGACATATTCTCCCAGAAATGCCAGCTTATTCTTTAAAAAACGGCCTTTTTTCCCCAAAATACCAGCTTTCTCACAAACACCTGTCATTTTCCAACCAAGTCTGCTACTATCTCCCAGAAACAGCCGGTTTCCGAGAAATACCTGACGTTTGCTCTCCCAAATGCTACTTGACACTCCTCCAGAGGACATTGTCTCCCCTATTTACCACGTTGTCTCCCCAAGAGACCACTTGGCACACCAAAAAGACCACCGTTGCTCTCCAGTACAAGATCTTCTTTCCCACCGGTTCCCACTTTTCTCCCCCAGCTATGTCATTTCCTCCCAGAAATGCCACTTTTCCCTTGGAAATTTCACCTTCTCTTCCAAAAAGAGGAGATTTGCTCCCAGAAATACCCCTTCTCTTACAACTGCCACACGCTTTCTCCCCAAAAAGCCTCCATGACAATGCCAAATGGGACACTTGCAGCCAAGAAGAGGACACCTTCTCTCAGAAAGACCACTTTTCTCCCCAAGAGAGGAGATTTTCTCCCAATTGGATGACATTTGCTGTAAGAAAGACCTGTTTTCTTCCCTCAAGAGGACATTGTCTTTCCCACTGAGGACATTTTCTCCCAGAAGTGCCGCTACTCTGTGAAACACCTCCATTTCCTCCCAAATCTACTCCATGACACGCCTCAGGATGACACTTACTCCCCGATTTGGGGCATTTTCTCCCAGAAATACCACTTCTCTCCCAAAGGGATGGCCTTTTCCCTCTCTAGCATCTGTTTCCTCACCAATACCTGGCATTTTCTCCCAGAAACACCAGCTTTCTCACAGATACATCACCTTCCCCCCCCCACATCAGACCTCTTCTCCCAGAAATACCAGGACTCTGCTGAATATTTCCCATTTCCTCCGGAACATACAGCATTACACTCCGCAAGAGGATAGCGTCTTTCAGAAATGTGGCATTTTATCACAGATACACCATTTCTATGCCCAGTAGAGCTCCTTTTCTCCCAGAAATAGCACTGCTCTTAGGAAGAGCTCCCATTTTCTAACCAAAATGCTGCTTTACACTCCTCAAGATCACACTTACCCCCATCAAGATGGCAGTGTCACAGAAATACCAGCTTCTGCCCCCAAAATGGGACTTTGGCTCTCCAAAACAAGACATTTTCTCCCAGAAATACCAGGACTCTTAGAAATACCTCACGTTTCATCTCAAGAATACTGCTTTCCACTCCTCAAGATCACACTGACTCCCATCACAATGGCCTTTTCTCCCACATACACCAGCTTTCTCCCAAATACACGACATTTTCTCCCACATACACCCGTTTTCTCCCAAAGATGGGACATATTCTCCCAGAAATGCCAGCTTATTCTTTAAAAAACGGCCTTTTTTCCCCAAAATACCAGCTTTCTCACAAACACCTGTCATTTTCCAACCAAGTCTGCTACTATCTCCCAGAAACAGCCGGTTTCCGAGAAATACCTGACGTTTGCTCTCCCAAATGCTACTTGACACTCCTCCAGAGGACATTGTCTCCCCTATTTACCACGTTGTCTCCCCAAGAGACCACTTGGCACACCAAAAAGACCACCGTTGCTCTCCAGTACAAGATCTTCTTTCCCACCGGTTCCCACTTTTCTCCCCCAGCTATGTCATTTCCTCTCAGAAATGCCACTTTTCCCTTGGAAATTTCACCTTCTCTTCCAAAAAGAGGAGATTTGCTCCCAGAAATACCCCTTCTGTTACAACTGCCACACGCTTTCTCCCCAAAAAGCCTCCATGACAATGCCAAATGGGACACTTGCAGCCAAGAAGAGGACACCTTCTCTCAGAAAGACCACTTTTCTCCCCAAGAGAGGAGATCTCCCCAAGAGATGACATTTGCTGTAAGAAAGACCTGTTTTCTTCCCTCAAGAGGACATTGTCTTTCCCACTGAGGACATTTTCTCCCAGAAGTGCCGCTACTCTGTGAAACACCTCCATTTCCTCCCAAATCTACTCCATGACACGCCTCAGGATGACACTTACTCCCCGATTTGGGGCATTTTCTCCCAGAAATACCACTTCTCTCCCAAAGGGATGGCCTTTTCCCTCTCTAGCATCTGTTTCCTCACCAATACCTGGCATTTTCTCCCAGAAACACCAGCTTTCTCACAGATACATCACCTTCCCCCCCCCACATCAGACCTCTTCTCCCAGAAATACCAGGACTCTGCTGAATATTTCCCATTTCCTCCGGAACATACAGCATTACACTCCGCAAGAGGATAGCGTCTTTCAGAAATGTGGCATTTTATCACAGATACACCATTTCTATGCCCAGTAGAGCTCCTTTTCTCCCAGAAATAGCACTGCTCTTAGGAAGAGCTCCCATTTTCTAACCAAAATGCTGCTTTACACTCCTCAAGATCACACTTACCCCCATCAAGATGGCAGTGTCACAGAAATACCAGCTTCTGCCCCCAAAATGGGACTTTGGCTCTCCAAAACAAGACATTTTCTCCCAGAAATACCAGGACTCTTAGAAATACCTCACGTTTCATCTCAAGAATACTGCTTTCCACTCCTCAAGATCACACTGACTCCCATCACAATGGCCTTTTCTCCCACATACACCAGCTTTCTCCCAAATACACGACATTTTCTCCCACATACACCCGTTTTCTCCCAAAGATGGGACATATTCTCCCAGAAATGCCAGCTTATTCTTTAAAAAACGGCCTTTTTTCCCCAAAATACCAGCTTTCTCACAAACACCTGTCATTTTCCAACCAAGTCTGCTACTATCTCCCAGAAACAGCCGGTTTCCGAGAAATACCTGACGTTTGCTCTCCCAAATACTACTTGACACTCCTCCAGAGGACATTGTCTCCCCTATTTACCACGCTGTCTCCCCAAGAGACCACTTGGCACACCAAAAAGACCACCGTTGCTCTCCAGTACAAGATCTTCTTTCCCACCGGTTCCCACTTTTCTCCCCCAGCTATGTCATTTCCTCCCAGAAATGCCACTTTTCCCTTGGAAATTTCACCTTCTCTTCCAAAAAGAGGAGATTTGCTCCCAGAAATACCCCTTCTGTTACAACTGCCACACGCTTTCTCCCCAAAAAGCCTCCATGACAATGCCAAATGGGACACTTGCAGCCAAGAAGAGGACACCTTCTCTCAGAAAGACCACTTTTCTCCCCAAGAGAGGAGACTTTCTCCCAATTGGATGACATTTGCTGTAAGAAAGACCTGTTTTCTTCCCTCAAGAGGACATTGTCTTTCCCACTGAGGACATTTTCTCCCAGAAGTGCCGCTACTCTGTGAAACACCTCCATTTCCTCCCAAATCTACTCCATGACACGCCTCAGGATGACACTTACTCCCCGATTTGGGGCATTTTCTCCCAGAAATACCACTTCTCTCCCAAAGGGATGGCCTTTTCCCTCTCTAGCATCTGTTTCCTCACCAATACCTGGCATTTTCTCCCAGAAACACCAGCTTTCTCACAGATACATCACCTTCCCCCCCCCACATCAGACCTCTTCTCCCAGAAATACCAGGACTCTGCTGAATATTTCCCATTTCCTCCGGAACATACAGCATTACACTCCGCAAGAGGATAGCGTCTTTCAGAAATGTGGCATTTTATCACAGATACACCATTTCTATGCCCAGTAGAGCTCCTTTTCTCCCAGAAATAGCACTGCTCTTAGGAAGAGCTCCCATTTTCTAACCAAAATGCTGCTTTACACTCCTCAAGATCACACTTACCCCCATCAAGATGGCAGTGTCACAGAAATACCAGCTTCTGCCCCCAAAATGGGACTTTGGCTCTCCAAAACAAGACATTTTCTCCCAGAAATACCAGGACTCTTAGAAATACCTCACGTTTCATCTCAAGAATACTGCTTTCCACTCCTCAAGATCACACTGACTCCCATCACAATGGCCTTTTCTCCCACATACACCAGCTTTCTCCCAAATACACGACATTTTCTCCCACATACACCCGTTTTCTCCCAAAGATGGGACATATTCTCCCAGAAATGCCAGCTTATTCTTTAAAAAACGGCCTTTTTTCCCCAAAATACCAGCTTTCTCACAAACACCTGTCATTTTCCAACCAAGTCTGCTACTATCTCCCAGAAACAGCCGGTTTCCGAGAAATACCTGACGTTTGCTCTCCCAAATGCTACTTGACACTCCTCCAGAGGACATTGTCTCCCCTATTTACCACGTTGTCTCCCCAAGAGACCACTTGGCACACCAAAAAGACCACCGTTGCTCTCCAGTACAAGATCTTCTTTACCACCGGTTCCCACTTTTCTCCCCCAGCTATGTCATTTCCTCTCAGAAATGCCACTTTTCCCTTGGAAATTTCACCTTCTCTTCCAAAAAGAGGAGATTTGCTCCCAGAAATACCCCTTCTGTTACAACTGCCACACGCTTTCTCCCCAAAAAGCCTCCATGACAATGCCAAATGGGACACTTGCAGCCAAGAAGAGGACACCTTCTCTCAGAAAGACCACTTTTCTCCCCAAGAGAGGAGATTTTCTCCCAATTGGATGACATTTGCTGTAAGAAAGACCTGTTTTCTTCCCTCAAGAGGACATTGTCTTTCCCACTGAGGACATTTTCTCCCAGAAGTGCCGCTACTCTGTGAAACACCTCCATTTCCTCCCAAATCTACTCCATGACACACCTCAGGATGACACTTACTCCCCGATTTGGGGCATTTTCTCCCAGAAATACCACTTCTCTCCCAAAGGGATGGCCTTTTCCCTCTCTAGCATCTGTTTCCTCACCAATACCTGGCATTTTCTCCCAGAAACACCAGCTTTCTCACAGATACATCACCTTCCCCCCCCCACATCAGACCTCTTCTCCCAGAAATACCAGGACTCTGCTGAATATTTCCCATTTCCTCCGGAACATACAGCATTACACTCCGCAAGAGGATAGCGTCTTTCAGAAATGTGGCATTTTATCACAGATACACCATTTCTATGCCCAGTAGAGCTCCTTTTCTCCCAGAAATAGCACTGCTCTTAGGAAGAGCTCCCATTTTCTAACCAAAATGCTGCTTTACACTCCTCAAGATCACACTTACCCCCATCAAGATGGCAGTGTCACAGAAATACCAGCTTCTGCCCCCAAAATGGGACTTTGGCTCTCCAAAACAAGACATTTTCTCCCAGAAATACCAGGACTCTTAGAAATACCTCACGTTTCATCTCAAGAATACTGCTTTCCACTCCTCAAGATCACACTGACTCCCATCACAATGGCCTTTTCTCCCACATACACCAGCTTTCTCCCAAATACACGACATTTTCTCCCACATACACCCGTTTTCTCCCAAAGATGGGACATATTCTCCCAGAAATGCCAGCTTATTCTTTAAAAAACGGCCTTTTTTCCCCAAAATACCAGCTTTCTCACAAACACCTGTCATTTTCCAACCAAGTCTGCTACTATCTCCCAGAAACAGCCGGTTTCCGAGAAATACCTGACGTTTGCTCTCCCAAATGCTACTTGACACTCCTCCAGAGGACATTGTCTCCCCTATTTACCACGTTGTCTCCCCAAGAGACCACTTGGCACACCAAAAAGACCACCGTTGCTCTCCAGTACAAGATCTTCTTTCCCACCGGTTCCCACTTTTCTCCCCCAGCTATGTCATTTCCTCCCAGAAATGCCACTTTTCCCTTGGAAATTTCACCTTCTCTTCCAAAAAGAGGAGATTTGCTCCCAGAAATACCCCTTCTCTTACAACTGCCACACGCTTTCTCCCCAAAAAGCCTCCATGACAATGCCAAATGGGACACTTGCAGCCAAGAAGAGGACACCTTCTCTCAGAAAGACCACTTTTCTCCCCAAGAGAGGAGATTTTCTCCCAATTGGATGACATTTGCTGTAAGAAAGACCTGTTTTCTTCCCTCAAGAGGACATTGTCTTTCCCACTGAGGACATTTTCTCCCAGAAGTGCCGCTACTCTGTGAAACACCTCCATTTCCTCCCAAATCTACTCCATGACACGCCTCAGGATGACACTTACTCCCCGATTTGGGGCATTTTCTCCCAGAAATACCACTTCTCTCCCAAAGGGATGGCCTTTTCCCTCTCTAGCATCTGTTTCCTCACCAATACCTGGCATTTTCTCCCAGAAACACCAGCTTTCTCACAGATACATCACCTTCCCCCCCCCACATCAGACCTCTTCTCCCAGAAATACCAGGACTCTGCTGAATATTTCCCATTTCCTCCGGAACATACAGCATTACACTCCGCAAGAGGATAGCGTCTTTCAGAAATGTGGCATTTTATCACAGATACACCATTTCTATGCCCAGTAGAGCTCCTTTTCTCCCAGAAATAGCACTGCTCTTAGGAAGAGCTCCCATTTTCTAACCAAAATGCTGCTTTACACTCCTCAAGATCACACTTACCCCCATCAAGATGGCAGTGTCACAGAAATACCAGCTTCTGCCCCCAAAATGGGACTTTGGCTCTCCAAAACAAGACATTTTCTCCCAGAAATACCAGGACTCTTAGAAATACCTCACGTTTCATCTCAAGAATACTGCTTTCCACTCCTCAAGATCACACTGACTCCCATCACAATGGCCTTTTCTCCCACATACACCAGCTTTCTCCCAAATACACGACATTTTCTCCCACATACACCCGTTTTCTCCCAAAGATGGGACATATTCTCCCAGAAATGCCAGCTTATTCTTTAAAAAACGGCCTTTTTTCCCCAAAATACCAGCTTTCTCACAAACACCTGTCATTTTCCAACCAAGTCTGCTACTATCTCCCAGAAACAGCCGGTTTCCGAGAAATACCTGACGTTTGCTCTCCCAAATACTACTTGACACTCCTCCAGAGGACATTGTCTCCCCTATTTACCACGTTGTCTCCCCAAGAGACCACTTGGCACACCAAAAAGACCACCGTTGCTCTCCAGTACAAGATCTTCTTTCCCACCGGTTCCCACTTTTCTCCCCCAGCTATGTCATTTCCTCCCAGAAATGCCACTTTTCCCTTGGAAATTTCACCTTCTCTTCCAAAAAGAGGAGATTTGCTCCCAGAAATACCCCTTCTCTTACAACTGCCACACGCTTTCTCCCCAAAAAGCCTCCATGACAATGCCAAATGGGACACTTGCAGCCAAGAAGAGGACACCTTCTCTCAGAAAGACCACTTTTCTCCCCAAGAGAGGAGATTTTCTCCCAATTGGATGACATTTGCTGTAAGAAAGACCTGTTTTCTTCCCTCAAGAGGACATTGTCTTTCCCACTGAGGACATTTTCTCCCAGAAGTGCCGCTACTCTGTGAAACACCTCCATTTCCTCCCAAATCTACTCCATGACACGCCTCAGGATGACACTTACTCCCCGATTTGGGGCATTTTCTCCCAGAAATACCACTTCTCTCCCAAAGGGATGGCCTTTTCCCTCTCTAGCATCTGTTTCCTCACCAATACCTGGCATTTTCTCCCAGAAACACCAGCTTTCTCACAGATACATCACCTTCCCCCCCCCACATCAGACCTCTTCTCCCAGAAATACCAGGACTCTGCTGAATATTTCCCATTTCCTCCGGAACATACAGCATTACACTCCGCAAGAGGATAGCGTCTTTCAGAAATGTGGCATTTTATCACAGATACACCATTTCTATGCCCAGTAGAGCTCCTTTTCTCCCAGAAATAGCACTGCTCTTAGGAAGAGCTCCCATTTTCTAACCAAAATGCTGCTTTACACTCCTCAAGATCACACTTACCCCCATCAAGATGGCAGTGTCACAGAAATACCAGCTTCTGCCCCCAAAATGGGACTTTGGCTCTCCAAAACAAGACATTTTCTCCCAGAAATACCAGGACTCTTAGAAATACCTCACGTTTCATCTCAAGAATACTGCTTTCCACTCCTCAAGATCACACTGACTCCCATCACAATGGCCTTTTCTCCCACATACACCAGCTTTCTCCCAAATACACGACATTTTCTCCCACATACACCCGTTTTCTCCCAAAGATGGGACATATTCTCCCAGAAATGCCAGCTTATTCTTTAAAAAACGGCCTTTTTTCCCCAAAATACCAGCTTTCTCACAAACACCTGTCATTTTCCAACCAAGTCTGCTACTATCTCCCAGAAACAGCCGGTTTCCGAGAAATACCTGACGTTTGCTCTCCCAAATGCTACTTGACACTCCTCCAGAGGACATTGTCTCCCCTATTTACCACGTTGTCTCCCCAAGAGACCACTTGGCACACCAAAAAGACCACCGTTGCTCTCCAGTACAAGATCTTCTTTCCCACCGGTTCCCACTTTTCTCCCCCAGCTATGTCATTTCCTCTCAGAAATGCCACTTTTCCCTTGGAAATTTCACCTTCTCTTCCAAAAAGAGGAGATTTGCTCCCAGAAATACCCCTTCTGTTACAACTGCCACACGCTTTCTCCCCAAAAAGCCTCCATGACAATGCCAAATGGGACACTTGCAGCCAAGAAGAGGACACCTTCTCTCAGAAAGACCACTTTTCTCCCCAAGAGAGGAGATTTTCTCCCAATTGGATGACATTTGCTGTAAGAAAGACCTGTTTTCTTCCCTCAAGAGGACATTGTCTTTCCCACTGAGGACATTTTCTCCCAGAAGTGCCGCTACTCTGTGAAACACCTCCATTTCCTCCCAAATCTACTCCATGACACGCCTCAGGATGACACTTACTCCCCGATTTGGGGCATTTTCTCCCAGAAATACCACTTCTCTCCCAAAGGGATGGCCTTTTCCCTCTCTAGCATCTGTTTCCTCACCAATACCTGGCATTTTCTCCCAGAAACACCAGCTTTCTCACAGATACATCACCTTCCCCCCCCCACATCAGACCTCTTCTCCCAGAAATACCAGGACTCTGCTGAATATTTCCCATTTCCTCCGGAACATACAGCATTACACTCCGCAAGAGGATAGCGTCTTTCAGAAATGTGGCATTTTATCACAGATACACCATTTCTATGCCCAGTAGAGCTCCTTTTCTCCCAGAAATAGCACTGCTCTTAGGAAGAGCTCCCATTTTCTAACCAAAATGCTGCTTTACACTCCTCAAGATCACACTTACCCCCATCAAGATGGCAGTGTCACAGAAATACCAGCTTCTGCCCCCGAAATGGGACTTTGGCTCTCCAAAACAAGACATTTTCTCCCAGAAATACCAGGACTCTTAGAAATACCTCACGTTTCATCTCAAGAATACTGCTTTCCACTCCTCAAGATCACACTGACTCCCATCACAATGGCCTTTTCTCCCACATACACCAGCTTTCTCCCAAATACACGACATTTTCTCCCACATACACCCGTTTTCTCCCAAAGATGGGACATATTCTCCCAGAAATGCCAGCTTATTCTTTAAAAAACGGCCTTTTTTCCCCAAAATACCAGCTTTCTCACAAACACCTGTCATTTTCCAACCAAGTCTGCTACTATCTCCCAGAAACAGCCGGTTTCCGAGAAATACCTGACGTTTGCTCTCCCAAATACTACTTGACACTCCTCCAGAGGACATTGTCTCCCCTATTTACCACGCTGTCTCCCCAAGAGACCACTTGGCACACCAAAAAGACCACCGTTGCTCTCCAGTACAAGATCTTCTTTCCCACCGGTTCCCACTTTTCTCCCCCAGCTATGTCATTTCCTCCCAGAAATGCCACTTTTCCCTTGGAAATTTCACCTTCTCTTCCAAAAAGAGGAGATTTGCTCCCAGAAATACCCCTTCTGTTACAACTGCCACACGCTTTCTCCCCAAAAAGCCTCCATGACAATGCCAAATGGGACACTTGCAGCCAAGAAGAGGACACCTTCTCTCAGAAAGACCACTTTTCTCCCCAAGAGAGGAGATTTTCTCCCAATTGGATGACATTTGCTGTAAGAAAGACCTGTTTTCTTCCCTCAAGAGGACATTGTCTTTCCCACTGAGGACATTTTCTCCCAGAAGTGCCGCTACTCTGTGAAACACCTCCATTTCCTCCCAAATCTACTCCATGACACGCCTCAGGATGACACTTACTCCCCGATTTGGGGCATTTTCTCCCAGAAATACCACTTCTCTCCCAAAGGGATGGCCTTTTCCCTCTCTAGCATCTGTTTCCTCACCAATACCTGGCATTTTCTCCCAGAAACACCAGCTTTCTCACAGATACATCACCTTCCCCCCCCCACATCAGACCTCTTCTCCCAGAAATACCAGGACTCTGCTGAATATTTCCCATTTCCTCCGGAACATACAGCATTACACTCCGCAAGAGGATAGCGTCTTTCAGAAATGTGGCATTTTATCACAGATACACCATTTCTATGCCCAGTAGAGCTCCTTTTCTCCCAGAAATAGCACTGCTCTTAGGAAGAGCTCCCATTTTCTAACCAAAATGCTGCTTTACACTCCTCAAGATCACACTTACCCCCATCAAGATGGCAGTGTCACAGAAATACCAGCTTCTGCCCCCAAAATGGGACTTTGGCTCTCCAAAACAAGACATTTTCTCCCAGAAATACCAGGACTCTTAGAAATACCTCACGTTTCATCTCAAGAATACTGCTTTCCACTCCTCAAGATCACACTGACTCCCATCACAATGGCCTTTTCTCCCACATACACCAGCTTTCTCCCAAATACACGACATTTTCTCCCACATACACCCGTTTTCTCCCAAAGATGGGACATATTCTCCCAGAAATGCCAGCTTATTCTTTAAAAAACGGCCTTTTTTCCCCAAAATACCAGCTTTCTCACAAACACCTGTCATTTTCCAACCAAGTCTGCTACTATCTCCCAGAAACAGCCGGTTTCCGAGAAATACCTGACGTTTGCTCTCCCAAATGCTACTTGACACTCCTCCAGAGGACATTGTCTCCCCTATTTACCACGTTGTCTCCCCAAGAGACCACTTGGCACACCAAAAAGACCACCGTTGCTCTCCAGTACAAGATCTTCTTTACCACCGGTTCCCACTTTTCTCCCCCAGCTATGTCATTTCCTCTCAGAAATGCCACTTTTCCCTTGGAAATTTCACCTTCTCTTCCAAAAAGAGGAGATTTGCTCCCAGAAATACCCCTTCTGTTACAACTGCCACACGCTTTCTCCCCAAAAAGCCTCCATGACAATGCCAAATGGGACACTTGCAGCCAAGAAGAGGACACCTTCTCTCAGAAAGACCACTTTTCTCCCCAAGAGAGGAGACTTTCTCCCAATTGGATGACATTTGCTGTAAGAAAGACCTGTTTTCTTCCCTCAAGAGGACATTGTCTTTCCCACTGAGGACATTTTCTCCCAGAAGTGCCGCTACTCTGTGAAACACCTCCATTTCCTCCCAAATCTACTCCATGACACGCCTCAGGATGACACTTACTCCCCGATTTGGGGCATTTTCTCCCAGAAATACCACTTCTCTCCCAAAGGGATGGCCTTTTCCCTCTCTAGCATCTGTTTCCTCACCAATACCTGGCATTTTCTCCCAGAAACACCAGCTTTCTCACAGATACATCACCTTCCCCCCCCCACATCAGACCTCTTCTCCCAGAAATACCAGGACTCTGCTGAATATTTCCCATTTCCTCCGGAACATACAGCATTACACTCCGCAAGAGGATAGCGTCTTTCAGAAATGTGGCATTTTATCACAGATACACCATTTCTATGCCCAGTAGAGCTCCTTTTCTCCCAGAAATAGCACTGCTCTTAGGAAGAGCTCCCATTTTCTAACCAAAATGCTGCTTTACACTCCTCAAGATCACACTTACCCCCATCAAGATGGCAGTGTCACAGAAATACCAGCTTCTGCCCCCGAAATGGGACTTTGGCTCTCCAAAACAAGACATTTTCTCCCAGAAATACCAGGACTCTTAGAAATACCTCACGTTTCATCTCAAGAATACTGCTTTCCACTCCTCAAGATCACACTGACTCCCATCACAATGGCCTTTTCTCCCACATACACCAGCTTTCTCCCAAATACACGACATTTTCTCCCACATACACCCGTTTTCTCCCAAAGATGGGACATATTCTCCCAGAAATGCCAGCTTATTCTTTAAAAAACGGCCTTTTTTCCCCAAAATACCAGCTTTCTCACAAACACCTGTCATTTTCCAACCAAGTCTGCTACTATCTCCCAGAAACAGCCGGTTTCCGAGAAATACCTGACGTTTGCTCTCCCAAATACTACTTGACACTCCTCCAGAGGACATTGTCTCCCCTATTTACCACGCTGTCTCCCCAAGAGACCACTTGGCACACCAAAAAGACCACCGTTGCTCTCCAGTACAAGATCTTCTTTCCCACCGGTTCCCACTTTTCTCCCCCAGCTATGTCATTTCCTCCCAGAAATGCCACTTTTCCCTTGGAAATTTCACCTTCTCTTCCAAAAAGAGGAGATTTGCTCCCAGAAATACCCCTTCTGTTACAACTGCCACACGCTTTCTCCCCAAAAAGCCTCCATGACAATGCCAAATGGGACACTTGCAGCCAAGAAGAGGACACCTTCTCTCAGAAAGACCACTTTTCTCCCCAAGAGAGGAGACTTTCTCCCAATTGGATGACATTTGCTGTAAGAAAGACCTGTTTTCTTCCCTCAAGAGGACATTGTCTTTCCCACTGAGGACATTTTCTCCCAGAAGTGCCGCTACTCTGTGAAACACCTCCATTTCCTCCCAAATCTACTCCATGACACGCCTCAGGATGACACTTACTCCCCGATTTGGGGCATTTTCTCCCAGAAATACCACTTCTCTCCCAAAGGGATGGCCTTTTCCCTCTCTAGCATCTGTTTCCTCACCAATACCTGGCATTTTCTCCCAGAAACACCAGCTTTCTCACAGATACATCACCTTCCCCCCCCCACATCAGACCTCTTCTCCCAGAAATACCAGGACTCTGCTGAATATTTCCCATTTCCTCCGGAACATACAGCATTACACTCCGCAAGAGGATAGCGTCTTTCAGAAATGTGGCATTTTATCACAGATACACCATTTCTATGCCCAGTAGAGCTCCTTTTCTCCCAGAAATAGCACTGCTCTTAGGAAGAGCTCCCATTTTCTAACCAAAATGCTGCTTTACACTCCTCAAGATCACACTTACCCCCATCAAGATGGCAGTGTCACAGAAATACCAGCTTCTGCCCCCAAAATGGGACTTTGGCTCTCCAAAACAAGACATTTTCTCCCAGAAATACCAGGACTCTTAGAAATACCTCACGTTTCATCTCAAGAATACTGCTTTCCACTCCTCAAGATCACACTGACTCCCATCACAATGGCCTTTTCTCCCACATACACCAGCTTTCTCCCAAATACACGACATTTTCTCCCACATACACCCGTTTTCTCCCAAAGATGGGACATATTCTCCCAGAAATGCCAGCTTATTCTTTAAAAAACGGCCTTTTTTCCCCAAAATACCAGCTTTCTCACAAACACCTGTCATTTTCCAACCAAGTCTGCTACTATCTCCCAGAAACAGCCGGTTTCCGAGAAATACCTGACGTTTGCTCTCCCAAATGCTACTTGACACTCCTCCAGAGGACATTGTCTCCCCTATTTACCACGTTGTCTCCCCAAGAGACCACTTGGCACACCAAAAAGACCACCGTTGCTCTCCAGTACAAGATCTTCTTTACCACCGGTTCCCACTTTTCTCCCCCAGCTATTTCATTTCCTCTCAGAAATGCCACTTTTCCCTTGGAAATTTCACCTTCTCTTCCAAAAAGAGGAGATTTGCTCCCAGAAATACCCCTTCTGTTACAACTGCCACACGCTTTCTCCCCAAAAAGCCTCCATGACAATGCCAAATGGGACACTTGCAGCCAAGAAGAGGACACCTTCTCTCAGAAAGACCACTTTTCTCCCCAAGAGAGGAGACTTTCTCCCAATTGGATGACATTTGCTGTAAGAAAGACCTGTTTTCTTCCCTCAAGAGGACATTGTCTTTCCCACTGAGGACATTTTCTCCCAGAAGTGCCGCTACTCTGTGAAACACCTCCATTTCCTCCCAAATCTACTCCATGACACGCCTCAGGATGACACTTACTCCCCGATTTGGGGCATTTTCTCCCAGAAATACCACTTCTCTCCCAAAGGGATGGCCTTTTCCCTCTCTAGCATCTGTTTCCTCACCAATACCTGGCATTTTCTCCCAGAAACACCAGCTTTCTCACAGATACATCACCTTCCCCCCCCCACATCAGACCTCTTCTCCCAGAAATACCAGGACTCTGCTGAATATTTCCCATTTCCTCCGGAACATACAGCATTACACTCCGCAAGAGGATAGCGTCTTTCAGAAATGTGGCATTTTATCACAGATACACCATTTTTATGCCCAGTAGAGCTCCTTTTCTCCCAGAAATAGCACTGCTCTTAGGAAGAGCTCCCATTTTCTAACCAAAATGCTGCTTTACACTCCTCAAGATCACACTTACCCCCATCAAGATGGCAGTGTCACAGAAATACCAGCTTCTGCCCCCAAAATGGGACTTTGGCTCTCCAAAACAAGACATTTTCTCCCAGAAATACCAGGACTCTTAGAAATACCTCACGTTTCATCTCAAGAATACTGCTTTCCACTCCTCAAGATCACACTGACTCCCATCACAATGGCCTTTTCTCCCACATATACTAGCTTTCTCCCAAATACACGACATTTTCTCCCACATACACCCGTTTTCTCCCAAAGATGGGACATATTCTCCCAGAAATGCCAGCTTATTCTTTAAAAAACGGCCTTTTTTCCCCAAAATACCAGCTTTCTCACAAACACCTGTCATTTTCCAACCAAGTCTGCTACTATCTCCCAGAAACAGCCGGTTTCCGAGAAATACCTGACGTTTGCTCTCCCAAATGCTACTTGACACTCCTCCAGAGGACATTGTCTCCCCTATTTACCACGTTGTCTCCCCAAGAGACCACTTGGCACACCAAAAAGACCACCGTTGCTCTCCAGTACAAGATCTTCTTTCCCACCGGTTCCCACTTTTCTCCCCCAGCTATGTCATTTCCTCCCAGAAATGCCACTTTTCCCTTGGAAATTTCACCTTCTCTTCCAAAAAGAGGAGATTTGCTCCCAGAAATACCCCTTCTCTTACAACTGCCACACGCTTTCTCCCCAAAAAGCCTCCATGACAATGCCAAATGGGACACTTGCAGCCAAGAAGAGGACACCTTCTCTCAGAAAGACCACTTTTCTCCCCAAGAGAGGAGATTTTCTCCCAATTGGATGACATTTGCTGTAAGAAAGACCTGTTTTCTTCCCTCAAGAGGACATTGTCTTTCCCACTGAGGACATTTTCTCCCAGAAGTGCCGCTACTCTGTGAAACACCTCCATTTCCTCCCAAATCTACTCCATGACACGCCTCAGGATGACACTTACTCCCCGATTTGGGGCATTTTCTCCCAGAAATACCACTTCTCTCCCAAAGGGATGGCCTTTTCCCTCTCTAGCATCTGTTTCCTCACCAATACCTGGCATTTTCTCCCAGAAACACCAGCTTTCTCACAGATACATCACCTTCCCCCCCCCCACATCAGACCTCTTCTCCCAGAAATACCAGGACTCTGCTGAATATTTCCCATTTCCTCCGGAACATACAGCATTACACTCCGCAAGAGGATAGCGTCTTTCAGAAATGTGGCATTTTATCACAGATACACCATTTCTATGCCCAGTAGAGCTCCTTTTCTCCCAGAAATAGCACTGCTCTTAGGAAGAGCTCCCATTTTCTAACCAAAATGCTGCTTTACACTCCTCAAGATCACACTTACCCCCATCAAGATGGCAGTGTCACAGAAATACCAGCTTCTGCCCCCAAAATGGGACTTTGGCTCTCCAAAACAAGACATTTTCTCCCAGAAATACCAGGACTCTTAGAAATACCTCACGTTTCATCTCAAGAATACTGCTTTCCACTCCTCAAGATCACACTGACTCCCATCACAATGGCCTTTTCTCCCACATACACCAGCTTTCTCCCAAATACACGACATTTTCTCCCACATACACCCGTTTTCTCCCAAAGATGGGACATATTCTCCCAGAAATGCCAGCTTATTCTTTAAAAAACGGCCTTTTTTCCCCAAAATACCAGCTTTCTCACAAACACCTGTCATTTTCCAACCAAGTCTGCTACTATCTCCCAGAAACAGCCGGTTTCCGAGAAATACCTGACGTTTGCTCTCCCAAATGCTACTTGACACTCCTCCAGAGGACATTGTCTCCCCTATTTACCACGTTGTCTCCCCAAGAGACCACTTGGCACACCAAAAAGACCACCGTTGCTCTCCAGTACAAGATCTTCTTTCCCACCGGTTCCCACTTTTCTCCCCCAGCTATGTCATTTCCTCCCAGAAATGCCACTTTTCCCTTGGAAATTTCACCTTCTCTTCCAAAAAGAGGAGATTTGCTCCCAGAAATACCCCTTCTCTTACAACTGCCACACGCTTTCTCCCCAAAAAGCCTCCATGACAATGCCAAATGGGACACTTGCAGCCAAGAAGAGGACACCTTCTCTCAGAAAGACCACTTTTCTCCCCAAGAGAGGAGATTTTCTCCCAATTGGATGACATTTGCTGTAAGAAAGACCTGTTTTCTTCCCTCAAGAGGACATTGTCTTTCCCACTGAGGACATTTTCTCCCAGAAGTGCCGCTACTCTGTGAAACACCTCCATTTCCTCCCAAATCTACTCCATGACACGCCTCAGGATGACACTTACTCCCCGATTTGGGGCATTTTCTCCCAGAAATACCACTTCTCTCCCAAAGGGATGGCCTTTTCCCTCTCTAGCATCTGTTTCCTCACCAATACCTGGCATTTTCTCCCAGAAACACCAGCTTTCTCACAGATACATCACCTTCCCCCCCCCACATCAGACCTCTTCTCCCAGAAATACCAGGACTCTGCTGAATATTTCCCATTTCCTCCGGAACATACAGCATTACACTCCGCAAGAGGATAGCGTCTTTCAGAAATGTGGCATTTTATCACAGATACACCATTTCTATGCCCAGTAGAGCTCCTTTTCTCCCAGAAATAGCACTGCTCTTAGGAAGAGCTCCCATTTTCTAACCAAAATGCTGCTTTACACTCCTCAAGATCACACTTACCCCCATCAAGATGGCAGTGTCACAGAAATACCAGCTTCTGCCCCCAAAATGGGACTTTGGCTCTCCAAAACAAGACATTTTCTCCCAGAAATACCAGGACTCTTAGAAATACCTCACGTTTCATCTCAAGAATACTGCTTTCCACTCCTCAAGATCACACTGACTCCCATCACAATGGCCTTTTCTCCCACATACACCAGCTTTCTCCCAAATACACGACATTTTCTCCCACATACACCCGTTTTCTCCCAAAGATGGGACATATTCTCCCAGAAATGCCAGCTTATTCTTTAAAAAACGGCCTTTTTTCCCCAAAATACCAGCTTTCTCACAAACACCTGTCATTTTCCAACCAAGTCTGCTACTATCTCCCAGAAACAGCCGGTTTCCGAGAAATACCTGACGTTTGCTCTCCCAAATGCTACTTGACACTCCTCCAGAGGACATTGTCTCCCCTATTTACCACGTTGTCTCCCCAAGAGACCACTTGGCACACCAAAAAGACCACCGTTGCTCTCCAGTACAAGATCTTCTTTCCCACCGGTTCCCACTTTTCTCCCCCAGCTATGTCATTTCCTCCCAGAAATGACACTTTTCCCTTGGAAATTTCACCTTCTCTTCCAAAAAGAGGAGATTTGCTCCCAGAAATACCCCTTCTCTTACAACTGCCACACGCTTTCTCCCCAAAAAGCCTCCATGACAATGCCAAATGGGACACTTGCAGCCAAGAAGAGGACACCTTCTCTCAGAAAGACCACTTTTCTCCCCAAGAGAGGAGATTTTCCCCCAATTGGATGACATTTGCTGTAAGAAAGACCTGTTTTCTTCCCTCAAGAGGACATTGTCTTTCCCACTGAGGACATTTTCTCCCAGAAGTGCCGCTACTCTGTGAAACACCTCCATTTCCTCCCAAATCTACTCCATGACACGCCTCAGGATGACACTTACTCCCCGATTTGGGGCATTTTCTCCCAGAAATACCACTTCTCTCCCAAAGGGATGGCCTTTTCCCTCTCTAGCATCTGTTTCCTCACCAATACCTGGCATTTTCTCCCAGAAACACCAGCTTTCTCACAGATACATCACCTTCCCCCCCCCACATCAGACCTCTTCTCCCAGAAATACCAGGACTCTGCTGAATATTTCCCATTTCCTCCGGAACATACAGCATTACACTCCGCAAGAGGACAGTTTCTTTCAGAAATGTGGCATTTTATCACAGATACACCATTTCTATGCCCAGTAGAGCTCCTTTTCTCCCAGAAATAGCACTGCTCTTAGGAAGAGCTCCCATTTTCTAACCAAAATGCTGCTTTACACTCCTCAAGATCACACTTACCCCCATCAAGATGGCAGTGTCACAGAAATACCAGCTTCTGCCCCCAAAATGGGACTTTGGCTCTCCAAAACAAGACATTTTCTCCCAGAAATACCAGGACTCTTAGAAATACCTCACGTTTCATCTCAAGAATACTGCTTTCCACTCCTCAAGATCACACTGACTCCCATCACAATGGCCTTTTCTCCCACATACACCAGCTTTCTCCCAAATACACGACATTTTCTCCCACATACACCCGTTTTCTCCCAAAGATGGGACATATTCTCCCAGAAATGCCAGCTTATTCTTTAAAAAACGGCCTTTTTTCCCCAAAATACCAGCTTTCTCACAAACACCTGTCATTTTCCAACCAAGTCTGCTACTATCTCCCAGAAACAGCCGGTTTCCGAGAAATACCTGACGTTTGCTCTCCCAAATACTACTTGACACTCCTCCAGAGGACATTGTCTCCCCTATTTACCACGTTGTCTCCCCAAGAGACCACTTGGCACACCAAAAAGACCACCGTTGCTCTCCAGTACAAGATCTTCTTTCCCACCGGTTCCCACTTTTCTCCCCCAGCTATGTCATTTCCTCCCAGAAATGCCACTTTTCCCTTGGAAATTTCACCTTCTCTTCCAAAAAGAGGAGATTTGCTCCCAGAAATACCCCTTCTCTTACAACTGCCACACGCTTTCTCCCCAAAAAGCCTCCATGACAATGCCAAATGGGACACTTGCAGCCAAGAAGAGGACACCTTCTCTCAGAAAGACCACTTTTCTCCCCAAGAGAGGAGATTTTCTCCCAATTGGATGACATTTGCTGTAAGAAAGACCTGTTTTCTTCCCTCAAGAGGACATTGTCTTTCCCACTGAGGACATTTTCTCCCAGAAGTGCCGCTACTCTGTGAAACACCTCCATTTCCTCCCAAATCTACTCCATGACACGCCTCAGGATGACACTTACTCCCCGATTTGGGGCATTTTCTCCCAGAAATACCACTTCTCTCCCAAAGGGATGGCCTTTTCCCTCTCTAGCATCTGTTTCCTCACCAATACCTGGCATTTTCTCCCAGAAACACCAGCTTTCTCACAGATACATCACCTTCCCCCCCCCACATCAGACCTCTTCTCCCAGAAATACCAGGACTCTGCTGAATATTTCCCATTTCCTCCGGAACATACAGCATTACACTCCGCAAGAGGATAGCGTCTTTCAGAAATGTGGCATTTTATCACAGATACACCATTTCTATGCCCAGTAGAGCTCCTTTTCTCCCAGAAATAGCACTGCTCTTAGGAAGAGCTCCCATTTTCTAACCAAAATGCTGCTTTACACTCCTCAAGATCACACTTACCCCCATCAAGATGGCAGTGTCACAGAAATACCAGCTTCTGCCCCCGAAATGGGACTTTGGCTCTCCAAAACAAGACATTTTCTCCCAGAAATACCAGGACTCTTAGAAATACCTCACGTTTCATCTCAAGAATACTGCTTTCCACTCCTCAAGATCACACTGACTCCCATCACAATGGCCTTTTCTCCCACATACACCAGCTTTCTCCCAAATACACGACATTTTCTCCCACATACACCCGTTTTCTCCCAAAGATGGGACATATTCTCCCAGAAATGCCAGCTTATTCTTTAAAAAACGGCCTTTTTTCCCCAAAATACCAGCTTTCTCACAAACACCTGTCATTTTCCAACCAAGTCTGCTACTATCTCCCAGAAACAGCCGGTTTCCGAGAAATACCTGACGTTTGCTCTCCCAAATACTACTTGACACTCCTCCAGAGGACATTGTCTCCCCTATTTACCACGTTGTCTCCCCAAGAGACCACTTGGCACACCAAAAAGACCACCGTTGCTCTCCAGTACAAGATCTTCTTTCCCACCGGTTCCCACTTTTCTCCCCCAGCTATGTCATTTCCTCCCAGAAATGCCACTTTTCCCTTGGAAATTTCACCTTCTCTTCCAAAAAGAGGAGATTTGCTCCCAGAAATACCCCTTCTCTTACAACTGCCACACGCTTTCTCCCCAAAAAGCCTCCATGACAATGCCAAATGGGACACTTGCAGCCAAGAAGAGGACACCTTCTCTCAGAAAGACCACTTTTCTCCCCAAGAGAGGAGATTTTCTCCCAATTGGATGACATTTGCTGTAAGAAAGACCTGTTTTCTTCCCTCAAGAGGACATTGTCTTTCCCACTGAGGACATTTTCTCCCAGAAGTGCCGCTACTCTGTGAAACACCTCCATTTCCTCCCAAATCTACTCCATGACACGCCTCAGGATGACACTTACTCCCCGATTTGGGGCATTTTCTCCCAGAAATACCACTTCTCTCCCAAAGGGATGGCCTTTTCCCTCTCTAGCATCTGTTTCCTCACCAATACCTGGCATTTTCTCCCAGAAACACCAGCTTTCTCACAGATACATCACCTTCCCCCCCCCACATCAGACCTCTTCTCCCAGAAATACCAGGACTCTGCTGAATATTTCCCATTTCCTCCGGAACATACAGCATTACACTCCGCAAGAGGATAGCGTCTTTCAGAAATGTGGCATTTTATCACAGATACACCATTTCTATGCCCAGTAGAGCTCCTTTTCTCCCAGAAATAGCACTGCTCTTAGGAAGAGCTCCCATTTTCTAACCAAAATGCTGCTTTACACTCCTCAAGATCACACTTACCCCCATCAAGATGGCAGTGTCACAGAAATACCAGCTTCTGCCCCCGAAATGGGACTTTGGCTCTCCAAAACAAGACATTTTCTCCCAGAAATACCAGGACTCTTAGAAATACCTCACGTTTCATCTCAAGAATACTGCTTTCCACTCCTCAAGATCACACTGACTCCCATCACAATGGCCTTTTCTCCCACATACACCAGCTTTCTCCCAAATACACGACATTTTCTCCCACATACACCCGTTTTCTCCCAAAGATGGGACATATTCTCCCAGAAATGCCAGCTTATTCTTTAAAAAACGGCCTTTTTTCCCCAAAATACCAGCTTTCTCACAAACACCTGTCATTTTCCAACCAAGTCTGCTACTATCTCCCAGAAACAGCCGGTTTCCGAGAAATACCTGACGTTTGCTCTCCCAAATACTACTTGACACTCCTCCAGAGGACATTGTCTCCCCTATTTACCACGTTGTCTCCCCAAGAGACCACTTGGCACACCAAAAAGACCACCGTTGCTCTCCAGTACAAGATCTTCTTTCCCACCGGTTCCCACTTTTCTCCCCCAGCTATGTCATTTCCTCCCAGAAATGCCACTTTTCCCTTGGAAATTTCACCTTCTCTTCCAAAAAGAGGAGATTTGCTCCCAGAAATACCCCTTCTCTTACAACTGCCACACGCTTTCTCCCCAAAAAGCCTCCATGACAATGCCAAATGGGACACTTGCAGCCAAGAAGAGGACACCTTCTCTCAGAAAGACCACTTTTCTCCCCAAGAGAGGAGATTTTCTCCCAATTGGATGACATTTGCTGTAAGAAAGACCTGTTTTCTTCCCTCAAGAGGACATTGTCTTTCCCACTGAGGACATTTTCTCCCAGAAGTGCCGCTACTCTGTGAAACACCTCCATTTCCTCCCAAATCTACTCCATGACACGCCTCAGGATGACACTTACTCCCCGATTTGGGGCATTTTCTCCCAGAAATACCACTTCTCTCCCAAAGGGATGGCCTTTTCCCTCTCTAGCATCTGTTTCCTCACCAATACCTGGCATTTTCTCCCAGAAACACCAGCTTTCTCACAGATACATCACCTTCCCCCCCCACATCAGACCTCTTCTCCCAGAAATACCAGGACTCTGCTGAATATTTCCCATTTCCTCCGGAACATACAGCATTACACTCCGCAAGAGGATAGCGTCTTTCAGAAATGTGGCATTTTATCACAGATACACCATTTCTATGCCCAGTAGAGCTCCTTTTCTCCCAGAAATAGCACTGCTCTTAGGAAGAGCTCCCATTTTCTAACCAAAATGCTGCTTTACACTCCTCAAGATCACACTTACCCCCATCAAGATGGCAGTGTCACAGAAATACCAGCTTCTGCCCCCAAAATGGGACTTTGGCTCTCCAAAACAAGACATTTTCTCCCAGAAATACCAGGACTCTTAGAAATACCTCACGTTTCATCTCAAGAATACTGCTTTCCACTCCTCAAGATCACACTGACTCCCATCACAATGGCCTTTTCTCCCACATACACCAGCTTTCTCCCAAATACACGACATTTTCTCCCACATACACCCGTTTTCTCCCAAAGATGGGACATATTCTCCCAGAAATGCCAGCTTATTCTTTAAAAAACGGCCTTTTTTCCCCAAAATACCAGCTTTCTCACAAACACCTGTCATTTTCCAACCAAGTCTGCTACTATCTCCCAGAAACAGCCGGTTTCCGAGAAATACCTGACGTTTGCTCTCCCAAATGCTACTTGACACTCCTCCAGAGGACATTGTCTCCCCTATTTACCACGTTGTCTCCCCAAGAGACCACTTGGCACACCAAAAAGACCACCGTTGCTCTCCAGTACAAGATCTTCTTTCCCACCGGTTCCCACTTTTCTCCCCCAGCTATGTCATTTCCTCCCAGAAATGCCACTTTTCCCTTGGAAATTTCACCTTCTCTTCCAAAAAGAGGAGATTTGCTCCCAGAAATACCCCTTCTCTTACAACTGCCACACGCTTTCTCCCCAAAAAGCCTCCATGACAATGCCAAATGGGACACTTGCAGCCAAGAAGAGGACACCTTCTCTCAGAAAGACCACTTTTCTCCCCAAGAGAGGAGATTTTCTCCCAATTGGATGACATTTGCTGTAAGAAAGACCTGTTTTCTTCCCTCAAGAGGACATTGTCTTTCCCACTGAGGACATTTTCTCCCAGAAGTGCCGCTACTCTGTGAAACACCTCCATTTCCTCCCAAATCTACTCCATGACACGCCTCAGGATGACACTTACTCCCCGATTTGGGGCATTTTCTCCCAGAAATACCACTTCTCTCCCAAAGGGATGGCCTTTTCCCTCTCTAGCATCTGTTTCCTCACCAATACCTGGCATTTTCTCCCAGAAACACCAGCTTTCTCACAGATACATCACCTTCCCCCCCCCACATCAGACCTCTTCTCCCAGAAATACCAGGACTCAGCTGAATATTTCCCATTTCCTCCGGAACATACAGCATTACACTCCGCAAGAGGACAGTTTCTTTCAGAAATGTGGCATTTTATCACAGATACACCATTTCTATGCCCAGTAGAGCTCCTTTTCTCCCAGAAATAGCACTGCTCTTAGGAAGAGCTCCCATTTTCTAACCAAAATGCTGCTTTACACTCCTCAAGATCACACTTACCCCCATCAAGATGGCAGTGTCACAGAAATACCAGCTTCTGCCCCCAAAATGGGACTTTGGCTCTCCAAAACAAGACATTTTCTCCCAGAAATACCAGGACTCTTAGAAATACCTCACGTTTCATCTCAAGAATACTGCTTTCCACTCCTCAAGATCACACTGACTCCCATCACAATGGCCTTTTCTCCCACATACACCAGCTTTCTCCCAAATACACGACATTTTCTCCCACATACACCCGTTTTCTCCCAAAGATGGGACATATTCTCCCAGAAATGCCAGCTTATTCTTTAAAAAACGGCCTTTTTTCCCCAAAATACCAGCTTTCTCACAAACACCTGTCATTTTCCAACCAAGTCTGCTACTATCTCCCAGAAACAGCCGGTTTCCGAGAAATACCTGACGTTTGCTCTCCCAAATACTACTTGACACTCCTCCAGAGGACATTGTCTCCCCTATTTACCACGTTGTCTCCCCAAGAGACCACTTGGCACACCAAAAAGACCACCGTTGCTCTCCAGTACAAGATCTTCTTTCCCACCGGTTCCCACTTTTCTCCCCCAGCTATGTCATTTCCTCCCAGAAATGCCACTTTTCCCTTGGAAATTTCACCTTCTCTTCCAAAAAGAGGAGATTTGCTCCCAGAAATACCCCTTCTCTTACAACTGCCACACGCTTTCTCCCCAAAAAGCCTCCATGACAATGCCAAATGGGACACTTGCAGCCAAGAAGAGGACACCTTCTCTCAGAAAGACCACTTTTCTCCCCAAGAGAGGAGATCTCCCCAAGAGATGACATTTGCTGTAAGAAAGACCTGTTTTCTTCCCTCAAGAGGACATTGTCTTTCCCACTGAGGACATTTTCTCCCAGAAGTGCCGCTACTCTGTGAAACACCTCCATTTCCTCCCAAATCTACTCCATGACACGCCTCAGGATGACACTTACTCCCCGATTTGGGGCATTTTCTCCCAGAAATACCACTTCTCTCCCAAAGGGATGGCCTTTTCCCTCTCTAGCATCTGTTTCCTCACCAATACCTGGCATTTTCTCCCAGAAACACCAGCTTTCTCACACATACATCACCTTCCCCCCCCCCACATCAGACCTCTTCTCCCAGAAATACCAGGACTCTGCTGAATATTTCCCATTTCCTCCGGAACATACAGCATTACACTCCGCAAGAGGATAGCGTCTTTCAGAAATGTGGCATTTTATCACAGATACACCATTTCTATGCCCAGTAGAGCTCCTTTTCTCCCAGAAATAGCACTGCTCTTAGGAAGAGCTCCCATTTTCTAACCAAAATGCTGCTTTACACTCCTCAAGATCACACTTACCCCCATCAAGATGGCAGTGTCACAGAAATACCAGCTTCTGCCCCCAAAATGGGACTTTGGCTCTCCAAAACAAGACATTTTCTCCCAGAAATACCAGGACTCTTAGAAATACCTCACGTTTCATCTCAAGAATACTGCTTTCCACTCCTCAAGATCACACTGACTCCCATCACAATGGCCTTTTCTCCCACATACACCAGCTTTCTCCCAAATACACGACATTTTCTCCCACATACACCCGTTTTCTCCCAAAGATGGGACATATTCTCCCAGAAATGCCAGCTTATTCTTTAAAAAACGGCCTTTTTTCCCCAAAATACCAGCTTTCTCACAAACACCTGTCATTTTCCAACCAAGTCTGCTACTATCTCCCAGAAACAGCCGGTTTCCGAGAAATACCTGACGTTTGCTCTCCCAAATGCTACTTGACACTCCTCCAGAGGACATTGTCTCCCCTATTTACCACGTTGTCTCCCCAAGAGACCACTTGGCACACCAAAAAGACCACCGTTGCTCTCCAGTACAAGATCTTCTTTCCCACCGGTTCCCACTTTTCTCCCCCAGCTATGTCATTTCCTCCCAGAAATGCCACTTTTCCCTTGGAAATTTCACCTTCTCTTCCAAAAAGAGGAGATTTGCTCCCAGAAATACCCCTTCTCTTACAACTGCCACACGCTTTCTCCCCAAAAAGCCTCCATGACAATGCCAAATGGGACACTTGCAGCCAAGAAGAGGACACCTTCTCTCAGAAAGACCACTTTTCTCCCCAAGAGAGGAGATTTTCTCCCAATTGGATGACATTTGCTGTAAGAAAGACCTGTTTTCTTCCCTCAAGAGGACATTGTCTTTCCCACTGAGGACATTTTCTCCCAGAAGTGCCGCTACTCTGTGAAACACCTCCATTTCCTCCCAAATCTACTCCATGACACGCCTCAGGATGACACTTACTCCCCGATTTGGGGCATTTTCTCCCAGAAATACCACTTCTCTCCCAAAGGGATGGCCTTTTCCCTCTCTAGCATCTGTTTCCTCACCAATACCTGGCATTTTCTCCCAGAAACACCAGCTTTCTCACAGATACATCACCTTCCCCCCCCCACATCAGACCTCTTCTCCCAGAAATACCAGGACTCAGCTGAATATTTCCCATTTCCTCCGGAACATACAGCATTACACTCCGCAAGAGGACAGTTTCTTTCAGAAATGTGGCATTTTATCACAGATACACCATTTCTATGCCCAGTAGAGCTCCTTTTTCCCAGAAATAGCACTGCTCTTAGGAAGAGCTCCCATTTTCTAACCAAAATGCTGCTTTACACTCCTCAAGATCACACTTACCCCCATCAAGATGGCAGTGTCACAGAAATACCAGCTTCTGCCCCCAAAATGGGACTTTGGCTCTCCAAAACAAGACATTTTCTCCCAGAAATACCAGGACTCTTAGAAATACCTCACGTTTCATCTCAAGAATACTGCTTTCCACTCCTCAAGATCACACTGACTCCCATCACAATGGCCTTTTCTCCCACATACACCAGCTTTCTCCCAAATACACGACATTTTCTCCCACATACACCCGTTTTCTCCCAAAGATGGGACATATTCTCCCAGAAATGCCAGCTTATTCTTTAAAAAACGGCCTTTTTTCCCCAAAATACCAGCTTTCTCACAAACACCTGTCATTTTCCAACCAAGTCTGCTACTATCTCCCAGAAACAGCCGGTTTCCGAGAAATACCTGACGTTTGCTCTCCCAAATACTACTTGACACTCCTCCAGAGGACATTGTCTCCCCTATTTACCACGTTGTCTCCCCAAGAGACCACTTGGCACACCAAAAAGACCACCGTTGCTCTCCAGTACAAGATCTTCTTTCCCACCGGTTCCCACTTTTCTCCCCCAGCTATGTCATTTCCTCCCAGAAATGCCACTTTTCCCTTGGAAATTTCACCTTCTCTTCCAAAAAGAGGAGATTTGCTCCCAGAAATACCCCTTCTCTTACAACTGCCACACGCTTTCTCCCCAAAAAGCCTCCATGACAATGCCAAATGGGACACTTGCAGCCAAGAAGAGGACACCTTCTCTCAGAAAGACCACTTTTCTCCCCAAGAGAGGAGATTTTCTCCCAATTGGATGACATTTGCTGTAAGAAAGACCTGTTTTCTTCCCTCAAGAGGACATTGTCTTTCCCACTGAGGACATTTTCTCCCAGAAGTGCCGCTACTCTGTGAAACACCTCCATTTCCTCCCAAATCTACTCCATGACACGCCTCAGGATGACACTTACTCCCCGATTTGGGGCATTTTCTCCCAGAAATACCACTTCTCTCCCAAAGGGATGGCCTTTTCCCTCTCTAGCATCTGTTTCCTCACCAATACCTGGCATTTTCTCCCAGAAACACCAGCTTTCTCACAGATACATCACCTTCCCCCCCCCACATCAGACCTCTTCTCCCAGAAATACCAGGACTCTGCTGAATATTTCCCATTTCCTCCGGAACATACAGCATTACACTCCGCAAGAGGATAGCGTCTTTCAGAAATGTGGCATTTTATCACAGATACACCATTTCTATGCCCAGTAGAGCTCCTTTTCTCCCAGAAATAGCACTGCTCTTAGGAAGAGCTCCCATTTTCTAACCAAAATGCTGCTTTACACTCCTCAAGATCACACTTACCCCCATCAAGATGGCAGTGTCACAGAAATACCAGCTTCTGCCCCCAAAATGGGACTTTGGCTCTCCAAAACAAGACATTTTCTCCCAGAAATACCAGGACTCTTAGAAATACCTCACGTTTCATCTCAAGAATACTGCTTTCCACTCCTCAAGATCACACTGACTCCCATCACAATGGCCTTTTCTCCCACATACACCAGCTTTCTCCCAAATACACGACATTTTCTCCCACATACACCCGTTTTCTCCCAAAGATGGGACATATTCTCCCAGAAATGCCAGCTTATTCTTTAAAAAACGGCCTTTTTTCCCAAAATACCAGCTTTCTCACAAACACCTGTCATTTTCCAACCAATTCTGCTACTATCTCCCAGAAACAGCCGGTTTCCGAGAAATACCTGACGTTTGCTCTCCCAAATGCTACTTGACACTCCTCCAGAGGACATTGTCTCCCCTATTTACCACGTTGTCTCCCCAAGAGACCACTTGGCACACCAAAAAGACCACCGTTGCTCTCCAGTACAAGATCTTCTTTCCCACCGGTTCCCACTTTTCTCCCCCAGCTATGTCATTTCCTCCCAGAAATGCCACTTTTCCCTTGGAAATTTCACCTTCTCTTCCAAAAAGAGGAGATTTGCTCCCAGAAATACCCCTTCTCTTACAACTGCCACACGCTTTCTCCCCAAAAAGCCTCCATGACAATGCCAAATGGGACACTTGCAGCCAAGAAGAGGACACCTTCTCTCAGAAAGACCACTTTTCTCCCCAAGAGAGGAGATTTTCTCCCAATTGGATGACATTTGCTGTAAGAAAGACCTGTTTTCTTCCCTCAAGAGGACATTGTCTTTCCCACTGAGGACATTTTCTCCCAGAAGTGCCGCTACTCTGTGAAACACCTCCATTTCCTCCCAAATCTACTCCATGACACGCCTCAGGATGACACTTACTCCCCGATTTGGGGCATTTTCTCCCAGAAATACCACTTCTCTCCCAAAGGGATGGCCTTTTCCCTCTCTAGCATCTGTTTCCTCACCAATACCTGGCATTTTCTCCCAGAAACACCAGCTTTCTCACAGATACATCACCTTCCCCCCCCCACATCAGACCTCTTCTCCCAGAAATACCAGGACTCTGCTGAATATTTCCCATTTCCTCCGGAACATACAGCATTACACTCCGCAAGAGGATAGCGTCTTTCAGAAATGTGGCATTTTATCACAGATACACCATTTCTATGCCCAGTAGAGCTCCTTTTCTCCCAGAAATAGCACTGCTCTTAGGAAGAGCTCCCATTTTCTAACCAAAATGCTGCTTTACACTCCTCAAGATCACACTTACCCCCATCAAGATGGCAGTGTCACAGAAATACCAGCTTCTGCCCCCAAAATGGGACTTTGGCTCTCCAAAACAAGACATTTTCTCCCAGAAATACCAGGACTCTTAGAAATACCTCACGTTTCATCTCAAGAATACTGCTTTCCACTCCTCAAGATCACACTGACTCCCATCACAATGGCCTTTTCTCCCACATACACCAGCTTTCTCCCAAATACACGACATTTTCTCCCACATACACCCGTTTTCTCCCAAAGATGGGACATATTCTCCCAGAAATGCCAGCTTATTCTTTAAAAAACGGCCTTTTTTCCCCAAAATACCAGCTTTCTCACAAACACCTGTCATTTTCCAACCAAGTCTGCTACTATCTCCCAGAAACAGCCGGTTTCCGAGAAATACCTGACGTTTGCTCTCCCAAATACTACTTGACACTCCTCCAGAGGACATTGTCTCCCCTATTTACCACGTTGTCTCCCCAAGAGACCACTTGGCACACCAAAAAGACCACCATTGCTCTCCAGTACAAGATCTTCTTTCCCACCGGTTCCCACTTTTCTCCCCCAGCTATGTCATTTCCTCCCAGAAATGCCACTTTTCCCTTGGAAATTTCACCTTCTCTTCCAAAAAGAGGAGATTTGCTCCCAGAAATACCCCTTCTCTTACAACTGCCACACGCTTTCTCCCCAAAAAGCCTCCATGACAATGCCAAATGGGACACTTGCAGCCAAGAAGAGGACACCTTCTCTCAGAAAGACCACTTTTCTCCCCAAGAGAGGAGATTTTCTCCCAATTGGATGACATTTGCTGTAAGAAAGACCTGTTTTCTTCCCTCAAGAGGACATTGTCTTTCCCACTGAGGACATTTTCTCCCAGAAGTGCCGCTACTCTGTGAAACACCTCCATTTCCTCCCAAATCTACTCCATGACACGCCTCAGGATGACACTTACTCCCCGATTTGGGGCATTTTCTCCCAGAAATACCACTTCTCTCCCAAAGGGATGGCCTTTTCCCTCTCTAGCATCTGTTTCCTCACCAATACCTGGCATTTTCTCCCAGAAACACCAGCTTTCTCACAGATACATCACCTTCCCCCCCCCACATCAGACCTCTTCTCCCAGAAATACCAGGACTCTGCTGAATATTTCCCATTTCCTCCGGAACATACAGCATTACACTCCGCAAGAGGATAGCGTCTTTCAGAAATGTGGCATTTTATCACAGATACACCATTTCTATGCCCAGTAGAGCTCCTTTTCTCCCAGAAATAGCACTGCTCTTAGGAAGAGCTCCCATTTTCTAACCAAAATGCTGCTTTACACTCCTCAAGATCACACTTACCCCCATCAAGATGGCAGTGTCACAGAAATACCAGCTTCTGCCCCCAAAATGGGACTTTGGCTCTCCAAAACAAGACATTTTCTCCCAGAAATACCAGGACTCTTAGAAATACCTCACGTTTCATCTCAAGAATACTGCTTTCCACTCCTCAAGATCACACTGACTCCCATCACAATGGCCTTTTCTCCCACATACACCAGCTTTCTCCCAAATACACGACATTTTCTCCCACATACACCCGTTTTCTCCCAAAGATGGGACATATTCTCCCAGAAATGCCAGCTTATTCTTTAAAAAACGGCCTTTTTTCCCCAAAATACCAGCTTTCTCACAAACACCTGTCATTTTCCAACCAAGTCTGCTACTATCTCCCAGAAACAGCCGGTTTCCGAGAAATACCTGACGTTTGCTCTCCCAAATACTACTTGACACTCCTCCAGAGGACATTGTCTCCCCTATTTACCACGTTGTCTCCCCAAGAGACCACTTGGCACACCAAAAAGACCACCATTGCTCTCCAGTACAAGATCTTCTTTCCCACCGGTTCCCACTTTTCTCCCCCAGCTATGTCATTTCCTCCCAGAAATGCCACTTTTCCCTTGGAAATTTCACCTTCTCTTCCAAAAAGAGGAGATTTGCTCCCAGAAATACCCCTTCTCTTACAACTGCCACACGCTTTCTCCCCAAAAAGCCTCCATGACAATGCCAAATGGGACACTTGCAGCCAAGAAGAGGACACCTTCTCTCAGAAAGACCACTTTTCTCCCCAAGAGAGGAGATTTTCTCCCAATTGGATGACATTTGCTGTAAGAAAGACCTGTTTTCTTCCCTCAAGAGGACATTGTCTTTCCCACTGAGGACATTTTCTCCCAGAAGTGCCACTACTCTGTGAAACACCTCCATTTCCTCCCAAATCTACTCCATGACACGCCTCAGGATGACACTTACTCCCCGATTTGGGGCATTTTCTCCCAGAAATACCACTTCTCTCCCAAAGGGATGGCCTTTTCCCTCTCTAGCATCTGTTTCCTCACCAATACCTGGCATTTTCTCCCAGAAACACCAGCTTTCTCACAGATACATCACCTTCCCCCCCCCACATCAGACCTCTTCTCCCAGAAATACCAGGACTCTGCTGAATATTTCCCATTTCCTCCGGAACATACAGCATTACACTCCGCAAGAGGATAGCGTCTTTCAGAAATGTGGCATTTTATCACAGATACACCATTTCTATGCCCAGTAGAGCTCCTTTTCTCCCAGAAATAGCACTGCTCTTAGGAAGAGCTCCCATTTTCTAACCAAAATGCTGCTTTACACTCCTCAAGATCACACTTACCCCCATCAAGATGGCAGTGTCACAGAAATACCAGCTTCTGCCCCCAAAATGGGACTTTGGCTCTCCAAAACAAGACATTTTCTCCCAGAAATACCAGGACTCTTAGAAATACCTCACGTTTCATCTCAAGAATACTGCTTTCCACTCCTCAAGATCACACTGACTCCCATCACAATGGCCTTTTCTCCCACATACACCAGCTTTCTCCCAAATACACGACATTTTCTCCCACATACACCCGTTTTCTCCCAAAGATGGGACATATTCTCCCAGAAATGCCAGCTTATTCTTTAAAAAACGGCCTTTTTTCCCCAAAATACCAGCTTTCTCACAAACACCTGTCATTTTCCAACCAAGTCTGCTACTATCTCCCAGAAACAGCCGGTTTCCGAGAAATACCTGACGTTTGCTCTCCCAAATGCTACTTGACACTCCTCCAGAGGACATTGTCTCCCCTATTTACCACGTTGTCTCCCCAAGAGACCACTTGGCACACCAAAAAGACCACCGTTGCTCTCCAGTACAAGATCTTCTTTCCCACCGGTTCCCACTTTTCTCCCCCAGCTATGTCATTTCCTCCCAGAAATGCCACTTTTCCCTTGGAAATTTCACCTTCTCTTCCAAAAAGAGGAGATTTGCTCCCAGAAATACCCCTTCTCTTACAACTGCCACACGCTTTCTCCCCAAAAAGCCTCCATGACAATGCCAAATGGGACACTTGCAGCCAAGAAGAGGACACCTTCTCTCAGAAAGACCACTTTTCTCCCCAAGAGAGGAGATTTTCTCCCAATTGGATGACATTTGCTGTAAGAAAGACCTGTTTTCTTCCCTCAAGAGGACATTGTCTTTCCCACTGAGGACATTTTCTCCCAGAAGTGCCGCTACTCTGTGAAACACCTCCATTTCCTCCCAAATCTACTCCATGACACGCCTCAGGATGACACTTACTCCCCGATTTGGGGCATTTTCTCCCAGAAATACCACTTCTCTCCCAAAGGGATGGCCTTTTCCCTCTCTAGCATCTGTTTCCTCACCAATACCTGGCATTTTCTCCCAGAAACACCAGCTTTCTCACAGATACATCACCTTCCCCCCCCCACATCAGACCTCTTCTCCCAGAAATACCAGGACTCTGCTGAATATTTCCCATTTCCTCCGGAACATACAGCATTACACTCCGCAAGAGGATAGCGTCTTTCAGAAATGTGGCATTTTATCACAGATACACCATTTCTATGCCCAGTAGAGCTCCTTTTCTCCCAGAAATAGCACTGCTCTTAGGAAGAGCTCCCATTTTCTAACCAAAATGCTGCTTTACACTCCTCAAGATCACACTTACCCCCATCAAGATGGCAGTGTCACAGAAATACCAGCTTCTGCCCCCAAAATGGGACTTTGGCTCTCCAAAACAAGACATTTTCTCCCAGAAATACCAGGACTCTTAGAAATACCTCACGTTTCATCTCAAGAATACTGCTTTCCACTCCTCAAGATCACACTGACTCCCATCACAATGGCCTTTTCTCCCACATACACCAGCTTTCTCCCAAATACACGACATTTTCTCCCACATACACCCGTTTTCTCCCAAAGATGGGACATATTCTCCCAGAAATGCCAGCTTATTCTTTAAAAAACGGCCTTTTTTCCCCAAAATACCAGCTTTCTCACAAACACCTGTCATTTTCCAACCAAGTCTGCTACTATCTCCCAGAAACAGCCGGTTTCCGAGAAATACCTGACGTTTGCTCTCCCAAATGCTACTTGACACTCCTCCAGAGGACATTGTCTCCCCTATTTACCACGTTGTCTCCCCAAGAGACCACTTGGCACACCAAAAAGACCACCGTTGCTCTCCAGTACAAGATCTTCTTTCCCACCGGTTCCCACTTTTCTCCCCCAGCTATGTCATTTCCTCCCAGAAATGCCACTTTTCCCTTGGAAATTTCACCTTCTCTTCCAAAAAGAGGAGATTTGCTCCCAGAAATACCCCTTCTCTTACAACTGCCACACGCTTTCTCCCCAAAAAGCCTCCATGACAATGCCAAATGGGACACTTGCAGCCAAGAAGAGGACACCTTCTCTCAGAAAGACCACTTTTCTCCCCAAGAGAGGAGATTTTCTCCCAATTGGATGACATTTGCTGTAAGAAAGACCTGTTTTCTTCCCTCAAGAGGACATTGTCTTTCCCACTGAGGACATTTTCTCCCAGAAGTGCCGCTACTCTGTGAAACACCTCCATTTCCTCCCAAATCTACTCCATGACACGCCTCAGGATGACACTTACTCCCCGATTTGGGGCATTTTCTCCCAGAAATACCACTTCTCTCCCAAAGGGATGGCCTTTTCCCTCTCTAGCATCTGTTTCCTCACCAATACCTGGCATTTTCTCCCAGAAACACCAGCTTTCTCACAGATACATCACCTTCCCCCCCCCACATCAGACCTCTTCTCCCAGAAATACCAGGACTCTGCTGAATATTTCCCATTTCCTCCGGAACATACAGCATTACACTCCGCAAGAGGACAGTTTCTTTCAGAAATGTGGCATTTTATCACAGATACACCATTTTTATGCCCAGTAGAGCTCCTTTTCTCCCAGAAATAGCACTGCTCTTAGGAAGAGCTCCCATTTTCTAACCAAAATGCTGCTTTACACTCCTCAAGATCACACTTACCCCCATCAAGATGGCAGTGTCACAGAAATACCAGCTTCTGCCCCCAAAATGGGACTTTGGCTCTCCAAAACAAGACATTTTCTCCCAGAAATACCAGGACTCTTAGAAATACCTCACGTTTCATCTCAAGAATACTGCTTTCCACTCCTCAAGATCACACTGACTCCCATCACAATGGCCTTTTCTCCCACATACACCAGCTTTCTCCCAAATACACGACATTTTCTCCCACATACACCCGTTTTCTCCCAAAGATGGGACATATTCTCCCAGAAATGCCAGCTTATTCTTTAAAAAACGGCCTTTTTTCCCCAAAATACCAGCTTTCTCACAAACACCTGTCATTTTCCAACCAAGTCTGCTACTATCTCCCAGAAACAGCCGGTTTCCGAGAAATACCTGACGTTTGCTCTCCCAAATGCTACTTGACACTCCTCCAGAGGACATTGTCTCCCCTATTTACCACGTTGTCTCCCCAAGAGACCACTTGGCACACCAAAAAGACCACCGTTGCTCTCCAGTACAAGATCTTCTTTCCCACCGGTTCCCACTTTTCTCCCCCAGCTATGTCATTTCCTCCCAGAAATGCCACTTTTCCCTTGGAAATTTCACCTTCTCTTCCAAAAAGAGGAGATTTGCTCCCAGAAATACCCCTTCTCTTACAACTGCCACACGCTTTCTCCCCAAAAAGCCTCCATGACAATGCCAAATGGGACACTTGCAGCCAAGAAGAGGACACCTTCTCTCAGAAAGACCACTTTTCTCCCCAAGAGAGGAGATTTTCTCCCAATTGGATGACATTTGCTGTAAGAAAGACCTGTTTTCTTCCCTCAAGAGGACATTGTCTTTCCCACTGAGGACATTTTCTCCCAGAAGTGCCGCTACTCTGTGAAACACCTCCATTTCCTCCCAAATCTACTCCATGACACGCCTCAGGATGACACTTACTCCCCGATTTGGGGCATTTTCTCCCAGAAATACCACTTCTCTCCCAAAGGGATGGCCTTTTCCCTCTCTAGCATCTGTTTCCTCACCAATACCTGGCATTTTCTCCCAGAAACACCAGCTTTCTCACAGATACATCACCTTCCCCCCCCCACATCAGACCTCTTCTCCCAGAAATACCAGGACTCTGCTGAATATTTCCCATTTCCTCCGGAACATACAGCATTACACTCCGCAAGAGGACAGTTTCTTTCAGAAATGTGGCATTTTATCACAGATACACCATTTTTATGCCCAGTAGAGCTCCTTTTCTCCCAGAAATAGCACTGCTCTTAGGAAGAGCTCCCATTTTCTAACCAAAATGCTGCTTCACACTCCTCAAGATCACACTTACCCCCATCAAGATGGCAGTGTCACAGAAATACCAGCTTCTGCCCCCAAAATGGGACTTTGGCTCTCCAAAACAAGACATTTTCTCCCAGAAATACCAGGACTCTTAGAAATACCTCACGTTTCATCTCAAGAATACTGCTTTCCACTCCTCAAGATCACACTGACTCCCATCACAATGGCCTTTTCTCCCACATACACCAGCTTTCTCCCAAATACACGACATTTTCTCCCACATACACCCGTTTTCTCCCAAAGATGGGACATATTCTCCCAGAAATGCCAGCTTATTCTTTAAAAAACGGCCTTTTTTCCCCAAAATACCAGCTTTCTCACAAACACCTGTCATTTTCCAACCAAGTCTGCTACTATCTCCCAGAAACAGCCGGTTTCCGAGAAATACCTGACGTTTGCTCTCCCAAATGCTACTTGACACTCCTCCAGAGGACATTGTCTCCCCTATTTACCACGTTGTCTCCCCAAGAGACCACTTGGCACACCAAAAAGACCACCGTTGCTCTCCAGTACAAGATCTTCTTTCCCACCGGTTCCCACTTTTCTCCCCCAGCTATGTCATTTCCTCCCAGAAATGCCACTTTTCCCTTGGAAATTTCACCTTCTCTTCCAAAAAGAGGAGATTTGCTCCCAGAAATACCCCTTCTCTTACAACTGCCACACGCTTTCTCCCCAAAAAGCCTCCATGACAATGCCAAATGGGACACTTGCAGCCAAGAAGAGGACACCTTCTCTCAGAAAGACCACTTTTCTCCCCAAGAGAGGAGATTTTCTCCCAATTGGATGACATTTGCTGTAAGAAAGACCTGTTTTCTTCCCTCAAGAGGACATTGTCTTTCCCACTGAGGACATTTTCTCCCAGAAGTGCCGCTACTCTGTGAAACACCTCCATTTCCTCCCAAATCTACTCCATGACACGCCTCAGGATGACACTTACTCCCCGATTTGGGGCATTTTCTCCCAGAAATACCACTTCTCTCCCAAAGGGATGGCCTTTTCCCTCTCTAGCATCTGTTTCCTCACCAATACCTGGCATTTTCTCCCAGAAACACCAGCTTTCTCTCACATACATCACCTTCTCCCCCCCACATCAGATGTTCCCTCCCAGAAATATGGCATTTGATCACAGATATACTCTTTCAAGGGAATACCAGGTTTCATAAAAATACCTCATAATTTCTCCATGAAGTTCGTTCGCAAGATGACACTTTCACCCTAAATCGGAGATTTTCTCTCAGAAATGCATGCTTCCCCCTCACAGAACGGCATCTTCTCCCCAAATTAGGACATTATCCCCCAGAAATACCACATTTCTCCAATCCAATGACATTATCTCTACGGAGAGTTTGCAGTTGCTGCCCGTTAAATCGCTTTTCTCCCCGAATGCCGATTTGTGCCTTCAGCAGCGGTCTCGTCTCTCTCGCATGCCGAGAAAGGGCGACTTCAGCCGGATGCTTTTCTCGGTCGAGCGGCGTCTTCTGCGCACATCCCAAAGGAGCGGTTCTGTCTTCTCATTGTGTCCATGCATTCTGCATTACGCTTCTCCCTCATTCTTATCCCTTTCCTTTTATTCCTAGCGACATTTCGTTTTTCTCTGTTTTTCCGATGCCACACTTCAGCATTCCGTGATGAACAGAGTAGAAGGGAAAAGCCCCTCTAATAAGGCAGCTAGAAGTTCCAGGAGCGACACACTTTCTGCTTTCAGAGAGGGCGTTACAGAAAGTCGAGAGATGTGGATTCTTTCCTGCGGAGAAAAAAACCCCTGTTTTCAGGAAATGCAGTATTCTGAAATCGCACGTTCTCGGCAGGGTCTTTTCCCTTCTACTCTGTTCGTCACAGAATGCTGAAGTGCAGCATCGGAAAAACAGAGAAAAACGAAATGTCCCTAGAAATAAAAGGAAAGGCATAAGAATGAGAGAGAAGCGTAGTGCAGAATTCATGGACACAAGGAGAAGACAGAACCGCTCCTTTGCGATGTGCGCAGAAGAAGCCGCTCGTCCGAGAAAAGCATCCTGCTGAAGTCGCTCTTTCTCGGCATGCGAGAGAGACGAGACCGCTGCTGAAGGCTGAAAGCGGCATTCGGGGAGAACCGCGATTTCTCGGCCAGCAACTGCAAACTCTCCGAAGCGGTTAACAGAGAGTGGCGCTGTCCACCCACGAGAGCGAAATAGCGACATCGCTAGGCCGAGAACGTGCGATTTCAGAATACTGCATTTCCTGAAAACAGGGGGTTTTTTCTCCGCAGGAAAGAATCCACATCTCTCGACTTTCTGTAACGTCCTCTCTGAAAGCACAACGTGTGTCGCTCCTGGAACTTCTAGCTGCCTTATTAGAGGGGCTTTTCCCTTCCACTCTGTTCGTCACAGAATGCTGAAGTGTAGCATCGGAAAAACAGAGAAAAACGAAATGTCCCTAGGAATAAACGGAAAGGCATAAGAATGAGAGAGAAGCGTAGTGCAGAATGCATGGACACAATGAGAAGACAGAACCACTCCTTTGGGATGTGCGCAGAAGAAGCCGCTCGTCCGAGAAAAGCATCCGGCTGAAGTCGCTCTTTCTCGGCATGCGAGAGAGACGAGACCGCTGCTGAAGGCACACAGCGGCATTCGGGGAGAACCGCGATTTCTCGGCCAGCAACTGCAAACTCTCCGAAGCTGATAACAGAGAGTGGCGCTGTCAACCCACTAGAGCGAAATAGCGACATTGCTATGCCGAGAACGTCCGATTTCAGAATACTGCATTTCCTGAAAACAGGGGGTTTTTTCTCCGCAGGAAAGAATCCACATCTCTCGACTTTCTGTAACGTCCTCCCTGAAAGCACAATGTGTGTCGCTCCTGGAACTTCTACCTGCCTTATTAGAGGGGCTTTTCCCTTCTACTCTGTTCGTCACAGAATGCTGATGTGTAGCATCGGAAAAAACAGATAAAAACGAAATGTCCCTAGAAATAAAAGGAATGGCATAAGAATGAGAGAGAAGCGTAGTGCAGAATGCATGGACACAAGGAGAAGACAGAACCGCTCCTTTGCGATGTGCGCAGAAGAAGCCGCTCGTCCGAGAAAAGCATCCGGCTGAAGTCGCTCTTTCTCGGCATGCGAGAGAGACGAGACCGCTGCTGAAGGCACACAGCGGCATTCGGGGAGAACCGCGATTTCTCGGCCAGCAACTGCAAACTCTCCGAAGCGGTTAACAGAGAGTGGCGCCGTCCACCCACGAGAGCGAAATAGCGAAATTGCTATGCCGAGAACGTGCGATTTCAGAATACTGCATTTCCTGAAAACAGGGGATTTTTTCTCCGCAGGAAAGAATCCACATCTCTCGACTTTCTGTAACGTGCTCTCTGAAAGCACAACGTGTGTCGCTCCTGGAACTTCTAGCTGCCTTATTAGAGGGGCTTTTCCCTTCCACTCTGTTCGTCACAGAATGCTGAAGTGTAGCATCGGAAAAACAGAGAAAAACGAAATGTCCCTAGGAATAAACGGAAAGGCATAAGAATGAGAGAGAAGCGTAGTGCAGAATGCATGGACACAAGGAGAAGACAAGAACCGCTCCTTTGCGATGTGCGCAGAAGAAGCCGCTCGTCCGAGAAAAGCATCCGGCTGAAGTCGCTCTTTCTCGGCATGCGAGAGAGACGAGACCGCTGCTGAAGGCACAAAGCGGCATTCGGGGAGAACCGCGATTTCTCGGCCAGCAACTGCAAACTCTCCGAAGCGGTTAACAGAGAGTGGCGCCGTCCACCCACGAGAGCGAACTAGCGAAATTGCTATGCCGAGAACGTGCGATTTCAGAATACTGCATTTCCTGAAAACACGGGGTTTTTTCTCCGCAGGAAAGAATCCACATCTCTCGACTTTCTGTAACGTCCTCTCTGAAAGCACAACGTGTGTCTCTCCTGGAACTTCTAGCTGCCTTATTAGAGGGGCTTTTCCCTTCTACTATGTTCGTCACAGAATGCTGAAGTGTAGCATCGGAAAAACAGAGAAAAACGAAATGTCCCTAGGAATAAACGGAAAGGCATAAGAATGAGAGAGAAGCGTAGTGCAGAATGCATGGACACAAGGAGAAGTCAGAACCACTCCTTTGGGATGTGCGCAGAAGAAGCCGCTCGTCCGAGAAAAGCATCCGGCTGAAGTCGCTCTTTCTCGGCATGCGAGAGAGACGAGACCGCTGCTGAAGGCACACAGCGGCATTCGGGGAGAACCGCGATTTCTCGGCCAGCAACTGCAAACTCTCCGAAGCGGATAACAGAGAGTGGCGCTGTCAACCCACTAGAGCGAAATAGCGACATTGCTATGCCGAGAACGTCCGATTTCAGAATACTGCATTTCCTGAAAACAGGGGGTTTTTTCTCCGCAGGAAAGAATCCACATCTCTCGACTTTCTGTAACGTCCTCCCTGAAAGCACAATGTGTGTCGCTCCTGGAACTTCTACCTGCCTTATTAGAGGGGCTTTTCCCTTCTACTCTGTTCGTCACAGAATGCTGAAGTGTAGCATCGGAAAAAACAGATAAAAACGAAATGTCCCTAGAAATAAAAGGAATGGCATAAGAATGAGAGAGAAGCGTAGTGCAGAATGCATGGACACAAGGAGAAGACAGAACCGCTCCTTTGCGATGTGCGCAGAAGAAGCCGCTCGTCCGAGAAAAGCATCCGGCTGAAGTCGCTCTTTCTCGGCATGCGAGAGAGACGAGACCGCTGCTGAAGGCACACAGCGGCATTCGGGGAGAACCGCGATTTCTCGGCCAGCAACTGCAAACTCTCCGAAGCGGTTAACAGAGAGTGGCGCCGTCCACCCACGAGAGCGAACTAGCGAAATTGCTATGCCGAGAACGTGCGATTTCAGAATACTGCATTTCCTGAAAACAGGGGATTTTTTCTCCGCAGGAAAGAATCCACATCTCTCGACTTTCTGTAACGTCCTCCCTGAAAGCACAACGTGTGTCGCTCCTGGAACTTCTAGCTGCCTTATTAGAGGGGCTTTTCCCTTCCACTCTGTTCGTCACAGAATGCTGAAGTGTAGCATCGGAAAAACAGAGAAAAACGAAATGTCCCTAGGAATAAACGGAAAGGCATAAGAATGAGAGAGAAGCGTAGTGCAGAATGCATGGACACAAGGAGAAGTCAGAACCGCTCCTTTGCGATGTGCGCAGAAGAAGCCGCTCGTCCGAGAAAAGCATCCGGCTGAAGTCGCTCTTTCTCGGCATGCGAGAGAGACGAGACCGCTGCTGAAGGCACAAAGCGGCATTCGGGGAGAACCGCGATTTCTCGGCCAGCAACTGCAAACTCTCCGAAGCGGTTAACAGAGAGTGGCGCCGTCCACCCACGAGAGCGAACTAGCGAAATTGCTATGCCGAGAACGTGCGATTTCAGAATACTGCATTTCCTGAAAACACGGGGTTTTTTCTCCGCAGGAAAGAATCCACATCTCTCGACTTTCTGTAACGTCCTCTCTGAAAGCACAACGTGTGTCTCTCCTGGAACTTCTAGCTGCCTTATTAGAGGGGCTTTTCCCTTCTACTATGTTCGTCACAGAATGCTGAAGTGTAGCATCGGAAAAACAGAGAAAAACGAAATGTCCCTAGGAATAAACGGAAAGGCATAAGAATGAGAGAGAAGCGTAGTGCAGAATGCATGGACACAAGGAGAAGACAGAACCGCTCCTTTGGGATGTGCGCAGAAGAAGCCGCTCGTCCGAGAAAAGCATCCGGCTGAAGTCGCTCTTTCTCGGCATGCGAGAGAGACGAGACCGCTGCTGAAGGCACAAAGCGGCATTCGGGGAGAACCGCGATTTCTCGGCCAGCAACTGCAAACTCTCCGAAGCGGATAACAGAGAGTGGCGCTGTCCACCCACGAGAGCGAAATAGCGACTTTGCTATGCCGAGAACGTGCGATATCAGAATACTGCATTTCCTGAAAACAGGGGGTTTTTTCTCCGCAGGAAAGAATCCACATCTCTCGACTTTCTGTAACGTCCTCTCTGAAAGCACAACGTGTGTCGCTCCTGGAACTTCTAGCTGCCTTATTAGAGGGGCTTTTCCCTTCTACTCTGTTCGTCACAGAATGCTGAAGTGTAGCATCGGAAAAAACAGATAAAAACGAAATGTCCCTAGAAATAAACGGAAAGGCATAAGAATGAGAGAGAAGCGTAGTGCAGAATGCATGGACACAAGGAAAAGACAGAACCGCTCCTTTGCGATGTGCGCAGAAGAAGCCGCTCGTCCGAGAAAAGCATCCGGCTGAAGTCGCTCTTTCTCGGCATGCGAGAGAGACGAGAGCGCTGCTGAAGGCAGAAAGCGGCATTCGGGGAGAACCGCGATTTCTCGGCCAGCAACTGCAAACTCTCCGAAGCGGTTAACAGACAGTGGCGCTGTCCACCCACGAGAGCGAACTAGCGACATCGCTATGCCGAGAACGTCCGATTTCAGAATACTGCATTTCCTGAAAACTGGGGGTTTTTTCTCCGCAGGAAAGAATCCACATCTCTCGACTTTCTGTAACGTCCTCCCTGAAAGCACAACGTGTGTCGCTCCTGGAACTTCTAGCTGCCTTATTAGAGGGGCTTTTCCCTTCTACTCTGTTCGTCACAGAATGCTGAAGTGTAGCATCGGAAAAAACAGATAAAAACGAAATGTCCCTAGAAATAAACGGAAAGGCATAAGAATGAGAGAGAAGCGTAGTGCAGAATGCATGGACACAAGGAAAAGACAGAACCGCTCCTATGCGATGTGCGCAGAAGAAGCCGCTCGTCCGAAAAAAGCAATCGGCTGAAGTCGCTCTTTCTCGGCATGCGAGAGAGACGAGACCGCTGCTGAAGGCACACAGCGGCATTCGGGGAGAACCGCGATTTCTCGGCCAGCAACTGCAAACTCTCCGAAGCGGATAACAGAGAGTGGCGCTGTCCACCCACGAGAGCGAAATAGCGACTTTGCTATGCCGAGAACGTGCGATTTCAGAATACTGCATTTCCTGAAAACAGGGGGTTTTTTCTCCGCAGGAAAGAATCCACATCTCTCGACTTTCTGTAACGTCCTCTCTGAAAGCACAACGTGTGTCGCTCCTGGAACTTCTAGCTGCCTTATTAGAGGGGCTTTTCCCTTCTACTCTGTTCGTCACAGAATGCTGAAGTGTAGCATCGGAAAAAACAGATAAAAACGAAATGTCCCTAGAAATAAAAGGAAAGGCATAAGAATGAGAGAGAAGCGTAGTGCAGAATGCATGGACACAAGGAGAAGACAGAACCGCTCCTTTGCGATGTGCGCAGAAGAAGCCGCTCGTCCGAGAAAAGCATCCGGCTGAAGTCGCTCTTTCTCGGCATGCGAGAGAGACGAGACCGCTGCTGAAGGCAGAAAGCGGCATTCGGGGAGAACCGCGATTTCTCGGCCAGCAACTGCAAACTCTCCGAAGCGGTTAACAGACAGTGGCGCTGTCCACCCACGAGAGCGAAATAGCGACATCGCTATGCCGAGAACGTCCGATTTCAGAATACTGCATTTCCTGAAAACAGGGGGTTTTTTCTCCGCAGGAAAGAATCCACATCTCTCGACTTTCTGTAACGTCCTCCCTGAAAGCACAACGTGTGTCGCTCCTGGAACTTCTACCTGCCTTATTAGAGGGGCTTTTCCCTTCTACTCTGTTCGTCACAGAATGCTGAAGTGTAGCATCGGAAAAAACAGAGAAAAACGAAATGTCCCTAGAAATAAACGGAAAGGCATAAGAATGAGAGAGAAGCGTAGTGCAGAATGCATGGACACAAGGAGAAGACAGAACCGCTCCTTTGCGATGTGCGCAGAAGAAGCCGCTCGTCCGAGAAAAGCATCCGGCTGAAGTCGCTCTTTCTCGGCATGCGAGAGAGACGAGACCGCTGCTGAAGGCACAAAGCGGCATTCGGGGAGAACCGCGATTTCTCGGCCAGCAACTGCAAACTCTCCGAAGCGGATAACAGAGAGTGGCGCTGTCCACCCACGAGAGCGAAATAGCGACTTTGCTATGCCGAGAACGTGCGATATCAGAATACTGCATTTCCTGAAAACAGGGGGTTTTTTCTCCGCAGGAAAGAATCCACATCTCTCGACTTTCTGTAACGTCCTCTCTGAAAGCACAACGTGTGTCGCTCCTGGAACTTCTAGCTGCCTTATTAGAGGGGCTTTTCCCTTCTACTCTGTTCGTCACAGAATGCTGAAGTGTAGCATCGGAAAAAACAGATAAAAACGAAATGTCCCTAGAAATAAAAGGAAAGGCATAAGAATGAGAGAGAAGCGTAGTGCAGAATGCATGGACACAAGGAAAAGACAGAACCGCTCCTTTGCGATGTGCGCAGAAGAAGCCGCTCGTCCGAGAAAAGCATCCGGCTGAAGTCGCTCTTTCTCGGCATGCGAGAGAGACGAGAGCGCTGCTGAAGGCAGAAAGCGGCATTCGGGGAGAACCGCGATTTCTCGGCCAGCAACTGCAAACTCTCCGAAGCGGTTAACAGACAGTGGCGCTGTCCACCCACGAGAGCGAAATAGCGACATCGCTATGCCGAGAACGTCCGATTTCAGAATACTGCATTTCCTGAAAACTGGGGGTTTTTTCTCCGCAGGAAAGAATCCACATCTCTCGACTTTCTGTAACGTCCTCCCTGAAAGCACAACGTGTGTCGCTCCTGGAACTTCTAGCTGCCTTATTAGAGGGGCTTTTCCCTTCTACTCTGTTCGTCACAGAATGCTGAAGTGTAGCATCGGAAAAAACAGATAAAAACGAAATGTCCCTAGAAATAAACGGAAAGGCATAAGAATGAGAGAGAAGCGTAGTGCAGAATGCATGGACACAAGGAAAAGACAGAACCGCTCCTTTGCGATGTGCGCAGAAGAAGCCGCTCGTCCGAGAAAAGCATCCGGCTGAAGTCGCTCTTTCTCGGCATGCGAGAGAGACGAGACCGCTGCTGAAGGCACACAGCGGCATTCGGGGTGAAAAGCGATTTCTCGGCCAGCAACTGCAAGCTCTCCGAAGCGGATAACAGAGAGTGGCGCTGTCAACCCACTAGAGCGAAATAGCGAAATTGCTATGCCGAGAACGTGCGATTTCAGAATACTGCATTTCCTGAAAACAGGGGGTTTTTTCTCCGCAGGAAAGAATCCACATCTCTCGACTTTCTGTAACGTCCTCCCTGAAAGCACAACGTGTGTCGCTCCTGGAACTTCTAGCTGCCTTATTAGAGGGGCTTTTCCCTTCTACTCTGTTCGTCACAGAATGCTGAAGTGTAGCATCGGAAAAAACAGATAAAAACGAAATGTCCCTAGAAATAAACGGAAAGGCATAAGAATGAGAGAGAAGCGTAGTGCAGAATGCATGGACACAAGGAAAAGACAGAACCGCTCCTTTGCGATGTGCGCAGAAGAAGCCGCTCGTCCGAGAAAAGCATCCGGCTGAAGTCGCTCTTTCTCGGCATGCGAGAGAGACGAGACCGCTGCTGAAGGCACACAGCGGCATTCGGGGTGAAAAGCGATTTCTCGGCCAGCAACTGCAAACTCTCCGAAGCGGATAACAGAGAGTGGCGCTGTCAACCCACTAGAGCGAAATAGCGAAATTGCTATGCCGAGAACGTGCGATTTCAGAATACTGCATTTCCTGAAAACAGGGGGTTTTTTCTCCGCAGGAAAGAATCCACATCTCTCGACTTTCTGTAACGTCCTCCCTGAAAGCACAACGTGTGTCGCTCCTGGAACTTCTAGCTGCCTTATTAGAGGGGCTTTTCCCTTCTACTCTGTTCGTCACAGAATGCTGAAGTGTAGCATCGGAAAAAACAGATAAAAACGAAATGTCCCTAGAAATAAACGGAAAGGCATAAGAATGAGAGAGAAGCGTAGTGCAGAATGCATGGACACAAGGAAAAGACAGAACCGCTCCTTTGCGATGTGCGCAGAAGAAGCCGCTCGTCCGAGAAAAGCATCCGGCTGAAGTCGCTCTTTCTCGGCATGCGAGAGAGACGAGACCGCTGCTGAAGGCACACAGCGGCATTCGGGGTGAAAAGCGATTTCTCGGCCAGCAACTGCAAGCTCTCCGAAGCGGATAACAGAGAGTGGCGCTGTCAACCCACTAGAGCGAAATAGCGAAATTGCTATGCCGAGAACGTGCGATTTCAGAATACTGCATTTCCTGAAAACAGGGGGTTTTTTCTCCGCAGGAAAGAATCCACATCTCTCGACTTTCTGTAACGTCCTCCCTGAAAGCACAACGTGTGTCGCTCCTGGAACTTCTAGCTGCCTTATTAGAGGGGCTTTTCCCTTCTACTCTGTTCGTCACAGAATGCTGAAGTGTAGCATCGGAAAAAACAGAGAAAAACGAAATGTCCCTAGAAATAAACGGAAAGGCATAAGAATGAGAGAGAAGCGTAGTGCAGAATGCATGGACGCAAGGAAAAGACAGAACCGCTCCTTTGCGATGTGCGCAGAAGAAGCCGCTCGTCCGAGAAAAGCATCCGGCTGAAGTCGCTCTTTCTCGGCATGCGAGAGAGACGAGACCGCTGCTGAAGGCACAAAGCGGCATTCGGGGAGAACCGCGATTTCTCGGCCAGCAACTGCAAACTCTCCGAAGCGGATAACAGAGAGTGGCGCTGTCCACCCACGAGAGCGAAATAGCGACTTTGCTATGCCGAGAACGTGCGATATCAGAATACTGCATTTCCTGAAAACAGGGGGTTTTTTCTCCGCAGGAAAGAATCCACATCTCTCGACTTTCTGTAACGTCCTCTCTGAAAGCACAACGTGTGTCGCTCCTGGAACTTCTAGCTGCCTTATTAGAGGGGCTTTTCCCTTCTACTCTGTTCGTCACAGAATGCTGAAGTGTAGCATCGGAAAAAACAGATAAAAACGAAATGTCCCTAGAAATAAACGGAAAGGCATAAGAATGAGAGAGAAGCGTAGTGCAGAATGCATGGACGCAAGGAAAAGACAGAACCGCTCCTTTGCGATGTGCGCAGAAGAAGCCGCTCGTCCGAGAAAAGCATCCGGCTGAAGTCGCTCTTTCTCGGCATGCGAGAGAGACGAGACCGCTGCTGAAGGCACAAAGCGGCATTCGGGGAGAACCGCGATTTCTCGGCCAGCAACTGCAAACTCTCCGAAGCGGATAACAGAGAGTGGCGCTGTCCACCCACGAGAGCGAAATAGCGACTTTGCTATGCCGAGAACGTGCGATATCAGAATACTGCATTTCCTGAAAACAGGGGGTTTTTTCTCCGCAGGAAAGAATCCACATCTCTCGACTTTCTGTAACGTCCTCCCTGAAAGCACAACGTGTGTCGCTCCTGGAACTTCTAGCTGCCTTATTAGAGGGGCTTTTCCCTTCTACTCTGTTCGTCACAGAATGCTGAAGTGTAGCATCGGAAAAAACAGATAAAAACGAAATGTCCCTAGAAATAAACGGAAAGGCATAAGAATGAGAGAGAAGCGTAGTGCAGAATGCATGGACACAAGGAAAAGACAGAACCGCTCCTTTGCGATGTGCGCAGAAGAAGCCGCTCGTCCGAGAAAAGCATCCGGCTGAAGTCGCTCTTTCTCGGCATGCGAGAGAGACGAGACCGCTGCTGAAGGCACACAGCGGCATTCGGGGTGAAAAGCGATTTCTCGGCCAGCAACTGCAAGCTCTCCGAAGCGGATAACAGAGAGTGGCGCTGTCAACCCACTAGAGCGAAATAGCGAAATTGCTATGCCGAGAACGTGCGATTTCAGAATACTGCATTTCCTGAAAACAGGGGGTTTTTTCTCCGCAGGAAAGAATCCACATCTCTCGACTTTCTGTAACGTCCTCCCTGAAAGCACAACGTGTGTCGCTCCTGGAACTTCTAGCTGCCTTATTAGAGGGGCTTTTCCCTTCTACTCTGTTCGTCACAGAATGCTGAAGTGTAGCATCGGAAAAAACAGATAAAAACGAAATGTCCCTAGAAATAAACGGAAAGGCATAAGAATGAGAGAGAAGCGTAGTGCAGAATGCATGGACACAAGGAAAAGACAGAACCGCTCCTTTGCGATGTGCGCAGAAGAAGCCGCTCGTCCGAGAAAAGCATCCGGCTGAAGTCGCTCTTTCTCGGCATGCGAGAGAGACGAGACCGCTGCTGAAGGCACACAGCGGCATTCGGGGTGAAAAGCGATTTCTCGGCCAGCAACTGCAAGCTCTCCGAAGCGGATAACAGAGAGTGGCGCTGTCAACCCACTAGAGCGAAATAGCGAAATTGCTATGCCGAGAACGTGCGATTTCAGAATACTGCATTTCCTGAAAACAGGGGGTTTTTTCTCCGCAGGAAAGAATCCACATCTCTCGACTTTCTGTAACGTCCTCCCTGAAAGCACAACGTGTGTCGCTCCTGGAACTTCTAGCTGCCTTATTAGAGGGGCTTTTCCCTTCTACTCTGTTCGTCACAGAATGCTGAAGTGTAGCATCGGAAAAAACAGATAAAAACGAAATGTCCCTAGAAATAAACGGAAAGGCATAAGAATGAGAGAGAAGCGTAGTGCAGAATGCATGGACACAAGGAAAAGACAGAACCGCTCCTTTGCGATGTGCGCAGAAGAAGCCGCTCGTCCGAGAAAAGCATCCGGCTGAAGTCGCTCTTTCTCGGCATGCGAGAGAGACGAGACCGCTGCTGAAGGCACACAGCGGCATTCGGGGTGAAAAGCGATTTCTCGGCCAGCAACTGCAAGCTCTCCGAAGCGGATAACAGAGAGTGGCGCTGTCAACCCACTAGAGCGAAATAGCGAAATTGCTATGCCGAGAACGTGCGATTTCAGAATACTGCATTTCCTGAAAACAGGGGGTTTTTTCTCCGCAGGAAAGAATCCACATCTCTCGACTTTCTGTAACGTCCTCCCTGAAAGCACAACGTGTGTCGCTCCTGGAACTTCTAGCTGCCTTATTAGAGGGGCTTTTCCCTTCTACTCTGTTCGTCACAGAATGCTGAAGTGTAGCATCGGAAAAAACAGAGAAAAACGAAATGTCCCTAGAAATAAACGGAAAGGCATAAGAATGAGAGAGAAGCGTAGTGCAGAATGCATGGACGCAAGGAAAAGACAGAACCGCTCCTTTGCGATGTGCGCAGAAGAAGCCGCTCGTCCGAGAAAAGCATCCGGCTGAAGTCGCTCTTTCTCGGCATGCGAGAGAGACGAGACCGCTGCTGAAGGCACAAAGCGGCATTCGGGGAGAACCGCGATTTCTCGGCCAGCAACTGCAAACTCTCCGAAGCGGATAACAGAGAGTGGCGCTGTCCACCCACGAGAGCGAAATAGCGACTTTGCTATGCCGAGAACGTGCGATATCAGAATACTGCATTTCCTGAAAACAGGGGGTTTTTTCTCCGCAGGAAAGAATCCACATCTCTCGACTTTCTGTAACGTCCTCTCTGAAAGCACAACGTGTGTCGCTCCTGGAACTTCTAGCTGCCTTATTAGAGGGGCTTTTCCCTTCTAATCTGTTCGTCACAGAATGCTGAAGTGTAGCATCGGAAAAAACAGATAAAAACGAAATGTCCCTAGAAATAAACGGAAAGGCATAAGAATGAGAGAGAAGCGTAGTGCAGAATGCATGGACACAAGGAAAAGACAGAACCGCTCCTTTGCGATGTGCGCAGAAGAAGCCGCTCGTCCGAAAAAAGCATCCGGCTGAAGTCGCTCTTTCTCGGCATGCGAGAGAGACGAGAGCGCTGCTGAAGGCAGAAAGCGGCATTCGGGGAGAACCGCGATTTCTCGGCCAGCAACTGCAAACTCTCCGAAGCGGTTAACAGACAGTGGCGCTGTCCACCCACGAGAGCGAAATAGCGACATCGCTATGCCGAGAACGTCCGATTTCAGAATACTGCATTTCCTGAAAACTGGGGGTTTTTTCTCCGCAGGAAAGAATCCACATCTCTCGACTTTCTGTAACGTCCTCCCTGAAAGCACAACGTGTGTCGCTCCTGGAACTTCTAGCTGCCTTATTAGAGGGGCTTTTCCCTTCTACTCTGTTCGTCACAGAATGCTGAAGTGTAGCATCGGAAAAAACAGATAAAAACGAAATGTCCCTAGAAATAAACGGAAAGGCATAAGAATGAGAGAGAAGCGTAGTGCAGAATGCATGGACACAAGGAAAAGACAGAACCGCTCCTATGCGATGTGCGCAGAAGAAGCCGCTCGTCCGAAAAAAGCAATCGGCTGAAGTCGCTCTTTCTCGGCATGCGAGAGAGACGAGACCGCTGCTGAAGGCACACAGCGGCATTCGGGGAGAACCGCGATTTCTCGGCCAGCAACTGCAAGCTCTCCGAAGCGGATAACAGAGAGTGGCGCTGTCCACCCACGAGAGCGAAATAGCGACTTTGCTATGCCGAGAACGTGCGATTTCAGAATACTGCATTTCCTGAAAACTGGGGGTTTTTTCTCCGCAGGAAAGAATCCACATCTCTCGACTTTCTGTAACGTCCTCTCTGAAAGCACAACGTGTGTCGCTCCTGGAACTTCTAGCTGCCTTATTAGAGGGGCTTTTCCCTTCTACTCTGTTCGTCACAGAATGCTGAAGTGTAGCATCGGAAAAAACAGAGAAAAACGAAATGTCCCTAGAAATAAACGGAAAGGCATAAGAATGAGAGAGAAGCGTAGTGCAGAATGCATGGACGCAAGGAAAAGACAGAACCGCTCCTTTGCGATGTGCGCAGAAGAAGCCGCTCGTCCGAGAAAAGCATCCGGCTGAAGTCGCTCTTTCTCGGCATGCGAGAGAGACGAGACCGCTGCTGAAGGCACAAAGCGGCATTCGGGGAGAACCGCGATTTCTCGGCCAGCAACTGCAAACTCTCCGAAGCGGATAACAGACAGTGGCGCTGTCCACCCACGAGAGCGAAATAGCGACTTTGCTATGCCGAGAACGTGCGATATCAGAATACTGCATTTCCTGAAAACAGGGGGTTTTTTCTCCGCAGGAAAGAATCCACATCTCTCGACTTTCTCTAACGTCCTCTCTGAAAGCACAACGTGTGTCGCTCCTGGAACTTCTAGCTGCCTTATTAGAGGGGCTTTTCCCTTCTACTCTGTTCGTCACAGAATGCTGAAGTGTAGCATCGGAAAAAACAGATAAAAACGAAATGTCCCTAGAAATAAAAGGAAAGGCATAAGAATGAGAGAGAAGCGTAGTGCAGAATGCATGGACACAAGGAAAAGACAGAACCGCTCCTTTGCGATGTGCGCAGAAGAAGCCGCTCGTCCGAGAAAAGCAATCGGCTGAAGTCGCTCTTTCTCGGCATGCGAGAGAGACGAGAGCGCTGCTGAAGGCAGAAAGCGGCATTCGGGGAGAACCGCGATTTCTCGGCCAGCAACTGCAAACTCTCCGAAGCGGTAAAATGACAGTGGCGCTGTCCACCCACGAGAGCGAAATAGCGACATCGCTATGCCGAGAACGTCCGATTTCAGAATACTGCATTTCCTGAAAACTGGGGGTTTTTTCTCCGCAGGAAAGAATCCACATCTCTCGACTTTCTGTAACGTCCTCCCTGAAAGCACAACGTGTGTCGCTCCTGGAACTTCTAGCTGCCTTATTAGAGGGGCTTTTCCCTTCTACTCTGTTCGTCACAGAATGCTGAAGTGTAGCATCGGAAAAAACAGATAAAAACGAAATGTCCATAGAAATAAACGGAAAGGCATAAGAATGAGAGAGAAGCGTACTGCAGAATGCATGGACACAAGGAAAAGACAGAACCGCTCCTATGCGATGTGCGCAGAAGAAGCCGCTCGTCCGAGAAAAGCAATCGGCTGAAGTCGCTCTTTCTCGGCGTGCGAGAGAGACGAGACCGCTGCTGAAGGCACAAAGCGGCATTCGGGGAGAACCGCGATTTCTCGGCCAGCAACTGCAAACTCTCCGAAGCGGATAACAGAGAGTTGCGCTGTCCACCCACGAGAGCGAAATAGCGACTTTGCTATGCCGAGAACGTGCGATATCAGAATACTGCATTTCCTGAAAACAGGGGGTTTTTTCTCCGCAGGAAAGAATCCACATCTCTCGACTTTCTGTAACGTCCTCCCTGAAAGCACAACGTGTGCCGCTCCTGGAACTTCTAGCTGCCTTGTTAGAGGGGCTTTTCCCTTCTACTCTGTTCGTCACAGAATGCTGAAGTGTAGCATCGGAAAAAACAGATAAAAACGAAATGTCCCTAGAAATAAACGGAAAGGCATAAGAATGAGAGAGAAGCGTAGTGCAGAATGCATGGACACAAGGAAAAGACAGAACCGCTCCTATGCGATGTGCGCAGAAGAAGCCGCTCGTCCGAGAAAAGCAATCGGCTGAAGTCGCTCTTTCTCGGCGTGCGAGAGAGACGAGACCGCTGCTGAAGGCACAAAGCGGCATTCGGGGAGAACCGCGATTTCTCGGCCAGCAACTGCAAGCTCTCCGAAGCGGTTAACAGACAGTGGCGCTGTCCACCCACGAGAGCGAAATAGCGACATCGCTATGCCGAGAACGTCCGATTTCAGAATACTGCATTTCCTGAAAACTGGGGGTTTTTTCTCCGCAGGAAAGAATCCACATCTCTCGACTTTCTGTAACGTCCTCCCTGAAAGCACAACGTGTGTCGCTCCTGGAACTTCTAGCTGCCTTATTAGAGGGGCTTTTCCCTTCTACTCTGTTCGTCACAGAATGCTGAAGTGTAGCATCGGAAAAAACAGATAAAAACGAAATGTCCCTAGAAATAAACGGAAAGGCATAAGAATGAGAGAGAAGCGTAGTGCAGAATGCATGGACACAAGGAAAAGACAGAACCGCTCCTTTGCGATGTGCGCAGAAGAAGCCGCTCGTCCGAGAAAAGCATCCGGCTGAAGTCGCTCTTTCTCGGCATGCGAGAGAGACGAGAGCGCTGCTGAAGGCACACAGCGGCATTCGGGGTGAAAAGCGATTTCTCGGCCAGCAACTGCAAACTCTCCGAAGCGGATAACAGAGAGTGGCGCTGTCAACCCACTAGAGCGAAATAGCGAAATTGCTATGCCGAGAACGTGCGATTTCAGAATACTGCATTTCCTGAAAACAGGGGGTTTTTTCTCCGCAGGAAAGAATCCACATCTCTCGACTTTCTGTAACGTCCTCCCTGAAAGCACAACGTGTGTCGCTCCTGGAACTTCTAGCTGCCTTATTAGAGGGGCTTTTCCCTTCTACTCTGTTCGTCACAGAATGCTGAAGTGTAGCATCGGAAAAAACAGATAAAAACGAAATGTCCATAGAAATAAACGGAAAGGCATAAGAATGAGAGAGAAGCGTACTGCAGAATGCATGGACACAAGGAAAAGACAGAACCGCTCCTATGCGATGTGCGCAGAAGAAGCCGCTCGTCCGAGAAAAGCAATCGGCTGAAGTCGCTCTTTCTCGGCGTGCGAGAGAGACGAGACCGCTGCTGAAGGCACAAAGCGGCATTCGGGGAGAACCGCGATTTCTCGGCCAGCAACTGCAAACTCTCCGAAGCGGATAACAGAGAGTTGCGCTGTCCACCCACGAGAGCGAAATAGCGACTTTGCTATGCCGAGAACGTGCGATATCAGAATACTGCATTTCCTGAAAACAGGGGGTTTTTTCTCCGCAGGAAAGAATCCACATCTCTCGACTTTCTGTAACGTCCTCCCTGAAAGCACAACGTGTGCCGCTCCTGGAACTTCTAGCTGCCTTGTTAGAGGGGCTTTTCCCTTCTACTCTGTTCGTCACAGAATGCTGAAGTGTAGCATCGGAAAAAACAGATAAAAACGAAATGTCCCTAGAAATAAACGGAAAGGCATAAGAATGAGAGAGAAGCGTAGTGCAGAATGCATGGACACAAGGAAAAGACAGAACCGCTCCTATGCGATGTGCGCAGAAGAAGCCGCTCGTCCGAAAAAAGCATCCGGCTGAAGTCGCTCTTTCTCGGCGTGCGAGAGAGACGAGACCGCTGCTGAAGGCACAAAGCGGCATTCGGGGAGAACCGCGATTTCTCGGCCAGCAACTGCAAGCTCTCCGAAGCGGTTAACAGACAGTGGCGCTGTCCACCCACGAGAGCGAAATAGCGACATCGCTATGCCGAGAACGTCCGATTTCAGAATACTGCATTTCCTGAAAACTGGGGGTTTTTTCTCCGCAGGAAAGAATCCACATCTCTCGACTTTCTGTAACGTCCTCCCTGAAAGCACAACGTGTGTCGCTCCTGGAACTTCTAGCTGCCTTATTAGAGGGGCTTTTCCCTTCTACTCTGTTCGTCACAGAATGCTGAAGTGTAGCATCGGAAAAAACAGATAAAAACGAAATGTCCCTAGAAATAAACGGAAAGGCATAAGAATGAGAGAGAAGCGTAGTGCAGAATGCATGGACACAAGGAAAAGACAGAACCGCTCCTTTGCGATGTGCGCAGAAGAAGCCGCTCGTCCGAGAAAAGCATCCGGCTGAAGTCGCTCTTTCTCGGCATGCGAGAGAGACGAGACCGCTGCTGAAGGCACACAGCGGCATTCGGGGTGAAAAGCGATTTCTCGGCCAGCAACTGCAAGCTCTCCGAAGCGGATAACAGAGAGTGGCGCTGTCCACCCACGAGAGCGAAATAGCGAAATTGCTATGCCGAGAACGTGCGATTTCAGAATACTGCATTTCCTGAAAACAGGGGGTTTTTTCTCCGCAGGAAAGAATCCACATCTCTCGACTTTCTGTAACGTCCTCCCTGAAAGCACAACGTGTGCCGCTCCTGGAACTTCTAGCTGCCTTGTTAGAGGGGCTTTTCCCTTCTACTCTGTTCGTCACAGAATGCTGAAGTGTAGCATCGGAAAAACAGAAAAACGAAATGTCCCTAGGAATCAAGGGTTAAGAATGAGAGAGAAGCGTAGTGCAGAATGCATGGACACAAGGAAAAGACAGAACCGCTCCTTTGCGATGTGCGCAGAAGAAGCCGCTCGTGCGAGAAAAGCAATCGGCTGAAGTCGCTCTTTCTCGGCATGCGAGAGAGACGAGACCGCTGCTGAAGGCACAAAGCGGCATTCGGGGAGAACCGCGATTTCTCGGCCAGCAACTGCAAACTCTCCGAAGCGGATAACAGAGAGTGGCGCCGTCCACCCACGAGAGCGAAATAGCGACTTTGCTATGCCGAGAACGTGCGATATCAGAATACTGCATTTCCTGAAAACAGGGGGTTTTTTCTCCGCAGGAAAGAATCCACATCTCTCGACTTTCTGTAACGTCCTCTCTGAAAGCACAACGTGTGTCGCTCCTGGAACTTCTAGCTGCCTTATTAGAGGGGCTTTTCCCTTCTACTCTGTTCGTCACAGAATGCTGAAGTGTAGCATCGGAAAAAACAGAGAAAAACGAAATGTCCCTAGAAATAAACGGAAAGGCATAAGAATGAGAGAGATGCGTAGTGCAGAATGCATGGACACAAGGAAAAGACAGAACCGCTCCTTTGAGATGTGCGCAGAAGAAGCCGCTCGTCCGAGAAAAGCATCCGGCTGAAGTCGCTCTTTCTCGGCATGCGAGAGAGACGAGAGCGCTGCTGAAGGCACAAAGCGGCATTCGGGGAGAACCGCGATTTCTCGGCCAGCAACTGCAAACTCTCCGAAGCGGATAACAGAGAGTGGCGCTGTCCACCCACGAGAGCGAAATAGCGACTTTGCTATGCCGAGGACGAGCGATATCAGAATACTGCATTTCCTGAAAACAGGGGGTTTTTTCTCCGCAGGAAAGAATCCACATCTCTCGACTTTCTGTAACGTCCTCTCTGAAAGCACAACGTGTGTCGCTCCTGGAACTTCTAGCTGCCTTATTAGAGGGGCTTTTCCCTTCTACTCTGTTCGTCACAGAATGCTGAAGTGTAGCATCGGAAAAACAGAAAAACGAAATGTCCCTAGGAATCAAGGGTTAAGAATGAGAGAGAAGCGTAGTGCAGAATGCATGGACACAAGGAAAAGACAGAACCGCTCCTTTGCGATGTGCGCAGAAGAAGCCGCTCGTCCGAAAAAAGCATCCGGCTGAAGTCGCTCTTTCTCGGCATGCGAGAGAGACGAGAGCGCTGCTGAAGGCAGAAAGCGGCATTCGGGGAGAACCGCGATTTCTCGGCCAGCAACTGCAAACTCTCCGAAGCGGTTAACAGAGAGTGGCGCTGTCAACCCACTAGAGCGAAATAGCGAAATTGCTATGCCGAGAACGTGCGATTTCAGAATACTGCATTTCCTGAAAACAGGGGGTTTTTTCTCCGCAGGAAAGAATCCACATCTCTCGACTTTCTGTAACGTCCTCCCTGAAAGCACAACGTGTGTCGCTCCTGGAACTTCTACCTGCCTTATTAGAGGGGCTTTTCCCTTCTACTCTGTTCGTCACAGAATGCTGAAGTGTAGCATCGGAAAAAACAGAGAAAAACGAAATGTCCCTAGAAATAAACGGAAAGGCATAAGAATGAGAGAGAAGCGTAGTGCAGAATGCATGGACGCAAGGAAAAGACAGAACCGCTCCTTTGCGATGTGCGCAGAAGAAGCCGCTCGTCCGAGAAAAGCATCCGGCTGAAGTCGCTCTTTCTCGGCATGCGAGAGAGACGAGACCGCTGCTGAAGGCACAAAGCGGCATTCGGGGAGAACCGCGATTTCTCGGCCAGCAACTGCAAACTCTCCGAAGCGGATAACAGAGAGTGGCGCTGTCCACCCACGAGAGCGAAATAGCGACTTTGCTATGCCGAGAACGTGCGATATCAGAATACTGCATTTCCTGAAAACAGGGGGTTTTTTCTCCGCAGGAAAGAATCCACATCTCTCGACTTTCTGTAACGTCCTCTCTGAAAGCACAACGTGTGTCGCTCCTGGAACTTCTAGCTGCCTTATTAGAGGGGCTTTTCCCTTCTAATCTGTTCGTCACAGAATGCTGAAGTGTAGCATCGGAAAAAACAGATAAAAACGAAATGTCCCTAGAAATAAACGGAAAGGCATAAGAATGAGAGAGAAGCGTAGTGCAGAATGCATGGACACAAGGAAAAGACAGAACCGCTCCTTTGCGATGTGCGCAGAAGAAGCCGCTCGTCCGAAAAAAGCATCCGGCTGAAGTCGCTCTTTCTCGGCATGCGAGAGAGACGAGAGCGCTGCTGAAGGCAGAAAGCGGCATTCGGGGAGAACCGCGATTTCTCGGCCAGCAACTGCAAACTCTCCGAAGCGGTTAACAGAGAGTGGCGCTGTCCACCCACGAGAGCGAAATAGCGACATCGCTATGCCGAGAACGTCCGATTTCAGAATACTGCATTTCCTGAAAACTGGGGGTTTTTTCTCCGCAGGAAAGAATCCACATCTCTCGACTTTCTGTAACGTCCTCCCTGAAAGCACAACGTGTGTCGCTCCTGGAACTTCTAGCTGCCTTATTAGAGGGGCTTTTCCCTTCTACTCTGTTCGTCACAGAATGCTGAAGTGTAGCATCGGAAAAAACAGATAAAAACGAAATGTCCCTAGAAATAAACGGAAAGGCATAAGAATGAGAGAGAAGCGTAGTGCAGAATGCATGGACACAAGGAAAAGACAGAACCGCTCCTATGCGATGTGCGCAGAAGAAGCCGCTCGTCCGAAAAAAGCAATCGGCTGAAGTCGCTCTTTCTCGGCATGCGAGAGAGACGAGACCGCTGCTGAAGGCACACAGCGGCATTCGGGGAGAACCGCGATTTCTCGGCCAGCAACTGCAAACTCTCCGAAGCGGATAACAGAGAGTGGCGCTGTCCACCCACGAGAGCGAAATAGCGACTTTGCTATGCCGAGAACGTGCGATTTCAGAATACTGCATTTCCTGAAAACTGGGGGTTTTTTCTCCGCAGGAAAGAATCCACATCTCTCGACTTTCTGTAACGTCCTCTCTGAAAGCACAACGTGTGTCGCTCCTGGAACTTCTAGCTGCCTTATTAGAGGGGCTTTTCCCTTCTACTCTGTTCGTCACAGAATGCTGAAGTGTAGCATCGGAAAAAACAGAGAAAAACGAAATGTCCCTAGAAATAAACGGAAAGGCATAAGAATGAGAGAGAAGCGTAGTGCAGAATGCATGGACGCAAGGAAAAGACAGAACCGCTCCTTTGCGATGTGCGCAGAAGAAGCCGCTCGTCCGAGAAAAGCATCCGGCTGAAGTCGCTCTTTCTCGGCATGCGAGAGAGACGAGACCGCTGCTGAAGGCACAAAGCGGCATTCGGGGAGAACCGCGATTTCTCGGCCAGCAACTGCAAACTCTCCGAAGCGGATAACAGACAGTGGCGCTGTCCACCCACGAGAGCGAAATAGCGACTTTGCTATGCCGAGAACGTGCGATATCAGAATACTGCATTTCCTGAAAACTGGGGGTTTTTTCTCCGCAGGAAAGAATCCACATCTCTCGACTTTCTCTAACGTCCTCTCTGAAAGCACAACGTGTGTCGCTCCTGGAACTTCTAGCTGCCTTATTAGAGGGGCTTTTCCCTTCTACTCTGTTCGTCACAGAATGCTGAAGTGTAGCATCGGAAAAAACAGATAAAAACGAAATGTCCCTAGAAATAAAAGGAAAGGCATAAGAATGAGAGAGAAGCGTAGTGCAGAATGCATGGACACAAGGAAAAGACAGAACCGCTCCTTTGCGATGTGCGCAGAAGAAGCCGCTCGTCCGAGAAAAGCATCCGGCTGAAGTCGCTCTTTCTCGGCATGCGAGAGAGACGAGAGCGCTGCTGAAGGCAGAAAGCGGCATTCGGGGAGAACCGCGATTTCTCGGCCAGCAACTGCAAACTCTCCGAAGCGGTTAACAGAGAGTGGCACTGTCCACCCACGAGAGCGAAATAGCGACATCGCTATGCCGAGAACGTCCGATTTCAGAATACTGCATTTCCTGAAAACTGGGGGTTTTTTCTCCGCAGGAAAGAATCCACATCTCTCGACTTTCTGTAACGTCCTCCCTGAAAGCACAACGTGTGTCGCTCCTGGAACTTCTAGCTGCCTTATTAGAGGGGCTTTTCCCTTCTACTCTGTTCGTCACAGAATGCTGAAGTGTAGCATCGGAAAAAACAGATAAAAACGAAATGTCCCTAGAAATAAAAGGAAAGGCATAAGAATGAGAGAGAAGCGTAGTGCAGAATGCATGGACACAAGGAAAAGACAGAACCGCTCCTTTGCGATGTGCGCAGAAGAAGCCGCTCGTCCGAAAAAAGCATCCGGCTGAAGTCGCTCTTTCTCGGCATGCGAGAGAGACGAGAGCGCTGCTGAAGGCAGAAAGCGGCATTCGGGGAGAACCGCGATTTCTCGGCCAGCAACTGCAAACTCTCCGAAGCGGTTAACAGAGAGTGGCGCTGTCCACCCACGAGAGCGAGATAGCGACATCGCTATGCCGAGAACGTCCGATTTCAGAATACTGCATTTCCTGAAAACTGGGGGTTTTTTCTCCGCAGGAAAGAATCCACATCTCTCGACTTTCTGTAACGTCCTCCCTGAAAGCACAACGTGTGTCGCTCCTGGAACTTCTAGCTGCCTTATTAGAGGGGCTTTTCCCTTCTACTCTGTTCGTCACAGAATGCTGAAGTGTAGCATCGGAAAAAACAGATAAAAACGAAATGTCCATAGAAATAAACGGAAAGGCATAAGAATGAGAGAGAAGCGTACTGCAGAATGCATGGACACAAGGAAAAGACAGAACCGCTCCTATGCGATGTGCGCAGAAGAAGCCGCTCGTCCGAGAAAAGCAATCGGCTGAAGTCGCTCTTTCTCGGCGTGCGAGAGAGACGAGACCGCTGCTGAAGGCACACAGCGGCATTCGGGGTGAAAAGCGATTTCTCGGCCAGCAACTGCAAGCTCTCCGAAGCGGATAACAGAGAGTGGCGTTGTCCACCCACGAGAGCGAAATAGCGAAATTGCTATGCCGAGAACGTGCGATTTCAGAATACTGCATTTCCTGAAAACAGGGGGTTTTTTCTCCGCAGGAAAGAATCCACATCTCTCGACTTTCTGTAACGTCCTCCCTGAAAGCACAACGTGTGCCGCTCCTGGAACTTCTAGCTGCCTTGTTAGAGGGGCTTTTCCCTTCTACTCTGTTCGTCACAGAATGCTGAAGTGTAGCATCGGAAAAACAGAAAAACGAAATGTCCCTAGGAATCAAGGGTTAAGAATGAGAGAGAAGCGTAGTGCAGAATGCATGGACACAAGGAAAAGACAGAACCGCTCCTTTGCGATGTGCGCAGAAGAAGCCGCTCGTGCGAGAAAAGCAATCGGCTGAAGTCGCTCTTTCTCGGCATGCGAGAGAGACGAGACCGCTGCTGAAGGCACAAAGCAGCATTCGGGGAGAACCGCGATTTCTCGGCCAGCAACTGCAAACTCTCCGAAGCGGATAACAGAGAGTGGCGCTGTCCACCCACGAGAGCGAAATAGCGACTTTGCTATGCCGAGAACGTGCGATATCAGAATACTGCATTTCCTGAAAACAGGGGGTTTTTTCTCCGCAGGAAAGAATCCACATCTCTCGACTTTCTGTAACGTCCTCTCTGAAAGCACAACGTGTGTCGCTCCTGGAACTTCTAGCTGCCTTATTAGAGGGGCTTTTCCCTTCTACTCTGTTCGTCACAGAATGCTGAAGTGTAGCATCGGAAAAAACAGATAAAAACGAAATGTCCCTAGAAATAAACGGAAAGGCATAAGAATGAGAGAGAAGCGTAGTGCAGAATGCATGGACACAAGGAAAAGACAGAACCGCTCCTTTGAGATGTGCGCAGAAGAAGCCGCTCGTCCGAGAAAAGCATCCGGCTGAAGTCGCTCTTTCTCGGCATGCGAGAGAGACGAGAGCGCTGCTGAAGGCACAAAGCGGCATTCGGGGAGAACCGCGATTTCTCGGCCAGCAACTGCAAACTCTCCGAAGCGGATAACAGAGAGTGGCGCTGTCCACCCACGAGAGCGAAATAGCGACTTTGCTATGCCGAGGACGAGCGATATCAGAATACTGCATTTCCTGAAAACAGGGGGTTTTTTCTCCGCAGGAAAGAATCCACATCTCTCGACTTTCTGTAACGTCCTCTCTGAAAGCACAACGTGTGTCGCTCCTGGAACTTCTAGCTGCCTTATTAGAGGGGCTTTTCCCTTCTACTCTGTTCGTCACAGAATGCTGAAGTGTAGCATCGGAAAAACAGAAAAACGAAATGTCCCTAGGAATCAAGGGTTAAGAATGAGAGAGAAGCGTAGTGCAGAATGCATGGACACAAGGAAAAGACAGAACCGCTCCTTTGCGATGTGCGCAGAAGAAGCCGCTCGTGCGAGAAAAGCAATCGGCTGAAGTCGCTCTTTCTCGGCATGCGAGAGAGACGAGAGCGCTGCTGAAGGCAGAAAGCGGCATTCGGGGAGAACCGCGATTTCTCGGCCAGCAACTGCAAACTCTCCGAAGCGGTTAACAGAGAGTGGCGCTGTCAACCCACTAGAGCGAAATAGCGAAATTGCTATGCCGAGAACGTGCGATTTCAGAATACTGCATTTCCTGAAAACAGGGGGTTTTTTCTCCGCAGGAAAGAATCCACATCTCTCGACTTTCTGTAACGTCCTCCCTGAAAGCACAACGTGTGTCGCTCCTGGAACTTCTACCTGCCTTATTAGAGGGGCTTTTCCCTTCTACTCTGTTCGTCACAGAATGCTGAAGTGTAGCATCGGAAAAAACAGAGAAAAACGAAATGTCCCTAGAAATAAACGGAAAGGCATAAGAATGAGAGAGAAGCGTAGTGCAGAATGCATGGACGCAAGGAAAAGACAGAACCGCTCCTTTGCGATGTGCGCAGAAGAAGCCGCTCGTCCGAGAAAAGCATCCGGCTGAAGTCGCTCTTTCTCGGCATGCGAGAGAGACGAGACCGCTGCTGAAGGCACAAAGCGGCATTCGGGGAGAACCGCGATTTCTCGGCCAGCAACTGCAAACTCTCCGAAGCGGATAACAGAGAGTGGCGCTGTCCACCCACGAGAGCGAAATAGCGACTTTGCTATGCCGAGAACGTGCGATATCAGAATACTGCATTTCCTGAAAACAGGGGGTTTTTTCTCCGCAGGAAAGAATCCACATCTCTCGACTTTCTGTAACGTCCTCTCTGAAAGCACAACGTGTGTCGCTCCTGGAACTTCTAGCTGCCTTATTAGAGGGGCTTTTCCCTTCTACTCTGTTCGTCACAGAATGCTGAAGTGTAGCATCGGAAAAAACAGATAAAAACGAAATGTCCCTAGAAATAAACGGAAAGGCATAAGAATGAGAGAGAAGCGTAGTGCAGAATGCATGGACGCAAGGAAAAGACAGAACCGCTCCTTTGCGATGTGCGCAGAAGAAGCCGCTCGTCCGAGAAAAGCATCCGGCTGAAGTCGCTCTTTCTCGGCATGCGAGAGAGACGAGACCGCTGCTGAAGGCACACAGCGGCATTCGGGGAGAACCGCGATTTCTCGGCCAGCAACTGCAAACTCTCCGAAGCGGTTAACAGAGAGTGGCGCTGTCCACCCACGAGAGCGAAATAGCGACTTTGCTATGCCGAGAACGTGCGATATCAGAATACTGCATTTCCTGAAAACAGGGGGTTTTTTCTCCGCAGGAAAGAATCCACATCTCTCGACTTTCTGTAACGTCCTCCCTGAAAGCACAACGTGTGTCGCTCCTGGAACTTCTACCTGCCTTATTAGAGGGGCTTTTCCCTTCTACTCTGTTCGTCACAGAATGCTGAAGTGTAGCATCGGAAAAAACAGAGAAAAACGAAATGTCCCTAGAAATAAACGGAAAGGCATAAGAATGAGAGAGAAGCGTAGTGCAGAATGCATGGACGCAAGGAAAAGACAGAACCGCTCCTTTGCGATGTGCGCAGAAGAAGCCGCTCGTCCGAAAAAAGCATCCGGCTGAAGTCGCTCTTTCTCGGCATGCGAGAGAGACGAGAGCGCTGCTGAAGGCAGAAAGCGGCATTCGGGGAGAACCGCGATTTCTCGGCCAGCAACTGCAAACTCTCCGAAGCGGTTAACAGAGAGTGGCGCTGTCCACCCACGAGAGCGAAATAGCGACATCGCTATGCCGAGAACGTCCGATTTCAGAATACTGCATTTCCTGAAAACTGGGGGTTTTTTCTCCGCAGGAAAGAATCCACATCTCTCGACTTTCTGTAACGTCCTCCCTGAAAGCACAACGTGTGTCGCTCCTGGAACTTCTAGCTGCCTTATTAGAGGGGCTTTTCCCTTCTACTCTGTTCGTCACAGAATGCTGAAGTGTAGCATCGGAAAAAACAGATAAAAACGAAATGTCCCTAGAAATAAACGGAAAGGCATAAGAATGAGAGAGAAGCGTAGTGCAGAATGCATGGACACAAGGAAAAGACAGAACCGCTCCTATGCGATGTGCGCAGAAGAAGCCGCTCGTGCGAGAAAAGCAATCGGCTGAAGTCGCTCTTTCTCGGCATGCGAGAGAGACGAGACCGCTGCTGAAGGCACAAAGCGGCATTCGGGGAGAACCGCGATTTCTCGGCCAGCAACTGCAAACTCTCCGAAGCGGATAACAGAGAGTGGCGCTGTCCACCCACGAGAGCGAAATAGCGACTTTGCTATGCCGAGAACGTGCGATATCAGAATACTGCATTTCCTGAAAACAGGGGGTTTTTTCTCCGCAGGAAAGAATCCACATCTCTCGACTTTCTGTAACGTCCTCTCTGAAAGCACAACGTGTGTCGCTCCTGGAACTTCTAGCTGCCTTATTAGAGGGGCTTTTCCCTTCTACTCTGTTCGTCACAGAATGCTGAAGTGTAGCATCGGAAAAAACAGATAAAAACGAAATGTCCCTAGAAATAAACGGAAAGGCATAAGAATGAGAGAGAAGCGTAGTGCAGAATGCATGGACACAAGGAAAAGACAGAACCGCTCCTTTGAGATGTGCGCAGAAGAAGCCGCTCGTCCGAGAAAAGCATCCGGCTGAAGTCGCTCTTTCTCGGCATGCGAGAGAGACGAGAGCGCTGCTGAAGGCAGAAAGCGGCATTCGGGGAGAACCGCGATTTCTCGGCCAGCAACTGCAAACTCTCCGAAGCGGATAACAGAGAGTGGCGCTGTCCACCCACGAGAGCGAAATAGCGACTTTGCTATGCCGAGGACGAGCGATATCAGAATACTGCATTTCCTGAAAACAGGGGGTTTTTTCTCCGCAGGAAAGAATCCACATCTCTCGACTTTCTGTAACGTCCTCTCTGAAAGCACAACGTGTGTCGCTCCTGGAACTTCTAGCTGCCTTATTAGAGGGGCTTTTCCCTTCTACTCTGTTCGTTACAGAATGCTGAAGTGTAGCATCGGAAAAACAGAAAAACGAAATGTCCCTAGGAATCAAGGGTTAAGAATGAGAGAGAAGCGTAGTGCAGAATGCATGGACACAAGGAAAAGACAGAACCGCTCCTTTGCGATGTGCGCAGAAGAAGCCGCTCGTGCGAGAAAAGCAATCGGCTGAAGTCGCTCTTTCTCGGCATGCGAGAGAGACGAGACCGCTGCTGAAGGCACACAGCGGCATTCGGGGAGAACCGCGATTTCTCGGCCAGCAACTGCAAACTCTCCGAAGCGGTTAACAGAGAGTGGCGCTGTCAACCCACTAGAGCGAAATAGCGAAATCGCTATGCCGAGAACGTGCGATTTCAGAATACTGCATTTCCTGAAAACAGGGGGTTTTTTCTCCGCAGGAAAGAATCCACATCTCTCGACTTTCTGTAACGTCCTCCCTGAAAGCACAACGTGTGTCTCTCCTGGAACTTCTACCTGCCTTATTAGAGGGGCTTTTCCCTTCTACTCTGTTCGTCACAGAATGCTGAAGTGTAGCATCGGAAAAAACAGAGAAAAACGAAATGTCCCTAGAAATAAACGGAAAGGCATAAGAATGAGAGAGAAGCGTAGTGCAGAATGCATGGACGCAAGGAAAAGACAGAACCGCTCCTTTGCGATGTGCGCAGAAGAAGCCGCTCGTCCGAGAAAAGCATCCGGCTGAAGTCGCTCTTTCTCGGCATGCGAGAGAGACGAGACCGCTGCTGAAGGCACAAAGCGGCATTCGGGGAGAACCGCGATTTCTCGGCCAGCAACTGCAAACTCTCCGAAGCGGATAACAGAGAGTGGCGCTGTCCACCCACGAGAGCGAAATAGCGACTTTGCTATGCCGAGAACGTGCGATATCAGAATACTGCATTTCCTGAAAACAGGGGGTTTTTTCTCCGCAGGAAAGAATCCACATCTCTCGACTTTCTGTAACGTCCTCTCTGAAAGCACAACGTGTGTCGCTCCTGGAACTTCTAGCTGCCTTATTAGAGGGGCTTTTCCCTTCTAATCTGTTCGTCACAGAATGCTGAAGTGTAGCATCGGAAAAAACAGATAAAAACGAAATGTCCCTAGAAATAAACGGAAAAGCATAAGAATGAGAGAGAAGCGTAGTGCAGAATGCATGGACACAAGGAAAAGACAGAACCGCTCCTTTGCGATGTGCGCAGAAGAAGCCGCTCGTCCGAAAAAAGCATCCGGCTGAAGTCGCTCTTTCTCGGCATGCGAGAGAGACGAGAGCGCTGCTGAAGGCAGAAAGCGGCATTCGGGGAGAACCGCGATTTCTCGGCCTGCAACTGCAAACTCTCCGAAGCGGTTAACAGAGAGTGGCGCTGTCCACCCACGAGAGCGAAATAGCGACATCGCTATGCCGAGAACGTCCGATTTCAGAATACTGCATTTCCTGAAAACTGGGGGTTTTTTCTCCGCAGGAAAGAATCCACATCTCTCGACTTTCTGTAACGTCCTCCCTGAAAGCACAACGTGTGTCGCTCCTGGAACTTCTAGCTGCCTTATTAGAGGGGCTTTTCCCTTCTACTCTGTTCGTCACAGAATGCTGAAGTGTAGCATCGGAAAAAACAGATAAAAACGAAATGTCCCTAGAAATAAACGGAAAGGCATAAGAATGAGAGAGAAGCGTAGTGCAGAATGCATGGACACAAGGAAAAGACAGAACCGCTCCTATGCGATGTGCGCAGAAGAAGCCGCTCGTCCGAAAAAAGCAATCGGCTGAAGTCGCTCTTTCTCGGCATGCGAGAGAGACGAGACCGCTGCTGAAGGCACACAGCGGCATTCGGGGAGAACCGCGATTTCTCGGCCAGCAACTGCAAACTCTCCGAAGCGGTTAACAGAGAGTGGCGCTGTCCACCCACGAGAGCGAAATAGCGACTTTGCTATGCCGAGAACGTGCGATTTCAGAATACTGCATTTCCTGAAAACTGGGGGTTTTTTCTCCGCAGGAAAGAATCCACATCTCTCGACTTTCTGTAACGTCCTCTCTGAAAGCACAACGTGTGTCGCTCCTGGAACTTCTAGCTGCCTTATTAGAGGGGCTTTTCCCTTCTACTCTGTTCGTCACAGAATGCTGAAGTGTAGCATCGGAAAAAACAGAGAAAAACGAAATGTCCCTAGAAATAAACGGAAAGGCATAAGAATGAGAGAGAAGCGTAGTGCAGAATGCATGGACGCAAGGAAAAGACAGAACCGCTCCTTTGCGATGTGCGCAGAAGAAGCCGCTCGTCCGAGAAAAGCATCCGGCTGAAGTCGCTCTTTCTCGGCATGCGAGAGAGACGAGACCGCTGCTGAAGGCACAAAGCGGCATTCGGGGAGAACCGCGATTTCTCGGCCAGCAACTGCAAACTCTCCGAAGCGGATAACAGACAGTGGCGCTGTCCACCCACGAGAGCGAAATAGCGACTTTGCTATGCCGAGAACGTGCGATATCAGAATACTGCATTTCCTGAAAACTGGGGGTTTTTTCTCCGCAGGAAAGAATCCACATCTCTCGACTTTCTCTAACGTCCTCTCTGAAAGCACAACGTGTGTCGCTCCTGGAACTTCTAGCTGCCTTATTAGAGGGGCTTTTCCCTTCTACTCTGTTCGTCACAGAATGCTGAAGTGTAGCATCGGAAAAAACAGATAAAAACGAAATGTCCCTAGAAATAAAAGGAAAGGCATAAGAATGAGAGAGAAGCGTAGTGCAGAATGCATGGACACAAGGAAAAGACAGAACCGCTCCTTTGCGATGTGCGCAGAAGAAGCCGCTCGTCCGAGAAAAGCATCCGGCAGAAGTCGCTCTTTCTCGGCATGCGAGAGAGACGAGAGCGCTGCTGAAGGCAGAAAGCGGCATTCGGGGAGAACCGCGATTTCTCGGCCAGCAACTGCAAACTCTCCGAAGCGGTTAACAGACAGTGGCGCTGTCCACCCACGAGAGCGAAATAGCGACATCGCTATGCCGAGAACGTCCGATTTCAGAATACTGCATTTCCTGAAAACTGGGGGTTTTTTCTCCGCAGGAAAGAATCCACATCTCTCGACTTTCTGTAACGTCCTCCCTGAAAGCACAACGTGTGTCGCTCCTGGAACTTCTAGCTGCCTTATTAGAGGGGCTTTTCCCTTCTACTCTGTTCGTCACAGAATGCTGAAGTGTAGCATCGGAAAAAACAGATAAAAACGAAATGTCCATAGAAATAAACGGAAAGGCATAAGAATGAGAGAGAAGCGTAGTGCAGAATGCATGGACACAAGGAAAAGACAGAACCGCTCCTTTGCGATGTGCGCAGAAGAAGCCGCTCGTCCGAGAAAAGCAATCGGCTGAAGTCGCTCTTTCTCGGCGTGCGAGAGAGACGAGACCGCTGCTGAAGGCACAAAGCGGCATTCGGGGAGAACCGCGATTTCTCGGCCAGCAACTGCAAACTCTCCGAAGCGGATAACAGAGAGTTGCGCTGTCCACCCACGAGAGCGAAATAGCGACTTTGCTATGCCGAGAACGTGCGATATCAGAATACTGCATTTCCTGAAAACAGGGGTTTTTTTCTCCGCAGGAAAGAATCCACATCTCTCGACTTTCTGTAAGGTCCTCCCTGAAAGCACAACGTGTGCCGCTCCTGGAACTTCTAGCTGCCTTGTTAGAGGGGCTTTTCCCTTCTACTCTGTTCGTCACAGAATGCTGAAGTGTAGCATCGGAAAAAACAGATAAAAACGAAATGTCCCTAGAAATAAAAGGAAAGGCATAAGAATGAGAGAGAAGCGTAGTGCAGAATGCATGGACACAAGGAAAAGACAGAACCGCTCCTTTGCGATGTGCGCAGAAGAAGCCGCTCGTCCGAGAAAAGCATCCGGCTGAAGTCGCTCTTTCTCGGCATGCGAGAGAGACGAGAGCGCTGCTGAAGGCAGAAAGCGGCATTCGGGGAGAACCGCGATTTCTCGGCCAGCAACTGCAAACTCTCCGAAGCGGTTAACAGACAGTGGCGCTGTCCACCCACGAGAGCGAAATAGCGACATCGCTATGCCGAGAACGTCCGATTTCAGAATACTGCATTTCCTGAAAACTGGGGGTTTTTTCTCCGCAGGAAAGAATCCACATCTCTCGACTTTCTGTAACGTCCTCCCTGAAAGCACAACGTGTGTCGCTCCTGGAACTTCTAGCTGCCTTATTAGAGGGGCTTTTCCCTTCTACTCTGTTCGTCACAGAATGCTGAAGTGTAGCATCGGAAAAAACAGATAAAAACGAAATGTCCATAGAAATAAACGGAAAGGCATAAGAATGAGAGAGAAGCGTAGTGCAGAATGCATGGACACAAGGAAAAGACAGAACCGCTCCTATGCGATGTGCGCAGAAGAAGCCGCTCGTCCGAGAAAAGCAATCGGCTGAAGTCGCTCTTTCTCGGCGTGCGAGAGAGACGAGACCGCTGCTGAAGGCACAAAGCGGCATTCGGGGAGAACCGCGATTTCTCGGCCAGCAACTGCAAACTCTCCGAAGCGGATAACAGAGAGTTGCGCTGTCCACCCACGAGAGCGAAATAGCGACTTTGCTATGCCGAGAACGTGCGATATCAGAATACTGCATTTCCTGAAAACAGGGGGTTTTTTCTCCGCAGGAAAGAATCCACATCTCTCGACTTTCTGTAAGGTCCTCCCTGAAAGCACAACGTGTGCCGCTCCTGGAACTTCTAGCTGCCTTGTTAGAGGGGCTTTTCCCTTCTACTCTGTTCGTCACAGAATGCTGAAGTGTAGCATCGGAAAAAACAGATAAAAACGAAATGTCCCTAGAAATAAACGGAAAGGCATAAGAATGAGAGAGAAGCGTAGTGCAGAATGCATGGACACAAGGAAAAGACAGAACCGCTCCTATGCGATGTGCGCAGAAGAAGCCGCTCATCCGAGAAAAGCATCCGGCTGAAGTCGCCCTTTCTCGGCATGCGAGAGAGACGAGAGCGCTGCTGAAGGCACAAAGCGGCATTCGGGGAGAACCGCGATTTCTCGGCCAGCAACTGCAAGCTCTCCGAAGCGGTTAACAGACAGTGGCGCTGTCCACCCACGAGAGCGAAATAGCGACATCGCTATGCCGAGAACGTCCGATTTCAGAATACTGCATTTCCTGAAAACTGGGGGTTTTTTCTCCGCAGGAAAGAATCCACATCTCTCGACTTTCTGTAACGTCCTCCCTGAAAGCACAACGTGTGTCGCTCCTGGAACTTCTAGCTGCCTTATTAGAGGGGCTTTTCCCTTCTACTCTGTTCGTCACAGAATGCTGAAGTGTAGCATCGGAAAAAACAGATAAAAACGAAATGTCCCTAGAAATAAACGGAAAGGCATAAGAATGAGAGAGAAGCGTAGTGCAGAATGCATGGACACAAGGAAAAGACAGAACCGCTCCTTTGCGATGTGCGCAGAAGAAGCCGCTCATCCGAGAAAAGCATCCGGCTGAAGTCGCTCTTTCTCGGCATGCGAGAGAGACGAGACCGCTGCTGAAGGCACACAGCGGCATTCGGGGTGAAAAGCGATTTCTCGGCCAGCAACTGCAAGCTCTCCGAAGCGGATAACAGAGAGTGGCGCTGTCAACCCACTAGAGCGAAATAGCGAAATTGCTATGCCGAGAACGTGCGATTTCAGAATACTGCATTTCCTGAAAACAGGGGGTTTTTTCTCCGCAGGAAAGAATCCACATCTCTCGACTTTCTGTAACGTCCTCCCTGAAAGCACAACGTGTGCCGCTCCTGGAACTTCTAGCTGCCTTGTTAGAGGGGCTTTTCCCTTCTACTCTGTTCGTCACAGAATGCTGAAGTGTAGCATCGGAAAAACAGAAAAACGAAATGTCCCTAGGAATCAAGGGTTAAGAATGAGAGAGAAGCGTAGTGCAGAATGCATGGACACAAGGAAAAGACAGAACCGCTCCTTTGCGATGTGCGCAGAAGAAGCCGCTCGTGCGAGAAAAGCAATCGGCTGAAGTCGCTCTTTCTCGGCATGCGAGAGAGACGAGACCGCTGCTGAAGGCACAAAGCGGCATTCGGGGAGAACCGCGATTTCTCGGCCAGCAACTGCAAACTCTCCGAAGCGGATAACAGAGAGTGGCGCTGTCCACCCACGAGAGCGAAATAGCGACTTTGCTATGCCGAGAACGTGCGATATCAGAATACTGCATTTCCTGAAAACAGGGGGTTTTTTCTCCGCAGGAAAGAATCCACATCTCTCGACTTTCTCTAACGTCCTCTCTGAAAGCACAACGTGTGTCGCTCCTGGAACTTCTAGCTGCCTTATTAGAGGGGCTTTTCCCTTCTACTCTGTTCGTCACAGAATGCTGAAGTGTAGCATCGGAAAAAACAGATAAAAACGAAATGTCCCTAGAAATAAACGGAAAGGCATAAGAATGAGAGAGAAGCGTAGTGCAGAATGCATGGACACAAGGAAAAGACAGAACCGCTCCTTTGAGATGTGCGCAGAAGAAGCCGCTCGTCCGAGAAAAGCATCCGGCTGAAGTCGCTCTTTCTCGGCATGCGAGAGAGACGAGACCGCTGCTGAAGGCAGAAAGCGGCATTCGGGGAGAACCGCGATTTCTCGGCCAGCAACTGCAAACTCTCCGAAGCGGTTAACAGACAGTGGCGCTGTCCACCCACGAGAGCGAAATAGCGACATCGCTATGCCGAGAACGTCCGATTTCAGAATACTGCATTTCCTGAAAACTGGGGGTTTTTTCTCCGCAGGAAAGAATCCACATCTCTCGACTTTCTGTAACGTCCTCCCTGAAAGCACAACGTGTGTCGCTCCTGGAACTTCTAGCTGCCTTATTAGAGGGGCTTTTCCCTTCTACTCTGTTCGTCACAGAATGCTGAAGTGTAGCATCGGAAAAAACAGATAAAAACGAAATGTCCATAGAAATAAACGGAAAGGCATAAGAATGAGAGAGAAGCGTACTGCAGAATGCATGGACACAAGGAAAAGACAGAACCGCTCCTATGCGATGTGCGCAGAAGAAGCCGCTCGTCCGAGAAAAGCAATCGGCTGAAGTCGCTCTTTCTCGGCGTGCGAGAGAGACGAGACCGCTGCTGAAGGCACAAAGCGGCATTCGGGGAGAACCGCGATTTCTCGGCCAGCAACTGCAAACTCTCCGAAGCGGATAACAGAGAGTTGCGCTGTCCACCCACGAGAGCGAAATAGCGACTTTGCTATGCCGAGAACGTGCGATATCAGAATACTGCATTTCCTGAAAACAGGGGGTTTTTTCTCCGCAGGAAAGAATCCACATCTCTCGACTTTCTGTAACGTCCTCCCTGAAAGCACAACGTGTGCCGCTCCTGGAACTTCTAGCTGCCTTGTTAGAGGGGCTTTTCCCTTCTACTCTGTTCGTCACAGAATGCTGAAGTGTAGCATCGGAAAAAACAGATAAAAACGAAATGTCCCTAGAAATAAACGGAAAGGCATAAGAATGAGAGAGAAGCGTAGTGCAGAATGCATGGACACAAGGAAAAGACAGAACCGCTCCTATGCGATGTGCGCAGAAGAAGCCGCTCATCCGAGAAAAGCATCCGGCTGAAGTCGCCCTTTCTCGGCATGCGAGAGAGACGAGACCGCTGCTGAAGGCACAAAGCGGCATTCGGGGAGAACCGCGATTTCTCGGCCAGCAACTGCAAGCTCTCCGAAGCGGTTAACAGACAGTGGCGCTGTCCACCCACGGGAGCGAAATAGCGACATCGCTATGCCGAGAACGTCCGATTTCAGAATACTGCATTTCCTGAAAACTGGGGGTTTTTTCTCCGCAGGAAAGAATCCACATCTCTCGACTTTCTGTAACGTCCTCCCTGAAAGCACAACGTGTGTCGCTCCTGGAACTTCTAGCTGCCTTATTAGAGGGGCTTTTCCCTTCTACTCTGTTCGTCACAGAATGCTGAAGTGTAGCATCGGAAAAAACAGATAAAAACGAAATGTCCCTAGAAATAAACGGAAAGGCATAAGAATGAGAGAGAAGCGTAGTGCAGAATGCATGGACACAAGGAAAAGACAGAACCGCTCCTTTGCGATGTGCGCAGAAGAAGCCGCTCGTCCGAGAAAAGCATCCGGCTGAAGTCGCTCTTTCTCGGCATGCGAGAGAGACGAGACCGCTGCTGAAGGCACACAGCGGCATTCGGGGTGAAAAGCGATTTCTCGGCCAGCAACTGCAAGCTCTCCGAAGCGGATAACAGAGAGTGGCGCTGTCAACCCACTAGAGCGAAATAGCGAAATTGCTATGCCGAGAACGTGCGATTTCAGAATACTGCATTTCCTGAAAACAGGGGGTTTTTTCTCCGCAGGAAAGAATCCACATCTCTCGACTTTCTGTAACGTCCTCCCTGAAAGCACAACGTGTGCCGCTCCTGGAACTTCTAGCTGCCTTGTTAGAGGGGCTTTTCCCTTCTACTCTGTTCGTCACAGAATGCTGAAGTGTAGCATCGGAAAAACAGAAAAACGAAATGTCCCTAGGAATCAAGGGTTAAGAATGAGAGAGAAGCGTAGTGCAGAATGCATGGACACAAGGAAAAGACAGAACCGCTCCTTTGCGATGTGCGCAGAAGAAACCGCTCGTGCGAGAAAAGCAATCGGCTGAAGTCGCTCTTTCTCGGCATGCGAGAGAGACGAGACCGCTGCTGAAGGCACAAAGCGGCATTCGGGGAGAACCGCGATTTCTCGGCCAGCAACTGCAAACTCTCCGAAGCGGATAACAGAGAGTGGCGCTGTCCACCCACGAGAGCGAAATAGCGACTTTGCTATGCCGAGAACGTGCGATATCAGAATACTGCATTTCCTGAAAACAGGGGGTTTTTTCTCCGCAGGAAAGAATCCACATCTCTCGACTTTCTGTAACGTCCTCTCTGAAAGCACAACGTGTGTCGCTCCTGGAACTTCTAGCTGCCTTATTAGAGGGGCTTTTCCCTTCTACTCTGTTCGTCACAGAATGCTGAAGTGTAGCATCGGAAAAAACAGATAAAAACGAAATGTCCCTAGAAATAAACGGAAAGGCATAAGAATGAGAGAGAAGCGTAGTGCAGAATGCATGGACACAAGGAAAAGACAGAACCGCTCCTTTGAGATGTGCGCAGAAGAAGCCGCTCGTCCGAGAAAAGCATCCGGCTGAAGTCGCTCTTTCTCGGCATGCGAGAGAGACGAGAGCGCTGCTGAAGGCACAAAGCGGCATTCGGGGAGAACCGCGATTTCTCGGCCAGCAACTGCAAACTCTCCGAAGCGGATAACAGAGAGTGGCGCTGTCCACCCACGAGAGCGAAATAGCGACTTTGCTATGCCGAGAACGTGCGATATCAGAATACTGCATTTCCTGAAAACTGGGGGTTTTTTCTCCGCAGGAAAGAATCCACATCTCTCGACTTTCTGTAACGTCCTCCCTGAAAGCACAACGTGTGTCTCTCCTGGAACTTCTAGCTGCCTTATTAGAGGGGCTTTTCCCTTCTACTCTGTTCGTCACAGAATGCTGAAGTGTAGCATCGGAAAAACAGAAAAACGAAATGTCCCTAGGAATCAAGGGTTAAGAATGAGAGAGAAGCGTAGTGCAGAATGCATGGACACAAGGAAAAGACAGAACCGCTCCTTTGCGATGTGCGCAGAAGAAGCCGCTCGTGCGAGAAAAGCAATCGGCTGAAGTCGCTCTTTCTCGGCATGCGAGAGAGACGAGACCGCTGCTGAAGGCACACAGCGGCATTCGGGGAAAACCGCGATTTCTCGGCCAGCAACTGCAAACTCTCCGAAGCGGATAACAGAGAGTGGCGCTGTCCACCCACGAGAGCGAAATAGCGACTTTGCTATGCCGAGAACGTGCGATATCAGAATACTGCATTTCCTGAAAACAGGGGTTTTTTTCTCCGCAGGAAAGAATCCACATCTCTCGACTTTCTGTAACGTCCTCTCTGAAAGCACAACGTGTGTCGCTCCTGGAACTTCTAGCTGCCTTATTAGAGGGGCTTTTCCCTTCTACTCTGTTCGTCACAGAATGCTGAAGTGTAGCATCGGAAAAAACAGATAAAAACGAAATGTCCCTAGAAATAAAAGGAAAGGCATAAGAATGAGAGAGAAGCGTAGTGCAGAATGCATGGACACAAGGAAAAGACAGAACCGCTCCTTTGCGATGTGCGCAGAAGAAGCCGCTCGTCCGAGAAAAGCATCCGGCTGAAGTCGCTCTTTCTCGGCATGCGAGAGAGACGAGAGCGCTGCTGAAGGCAGAAAGCGGCATTCGGGGAGAACCGCGATTTCTCGGCCAGCAACTGCAAACTCTCCGAAGCGGTTAACAGACAGTGGCGCTGTCCACCCACGAGAGCGAAATAGCGACATCGCTATGCCGAGAACGTCCGATTTCAGAATACTGCATTTCCTGAAAACTGGGGGTTTTTTCTCCGCAGGAAAGAATCCACATCTCTCGACTTTCTGTAACGTCCTCCCTGAAAGCACAACGTGTGTCTCTCCTGGAACTTCTAGCTGCCTTATTAGAGGGGCTTTTCCCTTCTACTCTGTTCGTCACAGAATGCTGAAGTGTAGCATCGGAAAAAACAGATAAAAACGAAATGTCCCTAGAAATAAACGGAAAGGCATAAGAATGAGAGAGAAGCGTAGTGCAGAATGCATGGACACAAGGAAAAGACAGAACCGCTCCTTTGCGATGTGCGCAGAAGAAGCCGCTCGTGCGAGAAAAGCAATCGGCTGAAGTCGCTCTTTCTCGGCATGCGAGAGAGACGAGACCGCTGCTGAAGGCACACAGCGGCATTCGGGGTGAAAAGCGATTTCTCGGCCAGCAACTGCAAGCTCTCCGAAGCGGATAACAGAGAGTGGCGCTGTCAACCCACTAGAGCGAAATCGCGAAATTGCTATGCCGAGAACGTGCGATTTCAGAATACTGCATTTCCTGAAAACAGGGGGTTTTTTCTCCGCAGGAAAGAATCCACATCTCTCGACTTTCTGTAACGTCCTCCCTGAAAGCACAACGTGTGTCGCTCCTGGAACTTCTACCTGCCTTATTAGAGGGGCTTTTCCCTTCTACTCTGTTCGTCACAGAATGCTGAAGTGTAGCATCGGAAAAACAGAAAAACGAAATGTCCCTAGGAATCAAGGGTTAAGAATGAGAGAGAAGCGTAGTGCAGAATGCATGGACACAAGGAAAAGACAGAACCGCTCCTTTGCGATGTGCGCAGAAGAAGCCGCTCGTCCGAGAAAAGCATCCGGCTGAAGTCGCTCTTTCTCGGCATGCGAGAGAGACGAGACCGCTGCTGAAGGCACAAAGCGGCATTCGGGGAGAACCGCGATTTCTCGGCCAGCAACTGCAAACTCTCCGAAGCGGATAACAGAGAGTGGCGCTGTCCACCCACGAGAGCGAAATAGCGACTTTGCTATGCCGAGAACGTGCGATATCAGAATACTGCATTTCCTGAAAACAGGGGGTTTTTTCTCCGCAGGAAAGAATCCACATCTCTCGACTTTCTCTAACGTCCTCTCTGAAAGCACAACGTGTGTCGCTCCTGGAACTTCTAGCTGCCTTATTAGAGGGGCTTTTCCCTTCTACTCTGTTCGTCACAGAATGCTGAAGTGTAGCATCGGAAAAAACAGATAAAAACGAAATGTCCCTAGAAATAAAAGGAAAGGCATAAGAATGAGAGAGAAGCGTAGTGCAGAATGCATGGACACAAAGAAAAGACAAGAACCGCTCCTTTGCGATGTGCGCAGAAGAAGCCGCTCGTCCGAGAAAAGCATCCGGCTGAAGTCGCTCTTTCTCGGCATGCGAGAGAGACGAGAGCGCTGCTGAAGGCAGAAAGCGGCATTCGGGGAGAACCGCGATTTCTCGGCCAGCAACTGCAAACTCTCCGAAGCGGTTAACAGACAGTGGTGCTGTCCACCCACGAGAGCGAAATAGCGACATCGCTATGCCGAGAACGTCCGATTTCAGAATACTGCATTTCCTGAAAACTGGGGGTTTTTTCTCCGCAGGAAAGAATCCACATCTCTCGACTTTCTGTAACGTCCTCCCTGAAAGCACAACGTGTGTCGCTCCTGGAACTTCTAGCTGCCTTATTAGAGGGGCTTTTCCCTTCTACTCTGTTCGTCACAGAATGCTGAAGTGTAGCATCGGAAAAAACAGATAAAAACGAAATGTCCCTAGAAATAAACGGAAAGGCATAAGAATGAGAGAGAAGCGTAGTGCAGAATGCATGGACACAAGGAAAAGACAGAACCGCTCCTTTGCGATGTGCGCAGAAGAAGCCGCTCGTCCGAGAAAAGCATCCGGCTGAAGTCGCTCTTTCTCGGCATGCGAGAGAGACGAGACCGCTGCTGAAGGCACACAGCGGCATTCGGGGTGAAAAGCGATTTCTCGGCCAGCAACTGCAAGCTCTCCGAAGCGGATAACAGAGAGTGGCGCTGTCAACCCACTAGAGCGAAATAGCGAAATTGCTATGCCGAGAACGTGCGATTTCAGAATACTGCATTTCCTGAAAACAGGGGTTTTTTTCTCCGCAGGAAAGAATCCACATCTCTCGACTTTCTGTAACGTCCTCCCTGAAAGCACAACGTGTGCCGCTCCTGGAACTTCTAGCTGCCTTGTTAGAGGGGCTTTTCCCTTCTACTCTGTTCGTCACAGAATGCTGAAGTGTAGCATCGGAAAAACAGAAAAACGAAATGTCCCTAGGAATCAAGGGTTAAGAATGAGAGAGAAGCGTAGTGCAGAATGCATGGACACAAGGAAAAGACAGAACCGCTCCTTTGCGATGTGCGCAGAAGAAGCCGCTCGTGCGAGAAAAGCAATCGGCTGAAGTCGCTCTTTCTCGGCATGCGAGAGAGACGAGACCGCTGCTGAAGGCACAAAGCGGCATTCGGGGAGAACCGCGATTTCTCGGCCAGCAACTGCAAACTCTCCGAAGCGGATAACAGAGAGTGGCGCTGTCCACCCACGAGAGCGAAATAGCGACTTTGCTATGCCGAGAACGTGCGATATCAGAATACTGCATTTCCTGAAAACAGGGGGTTTTTTCTCCGCAGGAAAGAATCCACATCTCTCGACTTTCTGTAACGTCCTCTCTGAAAGCACAACGTGTGTCGCTCCTGGAACTTCTAGCTGCCTTATTAGAGGGGCTTTTCCCTTCTACTCTGTTCGTCACAGAATGCTGAAGTGTAGCATCGGAAAAAACAGAGAAAAACGAAATGTCCCTAGGAATCAAGGGTTAAGAATGAGAGAGAAGCGTACTGCAGAATGCATGGACACAAGGAGAAGTCAGAACCTCTTCTTCGGGATGTGCGCAGAGGAAGCCGCTCGTCCGAGTAAAGCATCCGGCTGAAGTCGCCCTTTCTCGGCATCCGAGAGAGAAAGGCAAGACCGCTGCTGAAGTCTGAAAGTGGTATTCGGGGAGAAAAGCGATTTAACGGGGAGCAACTGCAAACTCTCCGTAGAGATAATGTCATTGGATTGGAGAAATGAGGTATTTCGGGGAGATAATGTCCTAATTTGGGGAGAAGATGCCGTTCTGTGAGGGGGAAGCATGCATTTCTGAGAGAAAATCTCCTATTTAGGGTGAAAGTGTCATCTTGCTAACGAACTTCATGGAGAAATTATGAGGTATTTTTATGAAACCTGGTATTACCTTGAAAGAGTATATCTGTGATCAAATGCCATATTTCTGGGAGGGAACATCTGATGTGGGGGGGAGAAGGTGATGTATGTGTGAGAAAGCTGGTGTTTCTGGGAGAAAATGCCAGGTATTGGTGAGGAAACAGATGCTAGAGAGGGAAAAGGCCATCCCTTTGGGAGAGAAGTGGTATTTCTGGGAGAAAATGCCCCAAATCGGGGAGTAAGTGTCATCCTGAGGCGTGTCATGGAGTAGATTTGGGAGGAAATGGAGGTGTTTCACAGAGTAGCGGCACTTCTGGGAGAAAATATCCCAGTGGGAAAGACAATGTCCTCTTGAGGGAAGAAAACAGGTCTTTCTTACAGCAAATGTCATCCAATTGGGAGAAAATCTCCTCTCTTGGGGAGAAAAGTGGTCTTTCTGAGAGAAGGTGTCCTCTGCAAGTGCCCCATTAGGCATTGTCATGGAGGCTTTTTGGGGAGAAAGCGTGTGGCAGTTGTAAGAGAAGGGGTATTTCTGGGAGCAAATCTCCTCTTTTTGGAAGAGAAGGTGAAATTTCCAAGGGAAAAGTGGCATTTCTGGGAGGAAATGACATAGCTGGGGGAGAAAAGTGGGAACCGGTGGGAAAGAAGGTCTTGTACTGGAGAGCAACGGTGGTCTTTTTGGTGTGCCAAGTGGTCTCTTGGGGAGACAACGTGGTAAATAGGGGAGACAATGTCCTCTGGAGGAGTGTCAAGTAGCATTTGGGAGAGCAAACGTCAGGTATTTCTCGGAAACCGGCTGTTTCTGGGAGATAGTAGCAGACTTGGTTGGAAAATGACAGGTGTTTGTGAGAAAGCTGGTATTTTGGGGAAAAAAGGCCGTTTTTTAAAGAATAAGCTGGCATTTCTGGGAGAATATGTCCCATCTTTGGGAGAAAACGGGTGTATGTGGGAGAAAATGTCGTGTATTTGGGAGAAAGCTGGTGTATGTGGGAGAAAAGGCCATTGTGATGGGAGTCAGTGTGATCTTGAGGAGTGGAAAGCAGTATTCTTGAGATGAAACGTGAGGTATTTCTAAGAGTCCTGGTATTTCTGGGAGAAAATGTCTTGTTTTGTTTTATTGTTTTTAATATTTGTATATTTTTTATGTTGCAATTTCAAGGAAACACTTCGATAGAAATTGCTTTTAATTCTTTTGGCATACATAGAAGATGCGAAAATGCACATCATATTTTCACATGAATGTAGTAACACAAAAAAAGTTCAAAGCAGTAACTGATACACTCAATTATAAAAGCTGCCCTTCCTGTGCAAGAAATGTAACTCAGCCCTTGGGCTAGATGCCATTTTGTGTCATTGATGTAAACCTGGCGGACGGTACAAATACTCTGAATTTAAAATGGCATGACTAAAAATGGAGTCTTTCCTCTAGCTTTTTATTTTTAAGAAACATAAAATATGTACGTATGCTTGGCAACTTTTCCTTTCATTATATACAAAAGTGACTCTCTCTAAAGTAACTGTCAAACTAAGAGGGACTGTCAGAAACCTAGCACAGGAGGTAATCTATTTGCTCAGGTTGCTGAAGAGCAATGAAAAAGTAGATATTGAGTTTCAGTTTTCAGCACATACATTAAAGTCCCATGCCTGTAATTAGGTCTCCTACCTTCCAAATAGAATTTTAAAAAAGTTTGATACATGATTATTTTAAATTATTTTTCTATAATTGGTTAGTGGTATTGTGGAACACATATTTAAGGATTAATGATGAGAAAGATTAGAAATCCAAAAAGTGTAAAATTCCATGCAAACTCAATTAAGTTTCAAGGACATTTCCATCAGAAAGAATGGAAATGAAGAAAGAACGGAGCCCCCAGGCTGGTTGTTGAGTGAGAATTACTGCTTACCCAGCATCCGTTTGCTTCATCAAATGTCCCCCATCTGCTCACAGAAACCTCTCTAAGATGCTTTTCTGAAGAATATTTGGCAGCATGTTTCCCAGGGCTGATGCCTAGAGGAGAGGGTTACATGGAGACTTGCTGTCTATCTTGATGGCAAACCCCTCCTAAGTAGGAATCCAGAGCTGGTGACTCACTTTGTAGTCTTGTATAGGCCTGGGGCAAGACAACATTATGGCAGTGGGGAGATATTCATGGTCAGGCTGGACAGGCCTCTGAGGTCTCTGACCTCTGTGGGTGTCCCTGTTCATTACTGGGGAACTGGACTCAATGGTCTGTAAGAGTCCCTTCCAACTCAAAAAAAAATTCTATGATTCTATGATTCTATGAATATTCCTGGTTTTATTACAAGTACAAATACTGATAAAGCCTACATTCAAATTGTTTATTCCTTGCTTTTGGAGAAGCTAAAACACTAGCACTAAGAGTTTTAATCAACGTAGATAATAGCTTGTCAGTTGTTATGCACAGTGGTACGTGCACCCAGTTTGAAATTTCAGTGCCATTAATGTTTTTAATTTTTTAAGTGATATGACACAGTACATGCAATCAACAATAATGAACATACCATGGTTCAGGACCCCTGATCTCTCAGCTAGTAATTTAAAATATTTTCACGTGTAGAGACAAGACAAGTATTATGTCCTAAATGGAGTCTAGGTCCCCAGCACTATTTCTCTCTCTATTTGATCCCTAAAAACAACTGTTTTCTTGCCAAAGATTTTGCATCGTTAAATCTCCTTTCTGAAACAATGAATATTGTGTAGTTGCAGGCCACTTTTTCAAACCTGTGGACATTCCCTTTGCTTCTACTTCTTTAAGCAACCTGCAGTTGCAATACACTTTTGCAGTACAGTCTTGAACCTCTTTATTCCTTGTTTTTCAGTCACCATGGGCTGTGTCTGTGCTGTCTTTGTAACCAGGACCAGGGAATGACCTCTTTTCTCCCAGTCAGTTTTCTCAACACATCTACTGGTGTGGATGAAGCAAGCAAAGGCAACAAGAAAAGCAAATACAATTATACTAGCAAGCAGGAGTATCATTTATTATAGATGATAATCACATGTTGGTTTGTCACTAGGTGTGTTTAATCAACAACTTTCTTTTTGAAATAAGAGTGAAGATAAAAGAAAAGTTCAAATAGGATTCCTACATGTCTCGTTTTCATTAAAGATTAGATCTGCTACAACACGATGAACTGAGGATAATATAATGTAACGTCCAAACACTTTTTTTCAAGTAATGTTAACACTGAATGAAAGGTATACAGGCTTCAATGAAATTAGGCAGTTGAGGCCTAGTTGAATGCTATTTGTTGTTGAATGGTATTTGTGACAGTGTTGAAAGAAATGGCTGATGTTATTGTAAAGTTACTGTCTGTCATCTATGAAAAACGGTGTTCTGCACAGGTCTGTGAGTGTTAGAAATGGGCTTTCTTGAAGAGCTGTCTTTATGGAAAAGGAGGCATTGCTTGCAAACTGGTAAATTGGGGAAAAAAAAAAAAAAAGTAACATTTCTGATTTCCAATTTAGTTATTAGAAAATCCCCATCATCTCTCTTTATATTATATGAATACTCCATGGTGTCCTTGGGATGACAAGATGCCTGTACTGCTATTTAGATATGCACAAATACAACAAATCCATGGGCAGATCTTTCCCCTACTGCATTTTTTTAATGTATTTCTTTATTGCTAAACTAAAAGGAAAATAATAGTAGAAAAAATTCAATCACCTTAATCAGCACATGCAAGTCTTAAAAATCTTTTTCTTGCTCTGTAATACTGAAAAGACCTGATGGGAAATGTTACCTTCCAAATTTTGCTCTGTGTATATGCATTTCCTATTTAAACCCTCACTCAGCAAGAGAAGGAAAAACACTTCTCAGTTTCAGTGTAAGTGCCCCATGGAATTTTCTACAGGAAAAATATCACTTTAGATCTGTCAGACAATAACATTTTATTACCTCAAGGATGTTATCTGAACCTGAGGTCTAATATCTAAATGAACTGCAGTTCAGATTATTTGAGATTTAGCAGAAAGACAGAGGGATGGAAAGTTTCATAGAAAGATTCTATGGGGAGAAGTCTCATTCATTTATTGTGGATAAATATGATGAAAAGGTATTCATATACCAAGTTTTAATAACTGTATGGTTAACAGGAGGAACAGTAGACAGCTTTGAGCAGTAGCTGACATACAGAACAGGAGAGTTGGAAGAGTAATATTTCCAAGAAGATTAATTTAATTTAAAGGCAGAATGTTTTTTGGCTATTGGAAAGTTCTCTGTTGTGTTGAGCAAAAGGATAGATATACTGGCTGAAAATAAACCTGTAAAAGTGAGGTAATGCATTTACTAAAACAACAATAATTGCTATATCAGGATGGATCATATATTAAAGGCAATAAAACTCTGATTAATAGCTGTCAGGTTATTTCTTTATTTTCTCAAATATTTATTTGAGCGCAACATACTATAAATACTTTAAAGAAAATGTTTATCTTATATTTGTACATGATTGCACTCAGTAATACATGGAAGAGCAGCCACTGAAGTGGGAGGATCATAAGCCCAATGTATGTGAAGAGAGAGAGCAATAAATTTGATTCTTCTCAGCATTTTTCTGTTACAGGTTTTGAGAAACTTGTTAGATTTTAGTACCTGCAAATGTAAATGAAACCAACATAAAATACCATACATAACCTTATTACTTTAAATAACATAGAAAATATGGATTGGAAGACTCGTGTGCATGTTCTTTTTTTCTGTCTTAGACCTGAATAAAGCTGTAAAGAAGAAATTAATGCTCTAGTAAGTCACTGTCAACTCTTGCAAGTCCATTTGGGAGAAAATTTGACACTCCATTTTTTTTTTCTTGTTGTCCTTCTATCTCCTACTCTCCTTTCTGTGTATGTTTATTATTTGCCTCATTTCTGTGAAAACAAATCAGGCTCCATTAATAAAAGCAAAAACTGTTTAAGGCCATCCATCTTACTCTTTCTCCTCAAAGGTTTGCTGCCACTTGTTCTATCACAGAGGACTGCAAAACTTTTTTGCTCCACATTGTTACCCTCTAAAGATAAAATGAATAAATTGCTGAAGAAGATGTTGAAAGACTCTTAATGGTGCATTTATGATCATAACATACGTATTTGTGAGACCTAAGGATTTTTATTCATTCTATTTTTGTTCAATGTAAAATCAAGATTAACTTCTTAGATTTTCTGGACATCCTCGTTGTATAAATTTAATTTTTTACTCCTTTTCCTTGTACAACTTCTGAAATCTGACAGTAAGAACATTTTTATTTTTGTCTCAAACCTCTTTTTTATTCTTTGTCCATCTATTTTTTTTTTCCCCCTATGATGCTTCTTATAACTTTACCAATTACTTTGTGTTCCATTTCATTACGTTATTTATTTTTGCTTTTTCTTTAGGGCAGGATATGTCTACTGCTATGCATCTGCACAGTTCCTACAATGGAGCTTTGATCCTGGTTGGATTGCTTAAGTGCCATTAACATAAACGTGGTTAACAAAAATAGTAGTTTCAGCTTAGTATTTTTCATGCTAAATCAGGTTCAAAACTAGAAGAATAAAAGTTTTTTTGTAAGAAACATAAACATCCATGTTGATTTCATAAGTGAAACTGATTCTGTTTTTGAAGAGCGGAAGAAATTTAAATAATTCATCTGAAAGCAAAGTTCACTTCTGTTTCTATATTCTCAGAAGTGAATCATCAGATTAAACTAGCATGCCACAGTTTAGTGGTAAACCTCTAACACTACCAAATCTACATATGTAGATTTTGCTTTAATGTCACAGGCAACAGAATGTAATCAACTAACAAACAAAACAAGCAAACAGAAAATTCACATCCAAATAAACCAGAAAGAGGAGTTTATAGACACTCTACAGAACTGTTAGCTGTGCTATGCTTTTCAAAAGCTGGAATTTGTCCTACAGACATCTCAGAAGTTGCACATCTGTCCAAGAAGAATCATTGCACTTTATTTCTACTGTACATGTTTATCTTATATCTTATTCTTCATTACTGTTATGTACTATGCAAAATACATAAAGAAAAAAAGCGGTAATCAAACTATACATACTGTGAGCAGGGCTTTGTGAAGGCTGCAGTACTGTACAGAAGAAAGCCTTGAACAGATCTATCTCAAATTCAGGGTAATAATACATTTATTTCCTACCCACATTGCTCATGTAATCCACCAACTATTTTAGGAACGCCTAGATTCTTAAAAATACAGAAATTAAAGTGATTTCCTGATCAACCCTTACAGAAAGACACAAGTTTAAACATGAAAGCAACTATGAATGCTTTGGAGAGAAAAAAATAGAATGTAATGTTAATAATCCCTGTAATGTTAATAAGCTAAATAACAGTTTCAAAGTTTAGTATCTTGATGCTTTACGGAGCTCCCATAAAATGGCTCTGAGCCTTCCCTTTCTAATGATTTTGCACACCCACGCAACTTGCTCTGTGGGGATGGAAGATAACAGGATTTAGATCCTTGACACACTGCAATTGATTTAACAATAAATATTGTCCATCCTAGTTTTGGGTTACTATAAGATGAAAGCAAAAATGTATATACTGATCTACTGGTTTTCTTTTAAAAAACATTCATCTGATGCTGAAGGCTAATTCTGTAAAGCTGAAACTTAAATCCCAGCAGAAACAGGTTCCCAGATATTAAAAACAAACAAACAAACAAACAAAAAAAAAATCATAAAAGTATGTATAATGAAATCTTTAGGCATGTGACAAACTTTGTTTTATATATTATATGATTTCAGAACATCTGTCACACACACTCACAAACTTTCCTTAGAAGGAGAAGCAGAAGTTTAGATGATGATAAAGTTATGTTCTTACCACATTAGACGGTTCCAATTTCTTCCTTCTAGCAAGGTCAGTGATATTATTGCCATTGTAGTTGATGCTCTCCATACAGCCTTTGAAATTTTTTTCTGCTGTTAGAATTTGGCTTCCCAGAAAAAGGCATGCCTCCAAAGGTTATCTTTGAATGTATCAGAAAATGGAAGACAGTTACTGGAGGACAAGGGCTTAGAATTTTTGCTTACTAGAAAAAGAAAGTATCAAACAAGTACTGGAAAAGTAGGAAAAGGTTAAGTTTCAAGGACATTTCCATCAGAAAGAATGGAAATGAAGAAAGAACGGAGCCCCCAGGCTGGTTGTTGAGTGAGAATTACTGCTTACCCAGCATCCGTTTGCTTCATCAAATGTCCCCCATCTGCTCACAGAAACCTCTCTAAGATGCTTTTCTGAAGAATATTTGGCAGCATATTTCCCAGGGCTGATGCCTAGAGGAGAGGGTTACATGGAGACTTGCTGTCTATCTTGATGGCAAACCCCTCCTAAGTAGGAATCCAGAGCTGGTGACTCACTTTGTAGTCTTGTATAGGCCTGGGGCAAGACAACATTATGGCAGTGGGGAGATATTCATGGTCAGGCTGGACAGGCCTCTGAGGTCTCTGACCTCTGTGGGTGTCCCTGTTCATTACTGGGGAACTGGACTCAATGGTCTGTAAGAGTCCCTTCCAACTCAAAAAAAAATTCTATGATTCTATGATTCTATGAATATTCCTGGTTTTATTACAAGTACAAATACTGATAAAGCCTACATTCAAATTGTTTATTCCTTGCTTTTGGAGAAGCTAAAACACTAGCACTAAGAGTTTTAATCAACGTAGATAATAGCTTGTCAGTTGTTATGCACAGTGGTACGTGCACCCAGTTTGAAATTTCAGTGCCATTAATGTTTTTAATTTTTTAAGTGATATGACACAGTACATGCAATCAACAATAATGAACATACCATGGTTCAGGACCCCTGATCTCTCAGCTAGTAATTTAAAATATTTTCACGTGTAGAGACAAGACAAGTATTATGTCCTAAATGGAGTCTAGGTCCCCAGCACTATTTCTCTCTCTATTTGATCCCTAAAAACAACTGTTTTCTTGCCAAAGATTTTGCATCGTTAAATCTCCTTTCTGAAACAATGAATATTGTGTAGTTGCAGGCCACTTTTTCAAACCTGTGGACATTCCCTTTGCTTCTACTTCTTTAAGCAACCTGCAGTTGCAATACACTTTTGCAGTACAGTCTTGAACCTCTTTATTCCTTGTTTTTCAGTCACCATGGGCTGTGTCTGTGCTGTCTTTGTAACCAGGACCAGGGAATGACCTCTTTTCTCCCAGTCAGTTTTCTCAACACATCTACTGGTGTGGATGAAGCAAGCAAAGGCAACAAGAAAAGCAAATACAATTATACTAGCAAGCAGGAGTATCATTTATTATAGATGATAATCACATGTTGGTTTGTCACTAGGTGTGTTTAATCAACAACTTTCTTTTTGAAATAAGAGTGAAGATAAAAGAAAAGTTCAAATAGGATTCCTACATGTCTCGTTTTCATTAAAGATTAGATCTGCTACAACACGATGAACTGAGGATAATATAATGTAACGTCCAAACACTTTTTTTCAAGTAATGTTAACACTGAATGAAAGGTATACAGGCTTCAATGAAATTAGGCAGTTGAGGCCTAGTTGAATGCTATTTGTTGTTGAATGGTATTTGTGACAGTGTTGAAAGAAATGGCTGATGTTATTGTAAAGTTACTGTCTGTCATCTATGAAAAACGGTGTTCTGCACAGGTCTGTGAGTGTTAGAAATGGGCTTTCTTGAAGAGCTGTCTTTATGGAAAAGGAGGCATTGCTTGCAAACTGGTAAATTGGGGAAAAAAAAAAAAAAAGTAACATTTCTGATTTCCAATTTAGTTATTAGAAAATCCCCATCATCTCTCTTTATATTATATGAATACTCCATGGTGTCCTTGGGATGACAAGATGCCTGTACTGCTATTTAGATATGCACAAATACAACAAATCCATGGGCAGATCTTTCCCCTACTGCATTTTTTTAATGTATTTCTTTATTGCTAAACTAAAAGGAAAATAATAGTAGAAAAAATTCAATCACCTTAATCAGCACATGCAAGTCTTAAAAATCTTTTTCTTGCTCTGTAATACTGAAAAGACCTGATGGGAAATGTTACCTTCCAAATTTTGCTCTGTGTATATGCATTTCCTATTTAAACCCTCACTCAGCAAGAGAAGGAAAAACACTTCTCAGTTTCAGTGTAAGTGCCCCATGGAATTTTCTACAGGAAAAATATCACTTTAGATCTGTCAGACAATAACATTTTATTACCTCAAGGATGTTATCTGAACCTGAGGTCTAATATCTAAATGAACTGCAGTTCAGATTATTTGAGATTTAGCAGAAAGACAGAGGGATGGAAAGTTTCATAGAAAGATTCTATGGGGAGAAGTCTCATTCATTTATTGTGGATAAATATGATGAAAAGGTATTCATATACCAAGTTTTAATAACTGTATGGTTAACAGGAGGAACAGTAGACAGCTTTGAGCAGTAGCTGACATACAGAACAGGAGAGTTGGAAGAGTAATATTTCCAAGAAGATTAATTTAATTTAAAGGCAGAATGTTTTTTGGCTATTGGAAAGTTCTCTGTTGTGTTGAGCAAAAGGATAGATATACTGGCTGAAAATAAACCTGTAAAAGTGAGGTAATGCATTTACTAAAACAACAATAATTGCTATATCAGGATGGATCATATATTAAAGGCAATAAAACTCTGATTAATAGCTGTCAGGTTATTTCTTTATTTTCTCAAATATTTATTTGAGCGCAACATACTATAAATACTTTAAAGAAAATGTTTATCTTATATTTGTACATGATTGCACTCAGTAATACATGGAAGAGCAGCCACTGAAGTGGGAGGATCATAAGCCCAATGTATGTGAAGAGAGAGAGCAATAAATTTGATTCTTCTCAGCATTTTTCTGTTACAGGTTTTGAGAAACTTGTTAGATTTTAGTACCTGCAAATGTAAATGAAACCAACATAAAATACCATACATAACCTTATTACTTTAAATAACATAGAAAATATGGATTGGAAGACTCGTGTGCATGTTCTTTTTTTCTGTCTTAGACCTGAATAAAGCTGTAAAGAAGAAATTAATGCTCTAGTAAGTCACTGTCAACTCTTGCAAGTCCATTTGGGAGAAAATTTGACACTCCATTTTTTTTTTCTTGTTGTCCTTCTATCTCCTACTCTCCTTTCTGTGTATGTTTATTATTTGCCTCATTTCTGTGAAAACAAATCAGGCTCCATTAATAAAAGCAAAAACTGTTTAAGGCCATCCATCTTACTCTTTCTCCTCAAAGGTTTGCTGCCACTTGTTCTATCACAGAGGACTGCAAAACTTTTTTGCTCCACATTGTTACCCTCTAAAGATAAAATGAATAAATTGCTGAAGAAGATGTTGAAAGACTCTTAATGGTGCATTTATGATCATAACATACGTATTTGTGAGACCTAAGGATTTTTATTCATTCTATTTTTGTTCAATGTAAAATCAAGATTAACTTCTTAGATTTTCTGGACATCCTCGTTGTATAAATTTAATTTTTTACTCCTTTTCCTTGTACAACTTCTGAAATCTGACAGTAAGAACATTTTTATTTTTGTCTCAAACCTCTTTTTTATTCTTTGTCCATCTATTTTTTTTTTCCCCCTATGATGCTTCTTATAACTTTACCAATTACTTTGTGTTCCATTTCATTACGTTATTTATTTTTGCTTTTTCTTTAGGGCAGGATATGTCTACTGCTATGCATCTGCACAGTTCCTACAATGGAGCTTTGATCCTGGTTGGATTGCTTAAGTGCCATTAACATAAACGTGGTTAACAAAAATAGTAGTTTCAGCTTAGTATTTTTCATGCTAAATCAGGTTCAAAACTAGAAGAATAAAAGTTTTTTTGTAAGAAACATAAACATCCATGTTGATTTCATAAGTGAAACTGATTCTGTTTTTGAAGAGCGGAAGAAATTTAAATAATTCATCTGAAAGCAAAGTTCACTTCTGTTTCTATATTCTCAGAAGTGAATCATCAGATTAAACTAGCATGCCACAGTTTAGTGGTAAACCTCTAACACTACCAAATCTACATATGTAGATTTTGCTTTAATGTCACAGGCAACAGAATGTAATCAACTAACAAACAAAACAAGCAAACAGAAAATTCACATCCAAATAAACCAGAAAGAGGAGTTTATAGACACTCTACAGAACTGTTAGCTGTGCTATGCTTTTCAAAAGCTGGAATTTGTCCTACAGACATCTCAGAAGTTGCACATCTGTCCAAGAAGAATCATTGCACTTTATTTCTACTGTACATGTTTATCTTATATCTTATTCTTCATTACTGTTATGTACTATGCAAAATACATAAAGAAAAAAAGCGGTAATCAAACTATACATAGTGTGAGCAGGGCTTTGTGAAGGCTGCAGTACTGTACAGAAGAAAGCCTTGAACAGATCTATCTCAAATTCAGGGTAATAATACATTTATTTCCTACCCACATTGCTCATGTAATCCACCAACTATTTTAGGAACGCCTAGATTCTTAAAAATACAGAAATTAAAGTGATTTCCTGATCAACCCTTACAGAAAGACACAAGTTTAAACATGAAAGCAACTATGAATGCTTTGGAGAGAAAAAAATAGAATGTAATGTTAATAATCCCTGTAATGTTAATAAGCTAAATAACAGTTTCAAAGTTTAGTATCTTGATGCTTTACGGAGCTCCCATAAAATGGCTCTGAGCCTTCCCTTTCTAATGATTTTGCACACCCACGCAACTTGCTCTGTGGGGATGGAAGATAACAGGATTTAGATCCTTGACACACTGCAATTGATTTAACAATAAATATTGTCCATCCTAGTTTTGGGTTACTATAAGATGAAAGCAAAAATGTATATACTGATCTACTGGTTTTCTTTTAAAAAACATTCATCTGATGCTGAAGGCTAATTCTGTAAAGCTGAAACTTAAATCCCAGCAGAAACAGGTTCCCAGATATTAAAAACAAACAAACAAACAAACAAAAAAAAAATCATAAAAGTATGTATAATGAAATCTTTAGGCATGTGACAAACTTTGTTTTATATATTATATGATTTCAGAACATCTGTCACACACACTCACAAACTTTCCTTAGAAGGAGAAGCAGAAGTTTAGATGATGATAAAGTTATGTTCTTACCACATTAGACGGTTCCAATTTCTTCCTTCTAGCAAGGTCAGTGATATTATTGCCATTGTAGTTGATGCTCTCCATACAGCCTTTGAAATTTTTTTCTGCTGTTAGAATTTGGCTTCCCAGAAAAAGGCATGCCTCCAAAGGTTATCTTTGAATGTATCAGAAAATGGAAGACAGTTACTGGAGGACAAGGGCTTAGAATTTTTGCTTACTAGAAAAAGAAAGTATCAAACAAGTACTGGAAAAGTAGGAAAAGGTTAAGTTTCAAGGACATTTCCATCAGAAAGAATGGAAATGAAGAAAGAACGGAGCCCCCAGGCTGGTTGTTGAGTGAGAATTACTGCTTACCCAGCATCCGTTTGCTTCATCAAATGTCCCCCATCTGCTCACAGAAACCTCTCTAAGATGCTTTTCTGAAGAATATTTGGCAGCATATTTCCCAGGGCTGATGCCTAGAGGAGAGGGTTACATGGAGACTTGCTGTCTATCTTGATGGCAAACCCCTCCTAAGTAGGAATCCAGAGCTGGTGACTCACTTTGTAGTCTTGTATAGGCCTGGGGCAAGACAACATTATGGCAGTGGGGAGATATTCATGGTCAGGCTGGACAGGCCTCTGAGGTCTCTGACCTCTGTGGGTGTCCCTGTTCATTACTGGGGAACTGGACTCAATGGTCTGTAAGAGTCCCTTCCAACTCAAAAAAAAATTCTATGATTCTATGATTCTATGAATATTCCTGGTTTTATTACAAGTACAAATACTGATAAAGCCTACATTCAAATTGTTTATTCCTTGCTTTTGGAGAAGCTAAAACACTAGCACTAAGAGTTTTAATCAACGTAGATAATAGCTTGTCAGTTGTTATGCACAGTGGTACGTGCACCCAGTTTGAAATTTCAGTGCCATTAATGTTTTTAATTTTTTAAGTGATATGACACAGTACATGCAATCAACAATAATGAACATACCATGGTTCAGGACCCCTGATCTCTCAGCTAGTAATTTAAAATATTTTCACGTGTAGAGACAAGACAAGTATTATGTCCTAAATGGAGTCTAGGTCCCCAGCACTATTTCTCTCTCTATTTGATCCCTAAAAACAACTGTTTTCTTGCCAAAGATTTTGCATCGTTAAATCTCCTTTCTGAAACAATGAATATTGTGTAGTTGCAGGCCACTTTTTCAAACCTGTGGACATTCCCTTTGCTTCTACTTCTTTAAGCAACCTGCAGTTGCAATACACTTTTGCAGTACAGTCTTGAACCTCTTTATTCCTTGTTTTTCAGTCACCATGGGCTGTGTCTGTGCTGTCTTTGTAACCAGGACCAGGGAATGACCTCTTTTCTCCCAGTCAGTTTTCTCAACACATCTACTGGTGTGGATGAAGCAAGCAAAGGCAACAAGAAAAGCAAATACAATTATACTAGCAAGCAGGAGTATCATTTATTATAGATGATAATCACATGTTGGTTTGTCACTAGGTGTGTTTAATCAACAACTTTCTTTTTGAAATAAGAGTGAAGATAAAAGAAAAGTTCAAATAGGATTCCTACATGTCTCGTTTTCATTAAAGATTAGATCTGCTACAACACGATGAACTGAGGATAATATAATGTAACGTCCAAACACTTTTTTTCAAGTAATGTTAACACTGAATGAAAGGTATACAGGCTTCAATGAAATTAGGCAGTTGAGGCCTAGTTGAATGCTATTTGTTGTTGAATGGTATTTGTGACAGTGTTGAAAGAAATGGCTGATGTTATTGTAAAGTTACTGTCTGTCATCTATGAAAAACGGTGTTCTGCACAGGTCTGTGAGTGTTAGAAATGGGCTTTCTTGAAGAGCTGTCTTTATGGAAAAGGAGGCATTGCTTGCAAACTGGTAAATTGGGGAAAAAAAAAAAAAAAGTAACATTTCTGATTTCCAATTTAGTTATTAGAAAATCCCCATCATCTCTCTTTATATTATATGAATACTCCATGGTGTCCTTGGGATGACAAGATGCCTGTACTGCTATTTAGATATGCACAAATACAACAAATCCATGGGCAGATCTTTCCCCTACTGCATTTTTTTAATGTATTTCTTTATTGCTAAACTAAAAGGAAAATAATAGTAGAAAAAATTCAATCACCTTAATCAGCACATGCAAGTCTTAAAAATCTTTTTCTTGCTCTGTAATACTGAAAAGACCTGATGGGAAATGTTACCTTCCAAATTTTGCTCTGTGTATATGCATTTCCTATTTAAACCCTCACTCAGCAAGAGAAGGAAAAACACTTCTCAGTTTCAGTGTAAGTGCCCCATGGAATTTTCTACAGGAAAAATATCACTTTAGATCTGTCAGACAATAACATTTTATTACCTCAAGGATGTTATCTGAACCTGAGGTCTAATATCTAAATGAACTGCAGTTCAGATTATTTGAGATTTAGCAGAAAGACAGAGGGATGGAAAGTTTCATAGAAAGATTCTATGGGGAGAAGTCTCATTCATTTATTGTGGATAAATATGATGAAAAGGTATTCATATACCAAGTTTTAATAACTGTATGGTTAACAGGAGGAACAGTAGACAGCTTTGAGCAGTAGCTGACATACAGAACAGGAGAGTTGGAAGAGTAATATTTCCAAGAAGATTAATTTAATTTAAAGGCAGAATGTTTTTTGGCTATTGGAAAGTTCTCTGTTGTGTTGAGCAAAAGGATAGATATACTGGCTGAAAATAAACCTGTAAAAGTGAGGTAATGCATTTACTAAAACAACAATAATTGCTATATCAGGATGGATCATATATTAAAGGCAATAAAACTCTGATTAATAGCTGTCAGGTTATTTCTTTATTTTCTCAAATATTTATTTGAGCGCAACATACTATAAATACTTTAAAGAAAATGTTTATCTTATATTTGTACATGATTGCACTCAGTAATACATGGAAGAGCAGCCACTGAAGTGGGAGGATCATAAGCCCAATGTATGTGAAGAGAGAGAGCAATAAATTTGATTCTTCTCAGCATTTTTCTGTTACAGGTTTTGAGAAACTTGTTAGATTTTAGTACCTGCAAATGTAAATGAAACCAACATAAAATACCATACATAACCTTATTACTTTAAATAACATAGAAAATATGGATTGGAAGACTCGTGTGCATGTTCTTTTTTTCTGTCTTAGACCTGAATAAAGCTGTAAAGAAGAAATTAATGCTCTAGTAAGTCACTGTCAACTCTTGCAAGTCCATTTGGGAGAAAATTTGACACTCCATTTTTTTTTTCTTGTTGTCCTTCTATCTCCTACTCTCCTTTCTGTGTATGTTTATTATTTGCCTCATTTCTGTGAAAACAAATCAGGCTCCATTAATAAAAGCAAAAACTGTTTAAGGCCATCCATCTTACTCTTTCTCCTCAAAGGTTTGCTGCCACTTGTTCTATCACAGAGGACTGCAAAACTTTTTTGCTCCACATTGTTACCCTCTAAAGATAAAATGAATAAATTGCTGAAGAAGATGTTGAAAGACTCTTAATGGTGCATTTATGATCATAACATACGTATTTGTGAGACCTAAGGATTTTTATTCATTCTATTTTTGTTCAATGTAAAATCAAGATTAACTTCTTAGATTTTCTGGACATCCTCGTTGTATAAATTTAATTTTTTACTCCTTTTCCTTGTACAACTTCTGAAATCTGACAGTAAGAACATTTTTATTTTTGTCTCAAACCTCTTTTTTATTCTTTGTCCATCTATTTTTTTTTTCCCCCTATGATGCTTCTTATAACTTTACCAATTACTTTGTGTTCCATTTCATTACGTTATTTATTTTTGCTTTTTCTTTAGGGCAGGATATGTCTACTGCTATGCATCTGCACAGTTCCTACAATGGAGCTTTGATCCTGGTTGGATTGCTTAAGTGCCATTAACATAAACGTGGTTAACAAAAATAGTAGTTTCAGCTTAGTATTTTTCATGCTAAATCAGGTTCAAAACTAGAAGAATAAAAGTTTTTTTGTAAGAAACATAAACATCCATGTTGATTTCATAAGTGAAACTGATTCTGTTTTTGAAGAGCGGAAGAAATTTAAATAATTCATCTGAAAGCAAAGTTCACTTCTGTTTCTATATTCTCAGAAGTGAATCATCAGATTAAACTAGCATGCCACAGTTTAGTGGTAAACCTCTAACACTACCAAATCTACATATGTAGATTTTGCTTTAATGTCACAGGCAACAGAATGTAATCAACTAACAAACAAAACAAGCAAACAGAAAATTCACATCCAAATAAACCAGAAAGAGGAGTTTATAGACACTCTACAGAACTGTTAGCTGTGCTATGCTTTTCAAAAGCTGGAATTTGTCCTACAGACATCTCAGAAGTTGCACATCTGTCCAAGAAGAATCATTGCACTTTATTTCTACTGTACATGTTTATCTTATATCTTATTCTTCATTACTGTTATGTACTATGCAAAATACATAAAGAAAAAAAGCGGTAATCAAACTATACATACTGTGAGCAGGGCTTTGTGAAGGCTGCAGTACTGTACAGAAGAAAGCCTTGAACAGATCTATCTCAAATTCAGGGTAATAATACATTTATTTCCTACCCACATTGCTCATGTAATCCACCAACTATTTTAGGAACGCCTAGATTCTTAAAAATACAGAAATTAAAGTGATTTCCTGATCAACCCTTACAGAAAGACACAAGTTTAAACATGAAAGCAACTATGAATGCTTTGGAGAGAAAAAAATAGAATGTAATGTTAATAATCCCTGTAATGTTAATAAGCTAAATAACAGTTTCAAAGTTTAGTATCTTGATGCTTTACGGAGCTCCCATAAAATGGCTCTGAGCCTTCCCTTTCTAATGATTTTGCACACCCACGCAACTTGCTCTGTGGGGATGGAAGATAACAGGATTTAGATCCTTGACACACTGCAATTGATTTAACAATAAATATTGTCCATCCTAGTTTTGGGTTACTATAAGATGAAAGCAAAAATGTATATACTGATCTACTGGTTTTCTTTTAAAAAACATTCATCTGATGCTGAAGGCTAATTCTGTAAAGCTGAAACTTAAATCCCAGCAGAAACAGGTTCCCAGATATTAAAAACAAACAAACAAACAAACAAAAAAAAAATCATAAAAGTATGTATAATGAAATCTTTAGGCATGTGACAAACTTTGTTTTATATATTATATGATTTCAGAACATCTGTCACACACACTCACAAACTTTCCTTAGAAGGAGAAGCAGAAGTTTAGATGATGATAAAGTTATGTTCTTACCACATTAGACGGTTCCAATTTCTTCCTTCTAGCAAGGTCAGTGATATTATTGCCATTGTAGTTGATGCTCTCCATACAGCCTTTGAAATTTTTTTCTGCTGTTAGAATTTGGCTTCCCAGAAAAAGGCATGCCTCCAAAGGTTATCTTTGAATGTATCAGAAAATGGAAGACAGTTACTGGAGGACAAGGGCTTAGAATTTTTGCTTACTAGAAAAAGAAAGTATCAAACAAGTACTGGAAAAGTAGGAAAAGGTTAAGTTTCAAGGACATTTCCATCAGAAAGAATGGAAATGAAGAAAGAACGGAGCCCCCAGGCTGGTTGTTGAGTGAGAATTACTGCTTACCCAGCATCCGTTTGCTTCATCAAATGTCCCCCATCTGCTCACAGAAACCTCTCTAAGATGCTTTTCTGAAGAATATTTGGCAGCATATTTCCCAGGGCTGATGCCTAGAGGAGAGGGTTACATGGAGACTTGCTGTCTATCTTGATGGCAAACCCCTCCTAAGTAGGAATCCAGAGCTGGTGACTCACTTTGTAGTCTTGTATAGGCCTGGGGCAAGACAACATTATGGCAGTGGGGAGATATTCATGGTCAGGCTGGACAGGCCTCTGAGGTCTCTGACCTCTGTGGGTGTCCCTGTTCATTACTGGGGAACTGGACTCAATGGTCTGTAAGAGTCCCTTCCAACTCAAAAAAAAATTCTATGATTCTATGATTCTATGAATATTCCTGGTTTTATTACAAGTACAAATACTGATAAAGCCTACATTCAAATTGTTTATTCCTTGCTTTTGGAGAAGCTAAAACACTAGCACTAAGAGTTTTAATCAACGTAGATAATAGCTTGTCAGTTGTTATGCACAGTGGTACGTGCACCCAGTTTGAAATTTCAGTGCCATTAATGTTTTTAATTTTTTAAGTGATATGACACAGTACATGCAATCAACAATAATGAACATACCATGGTTCAGGACCCCTGATCTCTCAGCTAGTAATTTAAAATATTTTCACGTGTAGAGACAAGACAAGTATTATGTCCTAAATGGAGTCTAGGTCCCCAGCACTATTTCTCTCTCTATTTGATCCCTAAAAACAACTGTTTTCTTGCCAAAGATTTTGCATCGTTAAATCTCCTTTCTGAAACAATGAATATTGTGTAGTTGCAGGCCACTTTTTCAAACCTGTGGACATTCCCTTTGCTTCTACTTCTTTAAGCAACCTGCAGTTGCAATACACTTTTGCAGTACAGTCTTGAACCTCTTTATTCCTTGTTTTTCAGTCACCATGGGCTGTGTCTGTGCTGTCTTTGTAACCAGGACCAGGGAATGACCTCTTTTCTCCCAGTCAGTTTTCTCAACACATCTACTGGTGTGGATGAAGCAAGCAAAGGCAACAAGAAAAGCAAATACAATTATACTAGCAAGCAGGAGTATCATTTATTATAGATGATAATCACATGTTGGTTTGTCACTAGGTGTGTTTAATCAACAACTTTCTTTTTGAAATAAGAGTGAAGATAAAAGAAAAGTTCAAATAGGATTCCTACATGTCTCGTTTTCATTAAAGATTAGATCTGCTACAACACGATGAACTGAGGATAATATAATGTAACGTCCAAACACTTTTTTTCAAGTAATGTTAACACTGAATGAAAGGTATACAGGCTTCAATGAAATTAGGCAGTTGAGGCCTAGTTGAATGCTATTTGTTGTTGAATGGTATTTGTGACAGTGTTGAAAGAAATGGCTGATGTTATTGTAAAGTTACTGTCTGTCATCTATGAAAAACGGTGTTCTGCACAGGTCTGTGAGTGTTAGAAATGGGCTTTCTTGAAGAGCTGTCTTTATGGAAAAGGAGGCATTGCTTGCAAACTGGTAAATTGGGGAAAAAAAAAAAAAAAGTAACATTTCTGATTTCCAATTTAGTTATTAGAAAATCCCCATCATCTCTCTTTATATTATATGAATACTCCATGGTGTCCTTGGGATGACAAGATGCCTGTACTGCTATTTAGATATGCACAAATACAACAAATCCATGGGCAGATCTTTCCCCTACTGCATTTTTTTAATGTATTTCTTTATTGCTAAACTAAAAGGAAAATAATAGTAGAAAAAATTCAATCACCTTAATCAGCACATGCAAGTCTTAAAAATCTTTTTCTTGCTCTGTAATACTGAAAAGACCTGATGGGAAATGTTACCTTCCAAATTTTGCTCTGTGTATATGCATTTCCTATTTAAACCCTCACTCAGCAAGAGAAGGAAAAACACTTCTCAGTTTCAGTGTAAGTGCCCCATGGAATTTTCTACAGGAAAAATATCACTTTAGATCTGTCAGACAATAACATTTTATTACCTCAAGGATGTTATCTGAACCTGAGGTCTAATATCTAAATGAACTGCAGTTCAGATTATTTGAGATTTAGCAGAAAGACAGAGGGATGGAAAGTTTCATAGAAAGATTCTATGGGGAGAAGTCTCATTCATTTATTGTGGATAAATATGATGAAAAGGTATTCATATACCAAGTTTTAATAACTGTATGGTTAACAGGAGGAACAGTAGACAGCTTTGAGCAGTAGCTGACATACAGAACAGGAGAGTTGGAAGAGTAATATTTCCAAGAAGATTAATTTAATTTAAAGGCAGAATGTTTTTTGGCTATTGGAAAGTTCTCTGTTGTGTTGAGCAAAAGGATAGATATACTGGCTGAAAATAAACCTGTAAAAGTGAGGTAATGCATTTACTAAAACAACAATAATTGCTATATCAGGATGGATCATATATTAAAGGCAATAAAACTCTGATTAATAGCTGTCAGGTTATTTCTTTATTTTCTCAAATATTTATTTGAGCGCAACATACTATAAATACTTTAAAGAAAATGTTTATCTTATATTTGTACATGATTGCACTCAGTAATACATGGAAGAGCAGCCACTGAAGTGGGAGGATCATAAGCCCAATGTATGTGAAGAGAGAGAGCAATAAATTTGATTCTTCTCAGCATTTTTCTGTTACAGGTTTTGAGAAACTTGTTAGATTTTAGTACCTGCAAATGTAAATGAAACCAACATAAAATACCATACATAACCTTATTACTTTAAATAACATAGAAAATATGGATTGGAAGACTCGTGTGCATGTTCTTTTTTTCTGTCTTAGACCTGAATAAAGCTGTAAAGAAGAAATTAATGCTCTAGTAAGTCACTGTCAACTCTTGCAAGTCCATTTGGGAGAAAATTTGACACTCCATTTTTTTTTTCTTGTTGTCCTTCTATCTCCTACTCTCCTTTCTGTGTATGTTTATTATTTGCCTCATTTCTGTGAAAACAAATCAGGCTCCATTAATAAAAGCAAAAACTGTTTAAGGCCATCCATCTTACTCTTTCTCCTCAAAGGTTTGCTGCCACTTGTTCTATCACAGAGGACTGCAAAACTTTTTTGCTCCACATTGTTACCCTCTAAAGATAAAATGAATAAATTGCTGAAGAAGATGTTGAAAGACTCTTAATGGTGCATTTATGATCATAACATACGTATTTGTGAGACCTAAGGATTTTTATTCATTCTATTTTTGTTCAATGTAAAATCAAGATTAACTTCTTAGATTTTCTGGACATCCTCGTTGTATAAATTTAATTTTTTACTCCTTTTCCTTGTACAACTTCTGAAATCTGACAGTAAGAACATTTTTATTTTTGTCTCAAACCTCTTTTTTATTCTTTGTCCAT